>NC_135483.1:19197706-19507150 GCF_052094955.1 Ictidomys tridecemlineatus | reverse complement strand
ACAGAAAACTTTCCAGAAATAAAAAAGGAAACAGATATACAAATTGTAGATGCATACAGGACACTGAGCATACAAAATCACAGTAGACCAACGCCAAGGCACATTGTTATGAAGATATCCAACATACAGAACAAAGAGAAAATATTAAAAGCTACAAGAGAAAAGAGGCAGATTACATTTAGGGGTAAACCAATAAGGTTAACAACGGATTTTTCATCACAGACGCTGAAAGCGAGAAGATCCTGGAACAACGTATTTCAAACACTGAAAGACAATGGATGCCAACCAAGAATTTTGTATCCAGCAAAATTAAGCTTCAGGTACGACAACGAAATAAAAATCTTTCAGGATAAACAAAAGCTAAAAGAATTCGTAGCCAGAAAACCAGCACTGCAAAGCGTCTTGAGCAAAACATTACATGAGGAAGAAATGAAAAACAATAACCAAAACCATCAGTGGGAAGTGCCTCTATAAAGTCAGAGGGCGGGGGAAAGCTAATCTGGGAGAAACAAACTAAAAGAAGATAAATAATCAAACATGCCTGGAAGTACAAACCATACATCAATAGTAACTCTAAACATTAATGGCTTCAACTCTCCAATAAAGCGACATAGGCTGGTAACATGGATTAAAAAAACAAATCCAACAATATGCTGCCCCCAGGAGACACATCTGATTGGAAAAGACATACACAGGCTGAAGGTGAAAGGTTGGGAAAAAATATATCACGCACATGGTCCTCGTAAGCAGGCAGGAGTGGCCATCCTCATATCGAATAAAATCGACTTCAAGACTAAATTAATCAAAAGGGATAAGGAAGGTCATTATATACTGTTAAAAGGAACGATTCACCAACAAGACATAACAATTATCAATATTTATGCACCAAATAATGGTGCTGTGACGTTCATGAAAGAAATTCTCCTCAAGTTCAAGAATCAAATAGACCACAATACAATAATTATGGGTGACTTCAACACACCTCTCTCACCATTGGACAGATCTTCCAAACAAAAGTTGAATAAAGAAACTTTAGAACTCAATATCACAATCAACAACCTAGACTTAACTGACATATATAGAATATATCATCCAACATCAAGTGGCTATACTTTTTTCTCAACAGCACATGGATCCTTCTCAAAAATAGACCATATATTATGCCATAGGACATCCCTCAGTAAATATACAGGGGTGGAGATAATACCATGCATTTTATCTGATCATAATGCAATGAAAATGGAAATCAATGATAAAAGAAGGAAGGAAAAATCCTACATCACATGGAAAATGAACAATATGTTACTGAATGATCAATGGGTTACAGAAGACATAAAGGAGGAGATCAAAAAATTCTTAGAGATAAATGAAAATACAGACACAACATATCGGAATCTATGAGACACAATGAAAGCAGTTTTAAGAGGGAAATTCATCGCCTGGAGGTCATACCTCAAAAAAAGGAAAAATCAACAAATAAATGAGCTCACACTCCATCTCTCCATTCCTTTCCTAGAAAAGGAAGAGCAAAACAACAGCAAATGTAGCAGAAGGCAAGAAATAATTAAAATCAGAGCGGAAATCAACGAAATTGAAACAAAAGAAACTATTGAAAAAATTAACAAAACTAAAAGTTGGTTCTTTGAAAAAATAAATAAGATCGACAGACCCCTAGCCATGCTAAGGAAGAGAAGAAGAGAGAGAACTCAAATTACTAACATACGGGATGAAAAAGGCAATATTACAACAGACACTACAGAAATACAGAAGACAATTAGAAATTATTTTGAAAACCTATATTCCAATAAAATAGAGGATAGTGAAGACATCGATAAATTCCTTAAGTCATATGATTTGCCCAGACTGAGTCAGGAGGATACCCACAACTTAAACAGACTAATATCAATAGATGAAATAGAAGAAGCAATCAAAAGACTTCCAACCAAGAAAAGCCCAGGACCGAATGGGTATACAGCGGAGTTTTACAAAACCTTTAAAGAAGAATTAATACCAATACTTTTCAAGTTATTTCAGGAAATAGAAAAAGAGGGAGCTCTGCCAAATTCATTCTATGAGGCCAACATCACCCTGATTCCGAAACCAGACAAAGACACCTCAAAGAAAGAAAACTACAGACCAATATCTCTGATGAACCTAGATGCAAAAATCCTCAATAAAATTCTGGCGAATTGGATACAAAGGCACATCAAAAAAATTGTACACCATGATCAAGTAGGATTCATCCCTGGGATGCAAGGATGGTTCAATATACGGAAATCAATAAATGTTATCCACCACATCAATAGACTTAAAGATAAGAACCATATGATCATCTCAATAGATGCAGAAAAAGCATTCGACAAAGTACAGCATCCCTTTATGTTCAAAACACTAGAAAAACTAGGGATAACAGGAACTTACCTCGACATTGTAAAAGCTATTTATGCCAAGCCTCAGGCTAGCATCATTCTCAATGGAGAAAAATTGAAGGTATTCCCCCTAAAATCTGGAACAAGACAGGGATGCCTTCTATCACCACTTCTATTCAATATAGTTCTCGAAACACTGGCCAGAGCAATTAGACAGACGAAAGAAATTAAAGGCATAAAAATAGGAAAAGAAGAACTTAAATTATCACTATTTGCGGATGACATGATTCTATACCTCGAAGACCCAAAAGGGTCTACAAAAAAACTATTAGAACTAATAAATGAATTCAGCAAAGTGGCAGGATATAAAATTACCACGCATAAATCAAAGGCATTTCTGTATATCATCGACAAAACTTCTGAAATGGAAATGAGGAAAAACACTCCATTCACAATATCCTCAAAAAAAATAAAATACTTGGGAATCAACCTAACAAAAGAGGTGAAAGATCTATACAATGAAAACTACAAAACCTTAAAGAGAGAAGTAGAAGAAGATCTTAGAAGATGGAAAAATATACCCTGTTCATGGATAGGCAGAACTAACATCATCAAAATGGCGATATTACCAAAAGTTCTCTATAGGTTTAATGCAATCCCAATCAAAATCCCAACGGCATTTCTTGTAGAAATAGATAAAGCAATCATGAAATTCATATGGAAAAATAAAAGACCCAGAATAGCAAAAGCAATTCTAAGCAGGAAGTGTGAATCAGGCAGTATAGCGATACCAGATTTCAAACTATATTACAGAGCAATAGCAACAAAAACAGCATGGTACTGGTACCAAAACAGGCAGGTGGACCAATGGTACAGAATAGAGGACACAGAGACTAATCCACGAAGTTACAACTATCTTATATTTGATAAAGGAGCTAAAAGCATGCAATGGAGGAAGGATAGCATCTTCAACAAATGGTGCTGGGAAAACTGGAAATCCATTTGCAACAAAATGAATCTGAATCCCCTCCTCTTGCCATGCACAAAAGTTAACTCAAAGTGGATCAAGGAGCTAGATATCAAATCAGAGACTCAGCGTCTGATAGAAGAAAAAGTTGGCTCCGATCTACATATTGTGGGGTCAGGTTCCAAATTCCTTAACAGGACACCCACAGCACAAGAGTTAATAACAAGAATCAATAAATGGGACTTACTTAAACTGAAAAATTTTTTCTCAGCAAGAGAAACAATAAGAGAGGTAAATAGGGAGCCTACATCATGGGAACAAATTTTTACTCCTCACACTTCAGATAGAGCCCTAATATCCAGAGTATACAAAGAACTCAAAAAATTAAACAATAAGAAAACAAATAACCCAATCAACAAATGGGCCAAAGACCTGAACAGACACTTCTCAGAGGAGGACATACAATCAATCAACAAGTACATGAAAAAATGCTCACCATCTCTAGCAGTCAGAGAAATGCAAATCAAAACCACCCTAAGATACCATCTCACTCCAGTAAGATTGGCAGCCATTATGAAGTCAAACAGCAACAAGTGCTGACGAGGATGTGGGGAAAAGGGTACTCTTGTACGTTGCTGGTGGGACTGCAAACTAGTGCGGCCAATTTGGAAAGCAGTATGGAGATTCCTGGGAAAGCTGGGAATGGAACCACCATTTGACCCAGCTATTGCCCTTCTCGGACTATTCCCTGAAGACCTTAAAAGAGCTTACTACAGGGATACTGCCACATCGATGTTCATAGCGGCACAATTCACAATTGCTAGACTGTGGACCCAACCCAGATGCCCTTCAATAGATGAATGGATAAAAAAAAAGTGGCATCTATACACAATGGAGTACTATGCAGCACTAAAAAATGACAAAATCATGGATTTTGCAGGGAAATGGATGGCACTAGAGCAGATTATGCTTAGTGAAGCTAGCCAATCCCTAAAAAACAAATATCAAATGTCTTCTTTGATATAATGAGAACAACCAAGAACAGGGAGGAAGAGCAGGAAGAGCAGGAAGAAAAGATCAACATTAAAAAGATACACTAGGTGGGAGGGAAAGGGAGAGAAAAGGGAAACTGCATGGTAATGGAGGGAGACCCTCATTGTTATACAAAATCACACATAAGAGGTTGTGAGGGGAACGGGTAAATAAACAAGGAGAGAAATGAAATACAGTAAATGGGGTAGAGAGAGAAGATGGGAGGGGAGGGGAGGGGGGATAGTAGAAGATAGGAAAGGTAGCAGAATACAACAGTTACTAATAGGGCATTATGTAAAAATGTGGATGTGTAACAGATGTGATTCTGCAATCTGTATTTGGGGTAAAAATGGGAGTTCATAACCAACTTGAATCTAATGTATGAAACATGATATGTCAAGAGCTTTGTAATGTTTTGAACAACCAATAAAAAAAAATAAAATAAATTAAATCTAAGCTTGATTTTTCAAAAATGATGCAGATGTACGGTGTTCATTTATCAACTACTTAGTAAATTCTTGTTATCATAATAAGTGCTTTTCTTACTGTCTTATTTTTTATAACATTATTTCATGGCTATTTTAATGGAACATTCATAAAAACTTCAATGAAACCTAACAAGAAAAAAAAACGGGCTTAACTAAATATAAAAAACAATTTGGAAGTCAAATCCCCAAAGATTAAAACAGTAATTTTAAAAAGTCATGGTAAATATGTTTCTATGGGCATATTGAGTGCTTTCCCAAGTAGGCCACACAGTTTAGACTGGTAGGTAGAAAAACTTTCTTCAAATTAAGAACTTTGAAAGTAAATAATGAGAAATATAGCCAGTTAAAGTCCATTAGATTAAATTTCCCTGGGAACTAGTTACCCAGCTATGTACTGACTGAAATAAAACATCAGATGAAATTAAAGATTCCACCCAGTGTTTTATTCCAATTTAGTGTTAAGTTAGATGAAAATCTTAGACACTTAAATGAAACAATAATGCAAGAAAAATAAGCAAATGCTTGTTACAATGGGTCTGACAACACAAGCTACTCATTAAAAAAGCCAGACCCATGAGAAAGGTAACTAAAAGTTATCCTTGCAATTCTATGACCCTAATGTCCCTTTTCTGGGTGACACTGATGATCATCTCATCCCAGCAATAAAGTCAAAAAGTATTCAAAAATAGCAAGAAAAATGAAACCTGTTGAAATGTATTCTTTTAAAACACTTAAGTTTTAAGGAGACTTTTAAAATTTGTTCTTTATAGATATACACAATAATAGAGTATATTTTGACAAATTATACACACATAGAATAAGTATAACTTTTTCCAATTAGGATCTCATTATTGATTGGTTGTGTATTTATATATAAGAATAAGAAAGTTATGACTAATTCATTCTATTGTCTTAAGAACACTTTTAAATATTATTTAAAAAGGCAAAATTTGTCTTCTTAATTTTCACAGAAAGTCATCTTCTTTTAACTAGAGATCATTATGTTAAGTGAAATAGCCAAACTCAGAAGATCAAGAGTATATGTTCTCTCTCATATGTGGAAGCTAGAAAGGAAAAAGGAAAAGAAAGAGGGAGGGTGGATCTTATGAAAATTAAAAGGACATAAGTAGAGGAAAGGGACCAGTGGGTGGGAGGTAGGGAGATAGCAAAGAAGGAATGGGGAGTGGTACTAGCCAAATTATATTGTTACATTGTAGGCATGTATGAATATGTAACAATAAATCCCATTATTATGTATAACCACAATGCACCAATAAAAATGTGGAAAAAAATAATCTTTTTTAATAGTGCTGACTTCATTTTTTTACTGTTTCAGCATTTTATTAAACTTCATAATTTTGTTCTACCGGTCACATGTGTCTTTGTATGTGATGTTCCTTCAATTCGAAATGACCTTCCTACCTAAATTAGCCCTATTCATAAACAGGGAAAGTCCTATTCATCTTTATGATTCAGTTTGAAGCTCACTACTTCTCTACAAAACTTCCCTACGTATTTGGAAGCTGGCACTACTTCCTGAGATGCCCCAAGAAATTATGTATACTTCCATCATGGTAGTGATCCTGAATGACTTGTGTTTATTTATCTGATTACCTACTAGATTTAGTCCTTGAGGGCCCAAAATCAGACCATGAATATATGAGTTGTTCAATAAATGTTTAATGAATAAATGAATTTCCAGAAGATGTCAACTGTGTCTTCTATTAAAAATTGTACATTGCCTAGTATAACATATATTCAAAAAAATGCTTGATTATTAGACTGACAACCAGTAAGATGAATTAACCTTTGAAGGATAATATCTAATAACGATTGCTAAGTAAATGAATACAAACATAAAATGGTTAAAAAAAAAACAACATCATCAAATTATCCAATGAACAAGTTAATCCCAAGCCTTCCAAGCCGTAACTGCTTATAAAAGGTATCATTTTATTTATTTTTATTAAAAGAGTATAAATAATATTATGCTGCCAGACTTCATCAAACCAAAGTTTAGCTGGCTCTCCCAAATACAATGCACTGCTACTCCCTACAAGAAATTTGAGGAACACTTAAAAATTCACTAGTTATTCTAATAAGTAATGTTTCTAAGACTTTAACTCTAGAAATTTCAAGTATCATGGACTCAACAATGATTATATAGATAAATATCTGTTTCCTTTCTTCCTTTTTCTGGGGGCGGGGGGGTGGTGTTAGGGATTGAACCCAAGGCCTTGCACATGCTAGGCAAGAACTGCACCACTGAGCAACATCCCCAGTCCCCTAAAAATTTCTTTAAGAACAAAGTATCAATGGTTAGATTTATAATATTCATTAAGAAAAGTTTCTTACCTTATTTTTCCTGTTGTCATTGTACTTGATTAAGTCTAAAATAAATGTTAAGACTTCTTTGGGACAAAGGTTATGAACATCCCTTAATAAAGCCATTGCAACTGGCATAGTCTACAAATTAAAAAAAAAAAAATTTAAGCATATAACCCAAATTTTTCATTATGACAATTTTTTGAACTATATGTAGAAAAAAAATTACTCTAGAGTTGACATACATATGTGAATAGAGCCTAACCCCTTGGCTCCCACTTATTCCCATTGAGAACATCTCTCTAAGCATTCTAAGAGCTTGGAAGGAAACCAAAAAAGAGAACTGTATGACTGGATGTACTATGTAGGACATGAACCTGAGAGTTCATTTGCTATAGGAAAGTATATTTCATGTAAATTATATAAACTCAGTTCTGAATGATACAGTGGAAAGGAATAGATTTTAGCACTGGTCATTATTCAACTCCTAACTACTATCTACTACCCTGTAGTGTTTTTTAGCTAGTTGCTTACTAAATAGGAACCTTGTTCACCTGTAAGCATTTTTAGGGTTAAATAAATAGTGGCTGGAGTTAGATTGCATACAATAGTGCTCAATCTCTATTATTCTCCAGTACTACCTAACCCTGAGACTAAGGAAAAATAGTATGTTATCTGAAACCCAACCTACCTTTTCCCCTTTTCAAAATTTTCAAGTGCAATTTTTCTATGTAAACAGAAACATGTCTCAAATATAGTGGTACACCCTAGGCAAACTGCAGATATCCTTAGTACATGGCAAGATTTGCACTATCCCATCTAAACTGGGAGGGCAGAAAGAAGAATGGCTCATTTTTCTTGCTAGAAGGAGCAAAGGCAATGGAAGCAACAACAGTGTTCAGATTCTGTAAAATAAACTGAGGAAAAGTTTCTTTTCCATTGAAATATCTATCCTACACGGTTCTGTTCTCTCTGTCCCACCCACTACAAGTATTATAAGAAAAGTCAATTAGTCAAAAAAGGATTAGCCTTCCAAGTTTTTTGACTGCAATAAGAAATATATTTTATAACACAATCTAAAACATGAACACACATTTAGAAGCAATGTACATAAACTAAAAAATAAAAGGCTTATAATGAACCTCATCACACACGATACATTCTGACACTGGTTATTCTGTTTTATTTAAAAAAATTAAAAGCAAACAACAAACAAAAACTTCTAAATTAATTTCAAGGTCCCTCACAAACTGTCCACAACTCTAATTTAAAAGATATTCAGAAGTAAAATAGTGTAATCCAGAGAATAATTAGATAGACACAGAAATTAACTTTCACAAGTCTGTGAAACAGCCAAGAACTGGGCAATATGTTTGAGTACTTATTATCCAATGTTCAGTTCTTAAAAATAAAACAAGATGCCACACACTTCTTTGATCACACCTATTTGCCTTTCCCTACAGCTGAGTCATCCTCAACCTATTCTACTACTGAAATTTATATAATTATACCATGATGGCCCCTCTCAACAGGCACCCCAATGTTACCAGAAATCCTTTACTATTCATTATATTGTACATAAATCAACTTGTCTAACATACTCCTCAATATATCTTTTTACTTGTTTTTAATCTGCTTTTCACCTTCTTTAGAAAAAGGAATGTTCCTATCTTTTTTACAATTCTTCTCCTAGTTGTGTCCTCTCCTCTACTAACACCTTCAAAATTTGTTCCATCACCTCTCTTTTACATTTACTTTCTCTCACTTAAAAAATTTTTTTTCTTTCTTTTGGGTACTGGGGATTGAACTCAGTGACCCTTGACCACTGACCAAATCCCCAGCCCTATTTTGTATTTTATTTAGACAGGGTCTCACCAAGTTGCTTAGCACTTCACTTTTGCTGAGGCTGATTTTGAAATCCAGAGCCTCCTGCCTTAGCTTCCCAAGCTGTGGGGATTATGGATGTGTGCCACCTCACCCAGGTCACTTAAATATTTCATATCTTTCTCTCCACCAATTCTTTTTCTTTGCCCCAAACATGTCTTGGTTTACTTTTTCCTCTTTACAAAATAAACATAAAATGTCCTCTCTTCAACTTGGCTTTATCCTCAACACAGTTTTCTTTCTCATATACTTCAACTAAAATCATGAAAGAATATGCTTCATTATTTTTCTCCACTTCAACTTCACTCCTTTCTATTTCAATCTAGTAATCCGATCTCTGACTTCATTTTCACATCACTCAAAAAACTACAAATGATTTCCTCATCATTCAAAGGCTAACCACACTCTCATTCCTCTATCCTTTCCTAAAACAGTAATCTAACCACACTATATCACCACTTTCTAAATTATCACTTACAGAAAACTTACTAATGTAATCAGTGCAGTAAAAAGCACTTTACATACTTATCTTATTTAATTCTAAAACAGATAAATTTTAAATTGAGCAAATAGGCTTTCTAAGTTAAAAACTTTTAGATTAAGAAACTTGTCTATGTGTAAACTGGTGGTGAATTATAGAACTGGGACAAAAACTAGAGGCCTATGCTATATTGTTCCTGACATGGATATGCCTGTCACATTCTAGAAGGACTGCCATCAGAAAGCCTTACCAATTCCTCCATTCACCAGAGAACCAACCAAAGACAAGTCATCCATTTCTACTCACTTGAGTACAATATAGATAGTGAGTTACTTGTATAAAATTCATTTTTAAAACTCAAGAAAAAAATCAAAATTAAAGTTCTAAAAGAAATATTACAAGATCAAAAGCAGACTTGTAATTAAACACATTATTTGAACAGTTTCCAAGTTAAACTACAATATGCAGATTATGGCATTAAAGTCCTAAAGGCAAGCATAAGTAACATTAAATGTAAAAAAAAAATCATTAGAATAGAACATAAACTGTACCTTTTGTAGAAAATAACTTTGAAAGCTCATGAAGTTGTTTGTTTTCACAATATTTGGACAAGTTTTACAACAAAACATTCTAGTAAAGAGTGACTTCATGGCTGGTGGTCCTGTCCACGTGCTCACCATTGAATTTGCAATCTGCAAATAATCAGAAAATGAAGTATTTTTCCATCACCACTACAAACATATTTTTAAATCAATAAAATATATTTATAAAAGCCAATACTATATTTCTTTTAAATTAATATAATTTGAGCCAGGCACAATGGCACACACCTAAAATCCCAGTAGCTTGGGAGACCGAGGCAGGAGGATCACAAGGTCAAAAGCAGCCTCAACAACTTAGCAAGATCCTGTCTTTACAAAAAAAAAAAAAAAAAAAGGCTAGGGATGTGGCTCAGTGGATCAATGTCCCTGGGTTCAACCCCTCGCATGAAAAATAAATAAATAAACACACACACACACACACACACACACACATTTGTCCTTTTATTATCATCTCCAAGAATATATACAAACCCACCCTCCAAAAATAATTCTTATGTATACTTATAGTTATTTTCCACAACTTAATTTCTAAACTGCAATAATCAAGAAATATGTTTGCAAAAGGCTTCTTCTCTGAGTAAGTTTGTCTCCACCCACTTAAAATGGACTTATAATTGTAATATTTTAAATTTATCAGGCAGAAACATCACCATAAATTTTAAGGTTTTTCAGTATACCCAAGTCAAAACCAAGTCAAATACCATACTAGTTAAGTCTTTTAGAATGCTTTACAAAAAAAAAAAAAAAAAAATCTGGCTTCTGGTATGTTCAGGGTATATAAAAAAACATGTCTGAAAAAATAAAGTTATGATTAACTTTAAGTAACACATTCCACATTTAAGTGTCACAAAGATCTTTACAGAAGCAATAAAATTTTATCTCTAAGAGATAATCATGTTTTTCCTCAAATATGTGAGAACACAGGAACTGAACTACTCATATGCTATCATTAAACAAAACAAAGCTAAACCATTACCATCTGCTGAAATGTAAGATAAATGAATTTAGCAGTCAGAAAGGGAAGAGGGTCACTAAATCAGAATGAACTTATTATAAAGATGCTTTTTAAATATCTGTTAACCAATACTTCTGTCTAAATATTTGTCTGCATTCTTCTGGTTTTCACTTTTTCTGCCTTCAGATTTTTTTTTTTTTAATTCTAAAGGCAGATATTTAGTGTTTTTAAACAAAATAACTTTTCCAGAATGTTAAATTGTAGAGCCAATCAGTATTAAATTACATGTCACAAATATTGGTTCCTAAGCCAAATCAATGTGAAATAACTGCTACAGAGGGATAATTGATTTCTATAATTTAAAAAGGAAAACTCACACCAGAGAATTTTTTATCAAATATATTCTTTGCTTTAAAAATATAATTGGCATGAGCACGGTGACATATGCCTGTAATCCCAGTGATGTGGGAGGCTGAGCAGGAGCACTGCCAAGTCAAAGCCAGCTTCAGCAACTTAATGTAACCCCAAGCAACTTACGTGAGACCCTATCTCAAAATGAAAAATAAAAAGAGCCGGGAATTTGGCTCAGTGGTTAAGCACCCCTACGTACCAAAATTTCCAGTTCCAAAAAATGAATAAAGTTGATTGGTCATTTAATACAACAGAGAAAATTCTCTTTGGTTTTAAAATCTGGTGTTTCAGATTGACAACCATCACATTTTTGTGCACATGTGCTTTTAGGTTAAAACATGTTTCTTCCAAATCAGTCCTGTTAAGTATTTGGCAGAAGCTTTCAAAGAACAGTTACCAAGTAAATTTAGACTATGGTGAATTGTAATTCATTTTCAGAAATTAAAAAAAAAAAAAACATACAATAGTCATCTTGTTTTCCTTCTGCTTATATAATCTCACCTTTGCAAGACAGAAGCAAGCTGACATCCTTACTCGGTAGAAACACTGCTCTTGTTCTAATATGTCAGTGAGAGCAAGCCGAGATGCTGGAGTAGGAAATTTTTCCAAAGCCAAGATGGATTCCTGCTGTGCAACAACATCCCTCTCATAGCGGAGTTGATATTGCCACATAAAATCAGCTTGCTCAAATTCTACCTTTCTCAATACTGACATATCTGGGTCTATCCTTATCCACAGCAAAGGGGAATCAGCACTGAAATAAAATGCAATTTTCTATTTTATTTATTTTAACTTAAAAAAATTAATCCTTATTCTTAGAAAATAAAAACTAAGAAATTATTAATCATATTCTCCTTTAGATATAGTATTTAAACCATTGAGTGAGTTTCTGTATTTTTTTAAACTGTACCAACAAATTTTTTATTATTTTTAATATATGTCAACTTTCTCACAATGTTTAATTTACATAAATCTTAATAAAAAGATCTTTTAAGGATAAGTCAACTGCTGTCACATAGGATACTGAATCCTTCATTTGCCATCTGAAAATATTATTTTTGGAATTTTTATTTGTGATTATGTGATGTGAAAAAGGAAAATGATATGAAATCTCTCTATTTAACCTTCTATTTGATAATGGCCTCCTAATTGATAATGGCTATGAATACTATTTTTTATTGGAAATCAATTTGTGACTAAAAAAATGAAAACATCCATTTAACTAAATTTATTCCTTTAGTTGACTTTTAATACTTTTTAAATGCTAGATTAATAATTACATTTCTCAAACGGCAAGTTCTGAAACTATAATTCTAAAGAATGAGCTTATCCTCATGTATTTTTCAAGTCATAAGCACAGCTCTAAAACTGAGTCTATGTCAACAATTCACCAAAAAAATACCATCTGTAATATTAATTAAATTCAACAAATACTACAGGGTGTTTACTATAGGCAAGGTACTTGCTACGGAAAAATTTAGATTAACACTGATATTAACACTGATATTCTACATGTAAATAGTAGTAACAATCTGGTGCCCAAGTCAGTAAATAACTACAGATGTTTATAAAAACATACAGGCACAGGGTAAATGAACAAAATAACAAAGTTTGAGTTATATTATCTTTAAAAATGAAGCACTGTCAATCAATAAATATTATACCACATAAAATAAAAAATGTTGGTTTTTTAAATTTTTTTCTAATTTGATTGTATGACAGCAGAATGCACTTCAATTCATATTACACATATATAGCACAATTTTTAATATCTCTGGTTGTACACCACAAAGAGTCACACCATTCTTGTCTTCATACATGTACTTAAGAGTAATAATGTCCATCTCATTCCACTGCCTTTCCGAGAACGTTGGTTTTTAAATTATGTTTTTGCAAATACAGGGAATCTCAAAGTGTTCTGGAGCATTATCCCCAAGATAATATCATGTGACAGTACTGTCGGAAACTACATTTTAAGATCCCCAAATGATTCACAGGCACATCAAAGTTTAAGCAGCACTGCCTGAGAAGCCACCTAAAAGGAGCAAACAGACTGCTCACTTGAGGCTCTCTCAACTCCCACACAATCATGCTGCATTTCCTCTTAATTTCACTCAACCAGTCCAGATATATAATCTGATCTCTTTTTTGAGTCATGATTTTATAAAAATTGTTTCAAGCACAGAATTTATATTAACCTTAAGTATTTTTTAAAAAATTACTCATTTCAAGGATAATTACATACTTGTAAGTAACTTACTCCATTGCAGAAAGATCCATGTCAACTTCTTCTCCATTCATTAATGGGATTTTTTTCTTCTTATTCCTACATTTAAGAAAAAGTAAGTTTGAAAACTAGATTTTCGAAGATAAATAATAGCTAGAGATCTAAAAAAGAACCTCACATAATATTAAAGATGTTCTAATGAAGAATGGATAACAAATGTAAAGGAATTTAAAAACAACAAAATCTATTCTGAAGCTAGAGAAAATACTAAAATCTTTACCAGATCAAAGTTTAACAAAAAGCAGAAATATATAATTAAATGTCAACTGCAATCATGTATATTCTCAAGAACAATTTTAAATAGAAAAAAAATAAGAGGATTTACCAATAAAGAAATCCTTTACAACAAATAAAAAAAAATAACTAGGCCTGAAATAAGGTGTAAATCATTTCAAATTGAATTATGTGCTTTATCTGCAAGGCTGTGTCCTATATAAAATGAAGTGATTAACTATTAAAACATCTTAAGAGTATTAATTCACACTTTAGTTGGATCTGAAATATCTCCCAAGGATTCATGTGTTAAAAGCTTGGACCTCAACTGGTAGCACTATTAGGAGGTAGTGGAAACTTAAGTGGGTAGGGCCTATTTGGAGGAAGTTCATTGAGGGCGTTATGTTGAAGGGCATTTAGGTACATAGACCCATTCCTACCGTCTCTCTACTTCTTGGCCACCAAGAAGTGAGCAGCTTTCCTCGATCATGCACTGCTTACCATAATATTCTGCTTTACCACAGGTCCAGAATCAATGGTGCAAAGTGACCATGGACTGAAAACTTTGAAACCACAAGCCAAATGAATTTTTTCTCAGGTATTTTGGCACAGCAATAAGGAGACTGACATAGAAAATGGTGCCGAGCAAGGAGGTCCCTGTTGTGACTATTTCTGATCATGTGGTTTAGAAGTTTTTGGAACTAGTCTGCAGAAATTTGGAAGGGTCTGGAGATGTAGGCTACAAAAGCCCTAGAATTATTGTAAGCAGTGTTTAATGGACGAGTCTAGTGAGGGGTGGAAGACCAGAATGCTGATAGGACTATATACTGTAAAGAGCATGTTCATGAGGCTTCAGTTGTAAATGAGGACTCTACTAAGAACTGGACTACAGGCCACACTTGGTATATTCTGTCAAAAAAATCCTGTCTAAATTTTCTCTATGCCTTGCGACTTTTGTGACACTGAGTTTAAAGAGGGGTTTCTATGGTAACTGAAAGGTAGTTGGCAAAGTGGTTACTTGCTGCCAGGCTCCTGGTGCTAGAGTCTGTAAACAAGTCAAGCTGGCGCCTGGCATTTTGCAGAGGGAGTGGACCGCACCTGTCCTACAATAAAGGGCTCGAACTCCTGCTGTATCAATCTACATAAGTTGCTGGTCACCTCCCCCCTTATATATACATTCCACACTGCTTATCTTAATTAACATAAACTAGATACAGCAGTCAACCAGTCAGGAATCTCCACACTTAATGGCTCGGTGGCTTCACAAACCACTCCCTCTGCAAAATGCCAGGCGCCATCTTGACTTGTTTACAGACTCTAGCATCCTGGCAATGCCACTTCTATGTGTTGTGCAGGAGGAATCACCTTGCCTGCAGGACATCAACACAACCTTAACGAAAAAGAATTTATTTCCTCTTACACCATGGCATATCAGTTATCCAGAAATACCACTGTGGGAAACAGTCTTCAGGAAAGCCTAAATGACTCAAACAGTCTCAATAGGTCATCCACCTGAACTTACCCTTCAAGTTCAACTTCAGTTTGATAAAGTTATATAAATTAAAGAATTAGGAACAGTCAGTTTTGGGAGAATGCTCTATGTAAAGATTCTGCAATAATGTGTAGACTTTTGTATTGAATGATGTTGAATTCAGAGAGGTGAATTAAAGTGGACAAAGCAAAAATTGTAGCCTGTGATGGTAAAAATATTGGCTCCAATACTTCAGAATGACTAGAAAAAACATTTTTAGTACATCTACTGTTATCCATCACTTTTTGAAAAGAAGCAAAGAAGAAAAAAAATTATTCTAGCACTGCATGAATGATTACACTGTGCTTTAGTATCAGAGAATTCCAGCAAAAACCTTGTAGCTCTATATTCTCTTACATTATACAGTACGAAGAAATATAACTTTTTTAAAAAGGACAAATCAAAAGTTACTGCCATAAGAACATTCTTTAATAAACTAATTTTAAAAGTTGAAGAAAAGAAAAAAAAGATGATGAAGCAAATCTGACAGAGGAATTTTCAAGGCTGCACAGCATTCAGGCAATGGCATCAGTATTGCTGGTAGTTTTTAGCCAGATATACTGTGAGAATAACAACAAGGAGCAAAGAAAGATTTGAAAAACCTGCAGTTTGGCCAGAAAACAGGCACGGGGAAGTCAGGGCAAAGGAAAATGTGAGTGCTTAAGAGATTAGCACCTTTAAAAAGAAATCAAGTACTTTGCACTGGGATAATAGGGAAGATGCCTAAGGGTATCTCAGAAATTGGCCCATCCACTGCAGACACAAGAATGTTAAGTGTAAACCTTTTATTTGAAAAGAATGGTAGGGGGCTCCTAGGTCCCCAGGGAAGCCTCAGAAGTTGTTTCCCCAGGAATCATTTCACTGTGTTCAGTCATCTGTGCACAGAGGTCTCTGCAGCCATGGTCCAAGCATGCCTGGCTACAGCTCATTGATGGGAAACCTGCTGTCATCCATGTGATACTACATGCCTGGAGCTTGCAGAAATGTAGAATGCAAGAGCTACACGGTCACAGAGGTTTCCACCAAAGACCTGGAAGGCCAGGCAGTATGTGGTAGGGTCAGAATTCCTGCAGGAGCCTATTATGGTTAGGATAAGAGGTGTTCCCCAAAAGCTCATGTGTAAAACAATGTAAGAAGGTTTATAGGAGAAATGATTCCAGTTATGAGTCTTAAGCCAAACAATGAATTAATCCCCTAATGGGATAAACTGAGTGGTAACAGAAAGTGGATAGGGTGTGGCTGCAGAAGGTGGGAATTAGCAGCATGCCTTTGGGGCATATATTTTTTATCTTGCAAGCGGAGTCTCTAGGCTTTCTGATCATCTTGTGGGCTGCTTTCTTCCACCACCCCCTTCTGCCACGGTGTTCTGCCTCAGTTTGAGCTGCAAGGAATGAAGCCAGCCTTCTATGAATTGAGACCTCAGAATCGATGAGACCTCAGAATCGATGAGCCCTCAAAATAAACTTTTCCTCCTCTATAATTGTCTTTTAGTCACAGCAGCAAAAAAGCTGAGTAAAAGAGACCCTGAGAGGGCCATGCAGAAACCAGAAAGTGAAGCCAAAATTGCAAAGGAGATTCCAGGAACATAGAATGTCTGCCAGGGAATGCAGCAGCAGCAAGCCAGCACAGCCCAAAAGAATGGCCATGTGGGATGCAGTAAGCAAAGCCACAGGAAAGGGGCTGCACAAGCCCTTTGGGGCCCTTAGATGCCAGACATGGGATTATAGGATTTAATGGTGGCCTCCTGGATTTCAGTCTTGCTTTGGTCCAATTCCTCCTTAGTATTCCTTCCTTTTGGAATGAGAATGTTTATCCTATACCTTTGTATATTAGAAGTATGTAACTTTCTTTTTGCTTGTATAGAGGCTTACAGCTGAGAGTTTATTTTGAGCTTCAAAGGAAACTGAACTTTTAAGTAATGCTAGAACTGTTAAAACCATTCGGACTCGGATGATTAAACTAAATACATTTTGCACTGGGAGATAAGCATAGGCCTTTGGGGAGCAGGGGTAGAGTTTTATACTTTAGATCTGAAATATCTCCCAAAGCTTGGTCCCCAGATGGTGGTACCATAAAGAATAATAAAATCCTGTCACCTGTAGAAAATGGATAGAATGGGAGAACATCATGTCAAGTGAAACAAGCCAGACACAGAAAGATATGTGTGACATGTTTTTTTCTCATATGGGTAAACTTAAAAAAAAAAAAATGATCTTAAAGAAGAGAGATTAATTATAGGGTCTGGGAAGTGAGAGGAGAGGGGAGAGGAAGAACAGACAGTAGAAGAATGGATGGACATGATCAATGCACAATATAAGCATGTAAGAAATAGCACAGTGAACCCCATTAATTTGTACAATTAAAATGTGTCGTAATTTTTTTACAAAGCATAAACCTAAATTGTTTTCCTTGAGTGTTTCTTAGCTTCAAAGACAAAACTTCCATCCTCTTCTCCTACCTGCTCCCTCCCCACAAAATAAGTACCTCAAACCTAAATTTAAAAAATTAATGCAAATTAATGCCATGCCAACGCAATGGCATATGCCTGTAATTTCAGCAGGAAATTAAGGCAGGAGAATGGCAAATTTTTAAAACCAGGATCAGCAACTTAGCTGAAACCCTGGCTGAAAATAAAAAAGTATTAACTCAGTGGTTAAGCAACCCTGGGTTCATTCCCCAGTACCTCCCCGACACACACACACACACACACACACACACACACACACACACACAGTATTAATTCTAAAGATAAAAAGTCATTAGAAACAGAAAACAAATGAAGACTATTTGGTAATGCTAACTTGAGGTAAAATAAAAAGAAAGATACTAGATAACATGTTCTTTACTTTAAAAATTTGGAATACAAAAGGATTTTTGTTTTGGCATTTTTATCTGTGAGATTCATAGTTTAACCTTCTGTTTTTAGCTATGATTAAAATGCCTACCTTCTGCTTTTGGAATGGCAGGGTATATCGTGTTTAAGGCTGTTTTCTTCAATTTGCAATGTATGATTGAAGGATCCATCTAATTCCTGTACTGTCACTTTAAGTGGTCCCTTAAAAAAATATAAACATACTGTTTGAAAATTGTGCTAGAAAAAACATCAATATGTATACTTACGTGTACAGACAGACACATGTATAAAGATATAAAATAATACTATCCAAGATGTGTATCTACAAACACAAGAGCATCTGGTGACAAAGAAGAGAGGAAATGGGAGAATCTGAAACCTGCTCTGTAGCCCCTCTTCCCTTCAAGGACTCATGGTATTTTTCAATTCATTCTCTGCAAACAAAATCCTATTATGAAACTTCTAACCAGTAACCTTATACCTAAACCCTTCCTATACTGAAAATGGAGAGCGATACAAAAGGCCCCTTTGGAAAAACAACACTTACCACATACTTCTGAGTTCCAGGAGATGTATAATCTTGTTTTATTTCCAACTCTAAGACATTTCGTTTTCTATTAAATGCAAAACTTCCATAAAATTTTACCACTCCACTTTGGTCTCTGAAGAATTGTAAAGGAAATTTTACATGCTGAAATGAATATATACTAAACAAAATAAGTTATTCACTGTAGTTTAAAATTTTTCAAATGTATTATCAGGAGTTCAAAGCTTGAAAGCAGACTTTATTATAAACCAGGTGGCAAAGTATTCAAAAACCTTGTGAAAAATGCTTCCCCAGATTTAAACAAAATTTTTGAAACATTGAGAAATTTGTGTTTTGAAAAAAAAAATTCTACCAGATTATTAAAATGTTCTTAAAATGAAAAATGCAAAAACTGCAAAACTCCAAAATACCATTCAAGTTGTGCCAATTTCTAACCACATCTAAAAGTCACCAGACCATTTCATCTTACAAGTATGCTACAGGCTGTCTGGTAGATTATTTACCTCATCCACTAGCAAACCTATTTTTTACTTGCATATTAAAAAGTACTTAAAATATGACAAATTTTATAAAAATAAGCATGTTTGTATATATATATATATGTGTATCTCAATGATTAGCAGCAGTTTTAGAGGAAACAATTCACAATTCACAGCCATTTCCACTATTTTTTTACAAATATTAACAGTTCATACATACTCCCCCTACACCCCAAATCCTTCTTCTTTCATCTTCCCTTTAAACATACCTTACTCCCCACCCCACTCTGTAGAAATGCTATTGAAAAGGATACACCCACTGCTTTATTAAGGGCTGGATATCTTTGCCAGAGACATTTGAAATGGATTTCAAAAACCCAGATGTGGAAACCAACATCTGACTCCACATATGTGACTGGAACTTCTGAGATGAAGCAGTACTAGCCAGGCTTAGCAATTTATTGAAAACCTTTAACAATAAAAGTATCATTTAGTAAGTTCATATAACACTGCTTTCTGTTGTATACTGTACCCACTTGGCATTATAACCTCATTATAGCCAACTGTAAAATACAATAATTTCACAACTTCTTATATAGATTGTTCTAGTTAAAGACTACAAAGCAACAGAAACATGCAAAGATTTAAACAGCCAGAATACAAAAGCATTCTAAATGTAAACATTATTGAATAAATAATACAGTGAACAAAAAGTATTGTGTTTACTAAGAATTAGATCAACATCAAATACCTACAATTTATTCTGTTGAGTTTTATAGAGAAACTAAAAATTAAGGACTTAAGAATATTCATTAGCAGTCTAATACTCTCAAGTCTTAAGCATGAGTCTTAAATTTTGTGCCTTTTCTATTTACAAAAGGTGGGGAGACAGCTGGAGGTGTTCATCAGTGTTAGAGTTCCTCCCAAGCATGTGTGAATTCCTAGGTTTGAGCCCCTGAACTACAAAAATTAAATAAAAAGTAAATACACAACCAGAGAAATGAAAAATTGTACACCACTTGTGTACTATGAAATAAAGTACATTCTGCTGTCATGTATAACTAATTAGAATAAATACATAAATAAAGTATAAAAAAAAAAAGTAGGTCTAGGGATATAGAGCAGTTTGTAGAGTGCTTGCCTTGCATGCACAAGGCTCTGGGTAAAATCCCCAGTACCAAAAAGAAAAAAAAAAAGTAAATACAAATAGTCACTAAGATTTATACTACTGTAAAAAGTTGAATGGCTCTTTATAGATCATTTTCTCATTTAATATTTCCTTTTTCCAACCTAAAGGCAAAATGAATGATAAAAGAATTAAACTTAACTTTAAGGTAAACTTAAAATGTTTTCTCTTTCTGTTTTGGGAGACTAAGGAAGAAGTATTGCAAGTTCAAGACAAGCCCCAGCAACTTAGCAAGGCCCTAAGTAACTTAGTGAAACTATGTCTCAAAATAAAAAATAAAAAGGGATGAATATGTGGCTCAGTGATAAAGTGCCTCTGGGTTTAAGCCCCAGTATCAGAAAAAAAAAAAAAAAAAAAAGGCATTAAATGTTGTTTTTTCCACCTGCCTCTCAGAATGCTACTATCATTTATAATGTACCTATATGATCTCTACTATCTCATCTACCATACTGTTAACTACTTATGCCTGAACATGTTTAAAAGTATGGCAGAATTTAACAATAGCAAAAAATAAGCACCTGTTAAATGGGTTTGGTTTTTTTTCTATTGCTAGTATTTTTAAATGGAATTTCATCCTTATTCTTCTAATTACTGCAGAATACAAAATAATGACTAAATAGGTTTGACCTTCATTTTCACATCCTAATTTCATCTTCATAATAATCATGTGCTAAGTAGCTTAGGTACTGACACCATTCTATTCTTGAGAAATGCAAATTAACAAGTTATTTAGTAGCAAATAACAGTATAAACCCAGATTCCTAGAGAATAATACTCATTATAAACATATAAATTTATCTCTTCTTTTGTTAAGTTCTTAATTTTAGTACTTACTTGTAGCATAAATTCCATGCTGATTCTATTTTCAATCAATCTCATCACAAGATGGGCTTTACACTGAAACATAGTGTAGTATTCCCAGGACAGTGTATGCGGATGCTTTATGGAAAAGTGTAGATGGGATGCTGGACTAAACAACAAAAAGATTTATTTAATAAAACACATTTGACTATTAATTAAGCACTAAATTTCATGGTCACATCAAAAGCCTCATGGGAATACCTAACATATTTCCTTAGTACTAAAAAACATCTAAAAATCAACTTAACTAGAAGAAAATTATGATATTTTCCTAACGCACATAAAGGAAAACTTGAAAAAATAGAAATACATGACAAACTCATAGATGGGAAGACATAATACTGTACATATAAATTCTCACCAAATCCAGAAATACAATCAATGCAATTCCAACCAATATCCTAATACTAAAGCATGCATAAAAATACATTCAAGGTAAATTGCATAAAGTATAAATCTACCAAGAAAAAAAAAAGAATTTTTTCTCTTTATAATCCCAGAGTGGGAGAAATTTTCCTAAGAAAAATGTGAAATCTGAAGAACATGAATACCAGATTGACTATGTAAAAATTTAAAATTTTGACAAGATAAAAAAGATCATTAGTGAGAAAAAGGTACAGTCTAGTAGAAAAGTAGAATTTCTACATGATCAAATACCTTGAAGAAGAATTGGGTAATCTGGAAATTACCCCATTTTTAAAATTTGAATCAATATATTAGCCTTCAAAAATGTATCAAATTGTACTCTTTGAATCAATATATAAATAGTGGCCCTCCAAAAATTCACATTAAAACTTAATCCCAATGTAACAGAATTGAGAGGTGTGACCTCTGGGAGATGATTATGTTATGAGGGCTCCCCACCCTCCACGAAAAGGATCAGCACCTTAGTAAAAGGGTCTCAAGGGTAAAGGAAACTTATTTGCCTGTCTGTCCCTTAGGTCACATGATGACACAGTGTTCCTCCCCTCTGTAGGCTGCACAACAAGATGCCTTCTTGGAGGCAGAAAGCAACCCTCCTCAGATATCAATTTTGTTTGTCCCTCAAGCTTGGACTTTCCAGCTTCAGCTTCCCCAGGGTTAATAACCATGAGAAATAATTTCCACTGTTTATAAATTAACACCTATGTGATCTCTAATATCTCATCTACTATATTAACTACTTAGTTACAGTAGCATAAACTAAGACAAGTATTATGTGTGCTTAAAAGCATGGCATACTGGAGCTGGAGTTGTGGCTCAGTGGTAGCGCGCTTGCCTCACATGTGTGGGGCACTAGGTTAGATTCTCAGTACCACATATAAATAAATGAATAAAATAAAGGTCCATCAACAAAAAAAAATTTTAAAAATCGCATGGCATATTGAAATTTAAAGTATTTTAACCAATCCAATATTTATAAAATTATTTTTATATTTCACTTATTACTTTCAACCTTTTGAGCACTGTGGGTTTATAAGCTTTAGAAATAAACAGTAACATGGCAAATGCTAAGGCAAAATGGAATAGTATGTAAATCTTAAATGGAATGAAGCAAGTTAATGTAGTTACAGAGATTGTTTTCCAATACTTCTAAATTTTCTTGAACTCTTGAAAGAATATTTTTCATGTACAAATTTTTAAAATTAAACATATAACAAAAACTAATAAATGAGTGGGACTAATATAAAATCATTGAGTATAAATACTAAGGAACAATGGGAATGCCCTAATTATACTAGGAAACTGCTAAGCATCAGGCACTCAGGAGAAGAAAATAAAAGAAATTAAAATTTACTGAGTGCTTATTATATATATAGCTTTACCTCAAGTAATCCTTCACAACCAACCACTTTAAGGTGAATCATTACTGGTAATGTATAAATACATTAAAACACACACATGCACATACACATAAAGATTATGTAATTTTCTTTAACTGCAAATTTAACAATAAAAGTCTAGTTTGCCTAACTCTATAAATTCCCTATACTTTGGAATATTATTCAGCCATAAAAATGAATGACCTTATAATTTTTGCTGGTAAATGGATAGATCTAGAGACTACCATGATAAGTGAAATAAGCCATTCTCAAAAAACCAATGGCAGAATGTTCACACAATGGGGGCAGGGGAGAGGAATAGAAGTTAGGTGGATTAGACAAAGGGTAATAAGGAGAAGCAAATAGGGATGGAAACAGAAAAGACAGTAATATGAATTAGACATAACTTTTCTGTGTTCATATATGAATACACCACCAGTGAAATGCCACATCATGTACAACCACAAGAATGACAGCCTAACTACAATAAGTTATACTTCATGTATGTATAATATGTCAACATAAACCCTACTGTCCTGTGTATCTAAAAAGAACCAAAAACAATAAAATAATTAATTCCTATTCTTCCCCACTGACAATTTTATCACAGTGACCATCTGCAACAACAACAAAAAGGATTACCACTTGCAAAACTTTAATTATCTTAATATTTGCTGTTCTTTGAGCACTACAGGCACTATGATTAACCCTATGAGTCCTACGTAAAAATTTGCTTTTAAATAACTAAAATACATAGGGTTATAAAGGAAACTATAATGATAGTTAATCAAAATATTAAAAATTATGATACTCCACTGAATATGCAAGTTTACTTATTAAAAAACAACAAGATCTAACAAGAGTCTGCTGTAGTCATTTTGAGGAAGTGATGAATACAAGGATATATAAACATATCTGCTACCAGCAGATAATGTGACAGAAAAACACCTATGATTTCTACTGCTGACAAAGTAATACATATTGTTAATACTACCATAGTCTATTGCCAACATCCCTAATGAAGGAAATGAAAAATTTTAGTTTATGGTTAGGGAAATTAGGAAATTTTTGCTTCACTTCAATCCATAGTCCTTTAGAGAATCTATGAACTTTAGATGAAAATTCCTGCCAACACCACTGTGTTGTTATAAGTGACTATCTTGAGAATCACAGCCTCAGGAAAAGAGTCTCCTGTGTATCTCCTTTGCTAGCAAAGCAAAAAACTTTTTTCCTTTTTCTGAAACCGTGTCCTCATTATTGGATTGGCATCAGGGACAAGGACCAAATTTTCAGTAACAAACTGGCAACCTAGATGGGACTTGAGAACACTTCCCTCTCCAGTTTTCTTGGGCAGGTCTAGTATTCCCAGCAATCCCTCTTCCATACTAAGGATTCAAGGTGGCTGGTCACCTTGTTAGAGAGCCAATGGCTAGAAAATTAGGGAGTCTGCCTCAGGCTGAACAGGAGGAGGTGTTCCCATGAGTAAAGGGAAGGACTGAGGGACCATCTAAGCAGCTATCAAGCTCTTTTGGCTTTCGAAAATTCTTGCCTTCTCTCTCCGAACTGTATAGATTGCTCCATCAATTGTTCAACTGTGAGAAAAAGGAAAATGAATGATGTAAAGTTGGGATACCCTTAGCCATCTGCATGATTTCTGCCCTATGTATTCCTTGTCCAGTCACCCACCAACTGCTACCACAGACATCTGGACTGCCACAATGCTAAATATCCTTAACTGTCATTGTTCCACCTGATAAAGGAAGAAGGACTTTGTGTCACTTCTCTCCAATTTTGCTCTCTAGAATGAAGCAACTTGGAGATGTAGTTACCTATTTTTCCATAAAAATGGAATGCAGAAATTGACAGTGGGGAAATGTAACAGTGCTCCACTTCACGCATTAAATATAAACTTTCGCTGCCCTGCCACTGTGTCTTATTTTTAAAACAGACATGTTTCTTTCTTTTCTTCTCCCCTTCTTCCTCCCTAATCCTTTCTTTCCAATCTGGGGAGGGAGAGGGTAGGATTACCCTTCTTCCTCATCCTAGGCATTCCTGTGCTTAAGCACACATAAGAATGAAGTAATCAGGTGATGCAGAAGATCTAAGAAATCTCCAAAACTAACAAACAAATTAAGACCCCCCCCCCATTTGGGTACACCTAGAATGTAGCCTTTGAATCCCCCAATAGGCAGATTCCTTTAGGACCGGAGTCCCATTTGTTTCTCCTTTCCTAACAGAGTAATAAATTCTTTTTTTCCTTTTTCCAAAACAAAAACAAAAAGTGGCTGTCTCTTTTAGTGACTTGATAAAACAGAGAAGACAGGGAGAAGGAAGAGTGAGGGAAAGAATAGGAAAAAGGAATAAATGAGTGTCTACTTAGGTAGCTACTCAGGTAAATAGGAAGCTTATTTATTTAGGGGTAGAATATCTTGATGCTGAAATTATCTACTTAGACTTAAAAAAATCTGGTATAAAAGCAAAATACTCGTTTCCATTATTTTTAAACTTTAATAAGAACAGTATGACACAATAGCATAGCATTAAGAAGTAATCACAGAAAATAGTCTAATTTTTTTTAAAGTCTTTTTTTTTTTTCAGTTTGAATCCATTTGTAGCCATCTAATGAGATAAACATAGAAAACAAATGAAAGGAATATTCCTAGCATTAATGGTTTTGCATACTATCGGTACTTCTTTGGCCTTGCAGGGGCTTCAATAAAAACACAAGTGATCTAAGAGTGACTCCATGAAATAAGGCTCATATCTTGGAACAGAAAACTTACTTATCCTTCTCTTTTCCTCCACCAAATATGGGATGTAGTAAAACTCCCCCAGTTTTTAGTTCATATGCCACTATTTTATCTAGCTCCTAAAAAAGACAAAAAAATGGGAGTTAAAAACTTTCACACACCAAATTTTAGAAATAAACCATAAATTCTCTTTCCTGGCACCAGAATATAAATTTTATAAGATAAATGAAATGTATCTGCAGAATAGTTAATGTTCTTATAAATAAAGCAAACTATACAGCTGGCTGAATGCTAAAAGCCAAACAGCATTCTTTGTGACTTCAGGGCTGGCCAGCAGCCTGGCAATTTTTCCTTATGGCTCTTCTCAACCTCTCTGACCTGTCCTTCCAACTTTATTTTTTCCTTCTCAGTATTTTGCTTCTGAAGACTTAGACAAGTAAAAGAAAAGGGGATAAATTATGTTAGAAATCTATAATTTTAAAACATCTCTAGTTTTCTCTAATATGACATAAATCAAACTCATGAACAATATAACAATGCCTGACACAAGTAGGATGTAATTTTTTTCTCCTGAAATGAAGAACTAGCTCTAACAGTTCTGAATGTGTAAATTCTTTCAACAGTTCTAGATGTGTGAAGTCTTTTTAACAATTAACTTTTGGGCTTGGGTTTATGCCTGAATGATAAAAATATATAAAATAATAAAATGGGGAAAATGAAGGAGGCTATTTAATGAGAACATTACAACTGAGAAGAATATAAGCATGACATAATTAAAACATATATGACTAGAATGGAATATGTAAAATAGATGTTTTAATTTTTTTCTAAATGTTTAAATAACAGGAAAAAGGTATAACAATAGAGAATATATAAGTATTAAAGGGATAACTAGCCTGTAATAAGCATTCATCATGTGCAAAACGCCATGCATGATATAGTGTGCCATAACCCTTGACAACAGGGTAAACACTATTTCACTCCTTACACAGATGAAGCTTAGAAAGATTAACCAGTCACAAAGCCAGACTAATTTGCAAAGCACAGGTACAAAAGACCACTATGAGGAGCTGGGATATATCTATTGACCAACTTGATGATTAGAGAGTTTAAATATTCTTCTCCTTAGGGAAAAGTTGTTAGGGGCCAACATTGACAATAAAAACTAGATAAAACAGATAACTAATTTTTTTTCTCAGTGAACTGACACTCATTTTACGAGGGAAAATTAGAGATTTTTCAAGTTATGTTTTATAGTCATTAAAAATAAAGTACATGATGGGAGCTGGGGTTGGTAGAGTGTTTGCCTAGCATGTTGGGAAGATCTGGGTTCAATCTCCAAACCAAAAAGAAAGCAAAACAAAATGAGTACATATAACTTGGAAACCAGGAAAATACTAATGTATCTTACTGATTTATGAGTGTGTAAGGGATCTAGCTATTATTACCTCTTTAATCCAATGGTGGTACTCATTAACACCAAAAGTTTTCTTCATCCAAAGTCCATAAATATAGCCTGAAATTCCCTTCAGCACCCATTCATCAGACCTAAGCAAAAAGTCAACATATAAACTTATTTTTAATCATAAAACTCTTCAATGAAGTAAAAAAGAATAATGCAACTAGTATGAACCTCCTCCAGCCTTCTTAAAGAAAAGGACAGTGATTAACAAATTATTGGGCTCCTAAGTTCCTCTGTCTGATTTGCCCATTCATTATGCCTTTTTTTTTTTTTTTTACATCTGGCTTAATCTTTAATTATAAGACTACTTTCCAATCTTATTTCAAGTATAATTTATCAATAGATGTGCTCTATTTCAACAGTATTGCTTCTCTCTTTACCAACTCTGCTCTGACCATCTGCTTCTTTAGAAATACTTGTGAATAACAAGGATTGCACTGCTCAGTTCAACATTCCACTTTCTATTACTGCTAATCCAATGGATAATTTTCTCTCTTTTTTGGGGGGCAAGGGAAATTGAACTCAGAGGGGCTTTAACACTGAGCCACATTCCCACCCTTTTAATTTTTGTTTGTTTGTTTTGTTTTGTTTTGAGACAGGGAATCACTAAGTTGTTTAGGCTAGCCTCAAACCTGTGATTCTCCTACCTCAGCCTTATGAGTCTCTGGGATTACAGGCGTGTGCCACTATGCCCAGTTCTATGAATAATTTTCAATGGTATTCAAAACATGAAGTTGAACTATTAATTACTGTTATGTTTCTCCAGAGAAAAGACAACTGACATCACTCACTCATTTATTCATTCATAAATATATCCATCTGTCCAGGCATCTGCCTATCATGTTCAGGCACCATTCTTTAATTAAACTATATAAAATGTTAGGAAAATTATAAATCAGAAATGTTCCCCTTTCCCATTTAGCAAGAAAGAATAACAAGCCAGGATTTATACAATAGGTAGAGTACAAAATGTTTGCAATTAGAAAGTGTAATCTTCAAGAAATTTTTTTGTATTCTTTTAAACTCATCTCAAGCTAAACAAAAAGAAAATAGAAGGGTTTGGTGGCTTTTTTTTTTTTTTTTTTGGCAGTGCTGAGGATTAGACCCAGGGCTTGGTACATACTAGGCAAATACTCTTATCACTGAGACATACTTATAGTCCAAAAAAATATTCTCATCTCTCCTTTCTTTCAACGTGGTACACAGTTGAATACTAGCAAGGAACTCCCTATATCATTAACACTATTGTGGAGAATTATTTTGCTTTAAATTACCTTGAACATTTCCAACTGCTATGAGCACTAGCATCAGAATTCTCACTATAGTTTTGTGCACATTTAAGTCTATTCTTTAAGAAATTGTATTTAAAAATCTGACTTTATTACAGAAGCAATTATACTGATTTTTACAGCCAAAAAGTTAGGATGAAATTTAACTTCATTACTTTTCTAAGATATACACAGAGAATAGTATCTTTTAAGTTAGTTATCTACAATTAGAACAAAGGTCAGCTTACACTGCAAGAAAAGAGAAATAAACCTTTCTGATTCAATTTCTTATTTGAATTGAACCCAGAGATAATGTAAACATTAAAATGACTTACCAAGACATTCTGGATATGAAACATCCAAAAAACTGCTGGGCCAAGGACTGGGCTAAACACCTTCTAGTCAAAGGTGTCTCATCTATAATCATGGCACTGTGTAGAAGATTTGTGCTGAAATTTAAATGAAGAGGAAGTTAATTAAAATCAAGAAATCATTATTCAGTCAAAATAAAATAATTAATAATTAAATAATCATACTTTTAAAATAATTGAATTAAAGTTACACACAAAAGATAAAAACCAGAAAAGTTTCCCAGTATACTTTCTAATCTTTTCAGAACTTGGCTGAAATTTATAGTCCTAACTGCTGCTTAACACAGGGAACAATACTGTGCATAGTGGCACATGCCTGAAATTCCAGCAACTGGGGAGGGTGAAGCAGAGGAATCTCAAGGGCCACCCTGAGCAACTAAGCAAGAATCTTTCTCAAAATAAAAAATAAAAAGGACTGGGGATGTAGCTCAGTGGTAAAGCTTCCTGATTTCATCCCCAATAACAAAAAACAATAAAACAACAACAAAAAAACCTTTCCTAATAATTACTAACTTTGTTTTATTATTTATCTTTAAACACATTATCTCATTGGACTTTCCAAACAACACTCTGAGGAATGCCCATTTTACACATGAGAAAATTTAGAAACAAGGAAGGTAAAATAACTGACTTTGAAACATAAAACATTTGGAATTTTCCAAAGAAGGAATAAAAGAAGAGAGGCAGGTAAGGAAGTTTAAGAAAGAAGGAAAAGGAGAGAATGAAAAACAAGTCCTCTCTACTTTTTTCCATGAACAAGTTTCTGATGATATCAGCATATTTTTAAATATTACTAGAAAAACTAAACTACGGGTGTGATTTTTAAAAATTTATAAACAAAAAAAGAGACTAAAACATGCAAAATATTAACATCTATTAATTCTGGATGAAGATAATGAGTCTTTGAAGTTACGTTAAAATTTTCTTCATGTTTTTCTACAATTTTAAATTTTAAAAACACAATATTTTCTTCAACTCAATTACATTTAAATTAAGGGGAGAAAGTTTATACCTCACAGTAACGCTGCCCATAAAATCAGAAAGCTTTCCTCATATCACTATTCTACTTTAGGCATTTCAAATGTGAAGAGATACCAACCTAAAAATGCTCATGGAAGCATAAGCAGCCACTTCAACATAAGCCTCATCAATGAATACAGTCTTAAAACACGAGTATGGATATCGACATGTAAGAATTTCTTCATAAAATTCAAAAACTTCATGAAGGTATGACGTGGTATGTTTAAGCAATGGAAGAAGTTGGGGTAAACAAAAATGAGTAACCTGAAAATAAAAAGCCAGGGAGGTCATCTAAATGTAAGGGTTAACTTTTATATTTTAAATTTCCTAAATTTCAATTCTCTCTCTCTCTCTCTCTCTCTCTCTCTATATATATATATATATATAAATATATATATATTTTTTTTTACAAATTTCATAATCCTGACAGTAAATGCTATGATAAAATAATTAATTACTTTTTTAATCACCTTTACCAAATATTCATTCTATTGAAAATACTAAATTCATGATGGATTATAAATCTGTGAAATGCTTAGATCTATTAAAAATAAAACTCTGGTTCCAAATTAAACTAAAATTTCTTCTGATAGGAATACATAAAAAGAATTTTCAAAACCTACCTCTTATTTATAAATATCTAACCTATTGAATACTATGCATTTTATAGCACTCTCTTAATAATTTTTCTTTTGCAGGTGCTGGGGATTGAACCTAGAGTCTTGCACATGCTAGTCAAGTGCTCTATCACTGTGCTATATCCCCAGCCTCCCATCCTAGTACTTTAGTTAATGCTAACCAACTGCATATAAAGAACAATTACTATATTTGGCCTCTAAAATCTCAAATACATAATGAAAGCTACAGAAGCTTATTGGTAGTTAGGAGATAAGAAATGCTCACAATACAAGTAGCAATTTTGGTTTTCTTATTAGGTAACAGTTCACTGGTCACAGAAGTATCACTGTCTCATATGATAATTCTATGCCAAATTAATGACTTCAACAACGGCACAGAAGAGAATACCCAGGAAGGTTTTATATATGAAAAAGAATCTGAGGTAATCATTTTAAGTTAGATAAAAGTTTGGCACACAACAACAGGAAAAGTGAATATCCGAGATGGAGAAATAACTATGTTATGATAAATAGACTATTTCAAATATATTAAAATTTTAGATTTTTTACAACATGGTGCTTAGTATTCTAAAAAATTCAAGTATAATCTGATTAGAGTATAGACTGATATCTACTAATTCTGTTCACTATTAATGTCTTCTTTTTCCTTAACATGCATTTATGAGTGTTCAAGTCCCATCTCTGGAATCTGAAAAATCACATATTCAAAATTAAAAAGCAAGCCAGGCACAGCGGCACACGCTGGCAATCCCAGCAACCTGGGAGGCTGAGCCAGGAGGATTGCAAATTCAAGGCCAGCCTCAGCAACTTAATGAGACCCTGTCTCAAACTAAAAATAAAAAAGGGTTGGGGATGTACCTCAGTGGCAAAGTGCCCTTGGATTAGAACCCCAGTACCGATAAATAAATAAACAGAATTTGAAGCGCAGGACTTATTCTCACTTCATTGTATTCAGAAAAGAGAAAAAAAGACTGAGGCAGGGTTCAAATTCTAGTCAGCAAACTCATGAAGACTTCTTTCCTTTTGAGAGGAATTCATTCAAGAATTCACGTCATGGGGCTGGGGATGTGGCTCAAGCGGTAGTGCGCGCTTGCCTAGCATGCGTGCAGCCCGGGTTCGATCCTCAGCACCACATACCAACAAAGATGTTATGTCCGCCAAAAACTAAGAAATAAATATTAAAAAAATTCTCTCTCTCTCTCTTTCTTTAAAAAAAAAAAAAGAATTCATGTCATTAAAATGTAATTAACAGTTTCTAAAAATAAAAAATAATATATATTTTCTCTTTAATGATATTCTTGAAAGCTGGAAGATGAGTTAACAAAGACATTATTTCATTAATACTCTTCATTTAACAAGAAATGAAAGGATAGAAGAGAGCAAGAGGGAGAAGCTATGACTTACCTCATGCATATATGGATCCACAAGTATTTCAAAAGGTCCAATGGCCAAGGAGATGTTTGATGCTGCTGTAGGAATGGTAAGCATGTAATGGAAGGTCTTCTTCCTCATATCATGGGTATACACTGTCTCTACCAAATCTCCATTGGATATAGCCACCATAGCAGCATCTACTGTAAATTCTAATTTCCAGGTACATAATTCAGAGTATGAATCAACACACGGGAACCAAAATCTAGAACAAAGATTGACAGTATAGAAAATACATTGAAAGTGTATCCTACATTGTTGTCTCCACATCTAAGTTATTTTACCATTTCTAAAAATGTATAAAAAGATATTTCACTGATGAAGTTTTTACTGAGTTTTCAAAGAATCTGATTAAAAAAAAAAAAAAAACTTCCAAAAATCATTTGGCAATATTTAAAAAATATATTGTGTGGCAACTCCAGTTCAAATGATAAACAGTTAAGCAATTCCTACTTTTTAAGTTAAAAATAATTTTAATTTGTATAATCAGTTATTTTTTACGTAGCATTCATTTGCAGAAATTAAAAAGTTTATAATTAAGTTTTATGAAACAATTAATATTCAGAATCTAGTCTGTAAGTATGGAAGTTGCTTTTTTTTTTTTTTTTTAATATTTATTTTTTAGTTTTCGGCAGACACAACATCTTTGTTTGTATGTGGTGCTGAGGATCGAACCTGGGCCGCACGCATGCCAGGCGAGCGCGCTACCACTTGAGCCACATCCCCAGCCCCTGGAAGTTGCTTTTTGATATTATGTGATATACTGCATAATTTCACACTGAGTACTAATAAAACAAGATACAAAATTTATTTGACTGTCAATTCAGGTCAGGTCTTATTATGGTTTTAGGGTTGGTACTTGGTAATGAAACATAAATGGGCTTAGAGAATACAAGGAGAGTAAACTTACTATAAAACATTTCAGTAACGTGTAGCAAATTACAGAGTATATGAATGTATGAACTACAATTACATACAAAGATGTAGGTAAATTTCACTATCAATTTTGAACAAAAACAGCCAAATATAAAAAGCATAATACATATGACTCCATTTATATCAAATTCAAAAACAACTAAACTGGCATTTTAGAAAATAATATAGTTGGAAAACAGAATGCTCTGTGGAAACAATGAATGGAAGCAAGCACAAGGGGTGTCTGTGATGCTGGTCATGTTTTTCATCTTAATTTGAGATATGGATTAAATGAGTTCATTCACTTGTGAAAATTTATTGAGCTTTACATTTAAAATTTCTGTAATTTTCTGCATTTTTTAAAACTTCCATATAAAGTTAAAGAATCAAGTAAGATAATTATTTTGGAACAACAGACTTCAAAAGAAAGAGGAAAAGGAAAGACACAAGATTGAGGAGGAATAACTAGATTAGGAAGAGGTATATGTTTGGGGAAATCAAATTCATACTTCTCATTTTACATTAACTGAATATATTACATGTACATTCATGATAAAATAAATTGAAAAATAAAATTAACTGAAATATATAAGAATTTATAATCTACCTTGTGGAATTTTGATACCCACAAGAGAAGACATGAGCACCTCTCTCTGCCATACTCCCCTCTACACTGGGTACCACAAAATGAAGACCTCCTTTTGGCTGATCCAAAGAAAAATTAATGTGTATCTTCAGAACCTTTAACTCTGCAACAAATAAATACACACATCTGTTGATATATACATAACAGTGATCTATATACAGAGTTACACTGAATATAAAATGGGAGTCAAAGCCTGAATTTTATATTAAAAACCATACTATGTACCTTAGTTAGGCCTATTATTCTCTCTCCACTTATATTAACCCAAGAGCCTACCTCTACCAGTGTTCCTACTCCAATCAGTTTAATTGATGCTTACTGCTTTTCACAAAATACTGCTGCTCTGGTTATATCATATCCTCCTCTCAACATTTCTAACAACATATAATGCCAAAGAAAAAAAGTTCAAAATTCCCACAATGCACATGCAGGCCTTTCCAATCCAATCCCGAATTTTCTTTTCAAGTTTTTTCTTCTTTTAAATTTCCCTAAAAATTGTTCACTGTAGTTGACTTTGGAGAGTACAGAAGAAAGACGTATAAGAACAGGACTACCCGTGAATTTGCATTTTCTTTTAAGCTTTTCATTATGTTTGATAAACATGTATTGCTTTCATTAATATTTTTTAAAATTTTTACTTCAATTTATCTCCAAATATTACAATCATTTCAACAATGATAAACTTTAATGACTGGTCCCTATATTGTATAACCTCCCTGAATTCTCCCACCCCCAGTCATATAGAAAGCAAAAACAAAAAGTCTTTAACTTTTTTATCTCAGTTAATTTTTTTAAGGCTAAATGAAGGCAGGCAAAAGCTTTTTATAAAAATTATAATGGCTGAAAATGTACGATTTAGAAAGAATATGCTCTAAAGTATATAGAGTAAGTACCAGGAATCCAGTTTTGACTTCACCAATAATTAGCTAAATGAAATTCAGTAGGCCATTACTCTCAGTAGATTTCAGATTATTATTCTATAAAATGAAGAAGCTGAACCAGATTATTTTTCAGGATCTATCCTACTATAAGATGCTATAATTCTAAAATGATTTAATATGGCATAGGCTCTCAAATCTTGACAATTTGTCCTGTCCATCTTTTTTTAAAGTAAAAATTTTAAATTTAAAAAACAACAGTGATAGTGGCATGCCTATAACTCCTGATACTAAAATAGCAGAAAGACCACAAAGTTCAAGGCTAGCCTGGACAACCACTGAGTAAGACCCGGTCTCAAAATTAAAAAAAATTTATAAAAGGGCTACAGATGAAGTTTAGTAGTTGAGTGCCCCTGGGTTAAATCCCCAGTATCACAAAAAAGACAAAGTTTCCAACTCCTCTTCTTCCTCCTATATATTTAAACTGATTTATTTACAATTTAGATATCATTAATTTTCAAATCTCTGAATTTTACACGATTTTAATGTAGTCAATATATTCTTGGTACTTTACCATCAACGTGCTTCCATAGCTCTGATGGAACCTTAATGCAAAGTTCTCCATTTCCTGCATCAGGATCCACGGCACTAACTGCAGCTGCATATGCATTGGAAAAATAATTGAGATTCCTCCTGGAGAAAGAGGGGAGAAAAAATGATTTGTAATAACAGTAAGTTACATATTTCACCAAGATTCTTCTTAGATCTCATTTGACACCAAATTGTTTTTAAGCATAATATAATTCATAAGAATTACGATTCTTACATAGCTCCTAAGAATACTTTTTATCCAAGTTAACTATTGCTCTACTCACCATGTTAGAAACTATTAAACTACAAAGATAATGGCATATATATATTTCGCTTACTGTTACATGACTATTATCATAAAACTGACACACTGACTGATGTGCCGAGAAGGCTCTTGAATGACTATTATTATGAGCATCACATTCTTCATTAAATTTGGAATGTCAAAGTCACTATACTTTTCTACATTCTGAAAGTAAACAAACTACTCAATATATTAAAAATATTTTTCTATTATGATAACTATGTAAAATAAAAGCTGTAACACTTCAGAGGCAACCTAAAGACAGGAACTGTGGATTTTCTGTTTTTTCTGGTGCTGGGGATTGAACTCAGGGCCTTGCACATGGTAAGCACATTTTCTACCACTGAACTACATTCCTTGCCAATAACTATTTTTTAACATATCATCTATTTCTTTCATTATTATCATACAATAAAAATGACCTTTTTCTTTCCTTTTGGTATACAGTTCTATAAATTTTAACACATGTAGATATAAGTAACCACCACCATAATCATGATAAAAAACGTTGCCATCACCCTAAAAGAGTGCTACCCCTTGTGTCAAATAAATGGAATCATACAGAATGTGACCATTTGAAACTGGCTTGTGCTATTCAGTGTCTTCCAAATCGAGCCAAGTTGTTAGACGTATGGATATTGTGTTCCTTTTAACCAATTAATAGCATTGCATTGCCTGACTCTACCACAGTTAATTTATCCTTTCACCAGCTCAAGTATACTTAGGCAATTTTCAGCTTTAGGCTGTCACAAATAGAGCTGCTATGAACATTTGTATTTAGGTTTTTTCTATCAATATAAGTTTCATTTCTATAGTGTAAATAAAATACTTGTGAGTGAAACTGAGACATATGGTAAACATGTTTAACTTTCTAAGAATTTGCCAAACTGTGTTCCAGAAGAGTTGTACTATTGATATCCTTACCAGCAATATATGAAAGTACTAGTCCAAATCCTCACTAACATTTAGCATACCATCTCATTTTAAAACTATTTTATCTACATATTACAATGACTTTTCAATAAAATTTTAAAAACATGAAATTTGAGAGATAGCGACAGAACTTTTATCCCATTAACCCCAGTAATCTGTGAAATTCAAAAATAAAAATATGAAGGGCCAAGGGTGTAGCTCAGTATTAGAGTGAGCTTAACATGCATTAGACCTTGGGTTAAAAAAATAAATAAAAGAAAAAAACTTTTAGACAAAAAATAATCCAGATTTAAACATTACACATTAGAGTGCTTAATTGTTCTTTATTAATGGGTAATTATTTTTACTTAATCTCATTTCCTGAGAAAATGTAAACTGGTCCAAATAAAATGAGCAAGTTATCATAAATGTACTCTATTGGGAAGCCAGTCATGAGGAACAATCTTCTGATAGTTTGGTTTTAGTATAGAAATGAAATGTCTTCTTTCATAACTCATGAACTCAGAAATTACTAGAGCAAGATTATAGGCTTTTGAATTTTCAGAAAAATTCTGTGATTTTTGCCCTATGACTACCACCATCTCCAACTCCCAGCTCTCCTCATGGAAACACAGTTTAAAAAGGAACAATGCTATAGAGGAATACTAAAAAACTAGTAAATTAAAGGAATCAAAAGAATTCTAAGAACCTATTACAGGTTAAGGACTCCTAATTCAAAAATCTAAGATCCAAAATATGAAATATTTTGGCCATGAGGGATGGTCAACCAGTAAAGTCTATCTATGTAAATACCCCCCAAACTGAAAAAACTCCAAAATCTGAAACATTTCTGATCCTAAGTATTTCAGGAAAAGGATAACCAATTCTTATTTATTAAACCATATTAAATTAAAATAACCTGATAATCCTTTGTTGAATAAAGAACATTTGTTTTTTAAAACTATAGGTGCAGATTTTTGCAACAGATATCAGCTATACTGGCTACTCATCCACAAAAAACAGTTTCCTGTGGCAAAATCTGTTTATTTTACAACTAAGAAGAGAGAAGTCTAACAAAGCAACAGACACATACACACAAACACACACATACACACACACACACACACACACACACACCAAAAAAAACCCAAAAAACAACAACAAAAAAAGCATCCAAAGACCCACAGCTCCTTTGGAAGCGAACTATATCTCTATCTATTTTATAACACATAAGATTCAAATTTTAAAAATGTATTTGGAAAAGCTTCCAAGTGCTAAAATTATTTTACTGGAAAAAATTAATCCCTCCCCAAAAAAGGGAAAGCAGAAATGTTATATAAACAATATGGTTTTTAATTCTTAAAGGCAATTTAACAAGTCAACTAACATACAGTTGAATAAGCAGAAATGTCTTTCATCTCTTATCTGAAATTTTCATTCCTGCATATCCTTCTACAGTTCAAAGATGCTAAATCTGAGAGCACATTCTATCAAGACTGGGAGGAGCTGGTGCCTCAATTTTAAAACAAATAAGAAAAAAATGTGATAAAATAGTACATTACTTGTTTTGAGTATTAAGACATTTAGGGCTGGGGTTGTGGCTCAATGGGAGAGCACTTGCCTAGCATGTGTGAGGCACTGGGTTCAATTCTCAGCACCACATATAAATATATGAATAAAATAAAGATCCATCAATGTCTAAAAAATTTTTTTAAAAAAGACATTTAAGTGTATTAAGATCAAATTTTACCATGGAATTTTAAGTTTTATTTTTAATTTCAAAACCACTACAAGTTAATTCTCATTTTAGTTTTATTGGAAACTTTATAGGTACATTAAAGAAAAGTTATTTTAGAAACAAGAAAGATAACTGTAGTGTCTGGGAACATGCTAAAGATGTTAACTAGCTGTATTTCCCAAAGTTTCCTTTAAAAATATAATGTGATCCATGAGAGATATTTTTTTATATTCAATTGCCAAGAAAAGTAATATTTCTCCTGAATAATCGGTGTGTTTCTGTCTTGTGTCTTCTGAGTCTCATAAATAATATGTTTCCCTCTTTGTTATGACAACTAGAAATGAGAACCAAACCTGCAGTTTTCTTCTAAGAATCTTGTGGTAATTTAACAATGTGTATTCACCAACATTCATTTGTTTATCCTTTATGCCAATGTCATCATCTACCTTTTACAACTTTTGTCTAATAAAACTCTAAAACCAATTCCAAATTCTTTTTAAAACAAGTCATGGGATAATAAAATCAGAAAAAAAAAATCATCTCTCTTTAAAGTGTAGTAAAGATTTTGAAGTTAGGCAAAAAAGCAGGGGATGCTAGTTAAATATTTACTAATGACCATGGCCAATAAAATTCTGCTTCTAGCTGGAAGGAAAATTTAAACTATATCTTTCCTAATTTCCTAACATAATCTTTGAAAAGCTTCTCCTTTATCGTTTCCTTTATTTTTAATACTAAAAGTGATAAGGAACTAGGTGCAGTGGCACATGCCTGTAATCCCTGCAACTTGGGAGGTTGAAGCAGGAGGCCAGCCTCAGCAACTTAGCAAGCCTGTTTCAAGATAAAAAATAAAAAGAGTAGGGAATGTAGCTCAGTGATTTAAGCAGCCCTGGGTTCAATTCCCAATACCAAAACAAAACAAAACAAAACAAAGGGATAAGCCATCATCAATATCACTAGAGAAAAATTTTAGGAGGTATCATCAAAGTAAGTAAGTAGCAAAGTAAAGTTTGCTTCCTTAATGTAACAGGATATCCACTGTTCCTGTCATTGTACTATAACAGATTATTTGCTATGAGTCCTGAGCATCAGAAACAAATCGTTGGTAAAGCATATGTGCAAATAATATGTTTTGTATCTGGCTTCCTACCCTATCATCAAATGCAGGGTTCTAGGCTAAATATGACAGATATGTTTTTCCTCTAGCAAAACAATTAGTCCCCTATAAGCTCATTTTAAAGATGTCCTTTCCATTCATTAGAGGTAAACACTTAGTACTCTAAAGGAAGATTTCTTTTCTCCTGAAGAAAAGGGGATAGAGAAAATCTTGTAATGAGAGCCTTTTTATGTAAGTTTAGGGCAACTGTAAAAACAATGTAATTTTAAGAACTCACCTATGTGAGATGGGAAGTTATAGGAGTAACTCAGAGTCCCTGGACTTTTCAACACCATTTTCAGGTCTCCTCTCTGAGTTTGAAAGATTCTGAAGCAATGATTACTGAGATCTTAAATATGTCACAAGTTAAGTTTCCCTTCTCAACAGTCCCCAAACCCTTATGGTAGTGTTTCTCAAGCAATAGCTTACAGCAGAAGCACCTAGAAAGCCTATTAGAACACAAATCGTAGGATGCTGACCACAGTCTCTAGTAGGTCTGGGTTAATGCTTGGGAGTTTACAGTTCTAACAAGTTCCTAGGTGATGCTCATGTTGCTCAATTGGGAACACAATTTAAGAATTGATTGATGCCTTAAGGCAAAAATTATATTTCCTAGCCACTCAGGAGGTTGAGGTAGGAGGATTACCAGTCTAAGATCAGCCAATTCTAAATAAAAAATAAAAGAGAGCCAAGGATATAGCTCAGTGGTAGAGCAGCCTGGGTTCAAACACTAGTACCAGAAAGAAACAAATAAAAATAAAAAGATTACACACACTACACTGGTTAATTTTTTAAAATATCACACTGATTAAGAAGAATATATAATGACTTTTGGTATCTACCCCAAATACCAAGAAGCACAGAAATGATATGACACAATGCTACTGAAGCTTTGAAAAAACAAGTACTCTCAAATGTATTTATAATAGTAATGGACATGTTTTCAGGGGAGCAATACTGGGTTTGAACCGAGGTATACTCTAGTACTGAGCTACATCAACAGCCCTTTTTCTTTTTTGAGAACAGATCCCTCCAGAGCAGCTAAAACTACAGGTATACACCACTGTCTCCAGCCTACATGTAATATTTTCATATGATATTTTAAAATAGACAAAATATTCTATAGACTATTTTAAGTTAGTCTTTGACCTAAGAATTATGGTGACCACCCAACACACTGAAAATCACTTTTATTTTTTATTAAGTAAACAGTTAAAAATAATTTAAAACAGGAAAATGGCTAATAAGATTTAACTAAGTTCTTTGGTAAGAAAGGAAACTTGGCATCATATAATACTGAGAACAAAACCACCTGAAATACATGTACAAAGTGGAAAAAAAAAATCCAGAATCTAATAATAATCTGAAAAAAATAAGTAATCCAATCATTAAAAACAATAGCAAAAAAAATTGACAGAAATGTTAACTTTTAAAGTGTACAACTTACTGTTTTGATTCATTGTGACAAACTTCTAAGGTTGGATCATTATAAATAAAAGCAGCCTCTAAATCATTGATCCTTACTCGATAGATTCTACACTGTTTGCTGTTCAACTTGATTCTATTCAAGTTTGCAACTGTAGGAAATATAGTCAGTTCCACAAAGCCCTAAAGGATAAAGAATAATAGCTTTATTATAAAGATTGGTATGTTTTAGAACATATTCCTTTGACTTCTACTACTTAGAAACATACTACCCTCCAGAAATAACATCCCAAAAAGCTACATACACACAAATTCTCTACAAATATCTTAATTTTAACATGATTGTCCTAGTGAATGAATGGGGTCTGAGTTATGTATACTATACCATCTTAGTTATTCATATGAAATATCAGTGAAAATTAAGTTAATACAAGTATTCAATACACTCAAATACAACAATTTTTAGATAGACTGCAACCCAAACAGAGAATAATGAGAAGAAAATAAAAGAGCAGAAAGAATCAAACAGGTTGGTAAGTGAAAGAATATGGGAAGGCAAAAAACGGGGGGGCAATAAAAACCTGTCTTACTAAAGCCAACAAGTATGAGTCCCAGCTTATAGGAGGTAAATCAGGACATGTGAAATAGCAAGTGCTAAAAGAAAATCTCAGGCATGTAGGTACTTCAAAATGCAGAAGATTTTCCTACCAAGTAGTCCATAGTTCTACCATGTTAGCTGTGTGGTATGCAATCTATCTGAAGCATATACCTAAGAGATGACAGACAGATAAATAAATTGACCACTCACCATTTGTTCATTTGTTCAATCAAATGGGAAAGACAGACAGATGAAACATGGAGTACATCACCAATGATTTTAGTATCACTATTTGAAAACTAATATACTCAAACATGAAATATGAGAGAGCATAATATAGTTAACATTTTAGGGGCTGCAAAGTGAGCAGGAAAAATTAAGAGGATATAATGGGGATATCTACAATGAAACTCAAGCAGTCACCGAGGAGAACTAGATTACAATGGCTTCTACTCTATGACAGATATTATACTGTATACTTTCATTATGTATTCTCTATTCCTAATACTAACTCTGAGAGATAAGTGCTACTTTATGCTTTTTACAGAGAGGTTCTAAGAGCTAAGTGCTATTGAAAAGTGCAAAAAATAAATTAACTTTTTACAAATAAATTAATAAAATTTAAAAAATTTATCAAGTGGAAAACTCACAGATACATTTAAATGATCCCAACAGATTCCCACTATTCCATAATGCCTCTTGGCACAAAGGCTTTAAATATTTTATTTATTTATTTGTTTGTTTGTAGTTATAGATGGACCTCACACATGCTAGGTAAGCACTCTGCCACTGAGCCACAACCCCAGTCCCTTAAATATGTTTTGAAACAACCTTAAGCCCAATTGTTTAAAAGCCTGGAATTATACAGACCCTCTGCCCCCTATTCCCAAAGAGAATCACACACTCTTAAATTAGACCATTTATACAGATCCATGGGGAAGCAACATAGAAAATAGGTCAAAGGCAAAAATATTGTTAATGAAGGTTTTATGTTTAAAAGTGTAAGCCATGAGAAATTGTAGCTGGAAGACCAATATTTTCTTAAATCACTAATTCAGTCATCCATTGACCACTCCAAATAAATGAGCTTCAATTATTTGAAAACCAGCAAGTAGTAACAACACAACAATGTCAAAAGTGAATTGGAAGTGTCATCAATATGTACTTCAGCAAGGGTGGGTAAGAACATGATTTGGCTTTCTACAGTAAAGTAAGTAATAACAAAAAAGTGGACAGAGAATATTTCAGGAAGACAGGGAAAGCATGCCCTGATACCACCTAACCTCTACAAACCTCCTGTCATCATTGGCCACTGGTATAAATGCAAGTTCCCCAAGTATTCTAACCTCATACTTTTATTTCATTCTTGCTGCTTGACCTCTTCTGACCATTTCACAGCTTAACCATACTGTGTTTTCTATCTTTTCAAAAATCTTCTTTTCACTTTCTATCCTTAAATGAAATATCTCCTGACTACCCATTGACAATACACTACTTAATTCTCTCACTCACTATAAATTAAGATTGGGGAAAAAATACAAATTCTCACACTGTTACTTCTAGGCCATTTATAGGATTTTATACAATACACATTACAAGAGCCAGGAGAATGGTGTTATAGTTAAATGAATGTGTTATGGGGTAAACTCCTATATTCAAGTATCAGCTCCACCATTTAGTAATTTTATGCTCTTGGAATACTCTATTTTTCTATGCCTCATTTTCCTCATCTGTGAAACAAAAATAATTATACTAACTAACTTGTACTGATATTATGACAACTGAACAATTTACTATATGAAACCTACTTAAAATAGCTAAGGGACATTGGTATGGCTCAGGGGTAGAGTAGCTTGCCTAGCATATGTGAGGCCCCGGATTCTATCCCTAGCATCAGGAAATTTGGTTGGCATTTAGTATTTGCTTAACACCTAAATGTTTATATTCTTTTTTTTCCTACTTTTTGTTTTTTGTGATCATACTAATACAGGCATAACATCCTCCACAATTGATTAAATCCCCCTACATTCACTGAACACTCCTTGCTAACATATCTTTGCTATCTTTTTAAGTGACTTCAATATAGGTTTATCTGATCCTTCCAATAACACCACTTTAAAGTTCCTTAACCCCAGATCCTACAATTTTCATTTCCATTCCTTGACAAAAATCAAAATCACAATCTGAGTCCAGCACAGTGTAATCCCAGTGCATGGCCTGGGAGGCCGAGGCAGAAGGATCACAAATTCAAAGCCAGCCTTAGCAACTCAGTGAGACCCTAAGCAACTCAGTGAGACCCTGCCTCTAAATAAAATAGCAAAAAAGGGCTGGGGATATGACTCTGTGGTTAAGTATCTGAGTTCAATCCCCGGGGTAAGGGGAAAAAAAAAGGAATCACAATCTGAAAGGTACCTCATCACAGCTCGATCCTGACATCATATTCTTGACTATCCAGGACAAGACACCTATTCCTGATAATTACTTCTCTCCCAGTCCTTCTGTTCGATCACCTACATGATTAAGAGTTTCTCACCCCAATCCATCCTAGTACTTCTGGGGTTTTCTTCACTGCTCCCCCTGAATCCTTAACGTCAATCACTTTTCTGCCAACTACCAATTCTACTCTGCTGCTGTGTTCCTCCTCCTTTTCTCCCTAAAATGATCCTTCTACTAGTCCTCTGGAGTTAATCTCCACATTATTACCTGAAATATTACTCTGCTTATTATCTTTGCCTCAAATTACAATCTTTCCTCTCTGTAGAAATTCTCCCTGTGCCCATGAACACGTTGAAAACTCACAAACAAAGCCGGGCATGGTGGTACATGCCTGTAATCCCAGCAACTTAGAAAGGTGAGGCAAGAGGATCTCAAGTTCAAAGCCAGCCTCAGCAATTTAGGGAGGCCCTAGGCAACTTAGTGAGACCCTATCTCAAAAAACAAAAAGGAATGGGATGTGGCTCAACAGTAAAGTGCCTCTGGGTTCAAACCCTGGCATCAAAAACAAAACACAAAAAAACACCTCACAGAAAAGTAGGCACAAAATATACCATAGAAACAGAATGGGTAAAGATAGTGGGAGGTTTTTGTTGTCATTTTGGTTTGGTTTTTTTGAGACAGAGTCTTGCTATGTTGCCCAGGCTCGTTTCAACCTCCCAGGTTCAAATAATCCTCCTTCCTCAGACTCAGTGCTAGGATTACAGGTGTATGCCACTGCACCCAGCTTAAAGAGTTTTTGATTCACAGGGAATCTAAGGCCAATGATTACTGGGTCTAGAAGAATGAAAACTAAAGGTAGTTTATGATGTTTCTCAATAATATAAAAAGTATAGGTCTAATAGGCAAAAACTTGACTCAAGGTGCAAAAGGAGGAATTTATGACCTCTTATTCAGTTCCTAGACCTCAGCCAGTTCACAGTTCCAGAACAGAGCCCTTTGAGTAAGTTTGATGAGAGTTCACACAGCCTCTAGAGTTTATCTTCTAAGACTATCCCAGAATGGCCTGTAGCCGAATTGCCAGGTACTGATTCATTCTGGAGAAAAGAAAATTTCCAAATCTTCCTTGAGTTATTATATCTTGGTTCTGATCTGATGTGAAAACTAAAGTCCTGAAACATTATGATAGTCCATTAGTCAGACTAAGTTTTTAGAGGTCAAATAAGAAGTGGTGTTACAGACCAAGTCAACCACACAGAAAGACTTCTCCATTCCTATAACATATAGTATATATTTTATTTAGTAGTTGGCAAATATCCTTATTGGATACCTATAAAATGGAGTAAGGGCTATTATGGTAAGAGTAAGTAGAGACCACTAGACAGACTATTTCTTTACTACAATATAGCAAACCAAAGCAACTAGACAACCCTGGGGAATTGCAGATTAGTGCCAAAAAAGATTGGAAAAATGCTGATACCAAAAGTTCCTCTCTGCCAGGATGCAGGTAAGCAGAAGCTTCATTGATATGTTAATATTTTATTCTTCTACTTTCCTTTAGGAAAGTTACTTAACCTCTATTCTTTCAGCTACCTCACTTATAGTTACGATTAAAATATTATCTACTTCATGAGATTCTAGTGAAGATTCAATTAGTTAATACACATACAATTTAGAAGAAGTTTCTACCATACATGTTCACTGTAATTCAATCAACCATGTCAACTCCTTCTATTCCATTCTCATAAATGCTATCATTCTTGAAGGTGTCACCATTTCCCCACCAGACTACTGTAGTAACCTGTTATACAGACTCCAAATTTTCATACCTTTCCTATACAATTCATACAACATTATACACCTAAAGTATTCTACCACAGATACAAAGTAAATAATAAGGTATGAGAAACACTGCAAAAGAAACACCACAAATGGCCAGGAGTGGTGGCGCAGGCCTGTAATCCCAGAGGCTGAGGCAGGAGGATAACTGTTCAAAGAGTTCAAAGCCCACTTCAGCAACCACAAGGCGCTAAGCAGCTCCATGAAACCTTCTCTCTAAATAACAAAAAATAGGGCTGTGGATGTGGCTCAGTGTTCAACTGCCCTGAGTTCAACCCCCAATACCCACCCACCGACCCCCCCAAAAACTAAATACCCCAAATGAATAGACGAACTTAATGAAATGTTTAGAATCTTTACAAATCTTGACCATATCTCAAATATTATATTAGAAACCACTAAAAAGCAATACCACCTAAACTAGGTCAGCCAAGGATCAGAAAACAAAAGCAGTGGCATATTAGAAGATAACTAAAGTGAGTCCACTCATCTTAATTTTTTCACAGAAGAGATCTCACAATGGGCTTACTGTTATTTCATGCACAACTCTAAAAAGCTTGGTTACACAAGCTTTCATACTCCACAATAAAGAAATAAATTGTAATCAGAAAAAAGAAAAGAGGAGAAGGATTGAGAAATGTACAGAAGGACCTCAGAATCAAACAGATCTGAATTCTAATTCTTAGCTAGTCTTAAAACATCATTATCTGAAAGAACATACAGTGTTCGAGTACTGTGAAAGGTACACTTATTATTCATTGTAAATTTTAGATAAAACTTACCACAACAGACTTCCTCTGGAAATTTATGTTGTTGATGCAGACAACTTGATGGGTTGTATATTAAAAAATACAAAAGGATAAAATAATTTCTATTATTACATGAAAGCAAACTCTATCCAAGTATAAATATATGTTCTAAGCATGCGTGTGCCTTTGCGTGTGTATGAAAATCATATAATCCACATAAATTCAAAAATTACACGTTAATCTTTCATTTAAAAACCCTACAAACTGGAATGATTTGCTGGTTTTAAATCTAGCAACAGCCACAAAACACAAATTTCTTTAGACAGAAATAATTTAGTACTTTAAGAAAAAGATTTATTAAATCTGCATGGTGAACTATATCTGCTAATTGACACTGCCATTCATAATGATCACCCTACAAAGACCACTTCCATCACAGCGAGAGGACTCTCGTTTCCCACCGTTTCCAAGGCCCACCAAGTCGGTTTCAAACAATTACAAACTAAATAATGAGAAAAAAGGGGGAGGAATGAAAGGATACTTATAATTTATATGGCCTTGGGCTTTCAAAGCCCTTGTCTCCTTTCTTCCTGTTCATTCTGAAGGGCTCCGCACCGGTCGGTGGCATACAGCGGCCCGCGGGGCTGGGCTTCCCGGCTTCCCCGGGGGCTACGGGGCATTACCGGTCTCGGGAGCCTAGCTCTTCCCTGCCCCGACAGTCACGCCCCGCCTCCGGGACACCCTGGGCACCCAGACCGGGCTCCGCCGATAGACTAGGCTCCTTTCAGCCTCCTGCGTCCAGCTTCTGTCACACGGACGCCCCTCTCTGCAACCGCTCAAAGGGAGCGCCAGCCGACATGCTGCCGGTTGCCTTTAACCTCTGGCGTCAGCGGAAGTTGGACGCCTCCGGGGGCGGACCCGGAAGTCTCCCGTCAGTGGGCGGTGCTTGCGCGACAAAAACGCGGGAATTTTCTCATTTCCTTGCGATTGTTGGAACTTAGAAGAATGGACAAAATAATGGATGAGAGGAGAAGCGCAGTTAGGGAAGAGACATTAAAAGTTCTTTTATTTTTTTTTTGTACTGAAGATTGAACCCAGAGGTGCTCAACCACTGAGCCACATCCCCGACCTTTTTTATATATTTTTCTTTTTTTTTTTGGTACTGGGGATATAACTCAGGGGCACTCGACCAGGGAGCCACATTTCCCCAGCCCTATTTTGCATTTTATTTAAAGATAGGGTCTTGCTGAGTTGCTAAGTGCCTCCCTGAGTTGCTGAGGGTGAGTTTGAACTCGCAGTCCTCCTGCCTCAGCCTCCCCACCGGCTGGGGTTACAGGCATGCGCCACCCCTAAGGGCTAAAGTTTTTAAATAAAGGCCTACCGCACGCAGGTTGTGAAGTGCGGGGGAACAAGGTTTGCAAAGAGCCTAGAATAAACAGGGTAGGGGCCAATATTGGGGGCGCTTCTCAAAACCAAGAGGAGGGATGTGCTTCTGGCTTGCTGTATGGAGACACCACAAACTCAACTCATTTGTACCCACTGATTTAAACTGTAGGTAATGTCCCTATACTGCAGGTAGCCTGACAAACCTGGAGTCCTTAGTAGGCACTGCTGACTCAATATATGCTGCGTGTGCCTTTGTGTGTGTATAAAAATCATATAATCCACATAAATGCAGAAAAATGTATTGAAAAAGATTTTTCATATTCTTGTTGAATTATAGCTGTGCAAAATGGTGGGGTTTCTTTACATGCTCTTACATAAACACAAATATAAATTAACCAATACCATTCCTCAGTATTTCCTCTTTCCCTCCTCTTCCCCTCCCCCAGTCTCTTTATTCTCTGAATGCCCTTTGATCTGCATATTTCCCCAATCTTTCTTTTCCTTTTTCCTCTCTAGCTTTCACATAGGAAACATACAAGCCTTGACCTTGTGAGTTTGACTTATTTCTGTTACCAAAATGGTCTCTAGTTCCACCCACTTTCCTGCAAATGACTTCATTTTTTTTTATGGATGAACAAAACTCCATTGTGTGTATATGTCACATTTTCTCTATTCATTCATTCATCCATAATTTGGCTATTGTGAATTATGCTGCTATAAACATGAGTACACATGTATCATGGAGTATGACGACTCTAATTCTTTAGGACAAATACCAAAGAGTAAAAGAGCTGGATCATATGGTGATTCCATTCCTAACCCTTTGAGAAACTTCCAGACTGATTTCCATAGTGCATGTACTGATTTACATCCCAACAATAGTGCAAAAAGTGTTCAGTTCTCCATGTCCTCTCCAGCCAGCTTTTATTATTTGTATTCTTGATGACTGCCATTCTGAGTGGTGTGAGGTGAAATATCAGTATAGCTTTAATTTGCATTTCCCTAATTGCTAGTGATGTTGGACATTAAGATCATTTGTTCATTTATTAGTTTACTTGGCGTTTTTGTTGTTGTTGTTTTGAGTTCTTTATATATTCTGGACCTTAAATCTGTCAGAAGAGTAGCTAGATATCCCCATTCTGTAGATTCTCTTTACATTCTTAATGGGTTTTGTTGCTATGCAGCTTTTTTTTTGGTGGGGGGTGGGGATTTGCTGGAGAGCTAACCAGTGGCACTTAACCGCTGAGCCACTTCCCCAACCTAAGTCACTGAGATTACAGGTGAGGTGTATGCCACTGCACCCAGGGTGCAGAAGCTTTCTGATTTGATATTGTCTCATTAACTCTTGTCATTCTTTCCTGAGCTTCAGGGTCCTATTAAGAAAGTGGTTGCCTGTGCCTAGATATTGGAGTGTTGACCCTATGTTTTCTTCTAGGAATTGCATAATGTCTAGCGTAATTCCTAGGTCTTTGATCCATTTTAAGTTAATTTTTGTGCAGGGTGAGAGATAAGAGTCTAGCCTCTTCTAATATGGAAAACCAGTTGTCCCAGTCCCATTTGTTTAAAAGGCTGTCTTTCTCCAGTTTATGTTTCTGGCACTTTTGTCAAAGATCAGATGACTGTATGTGGGTTTGTCTTTGTGTCTTCTATTCTGTACCACTGGTCTATGTGTCTGTCTTTATGTCAGTACAATGCAGTTTTTGTTACTATATTTCTGTAGCATACTTTGAAGTCAGGTATTATGATACCTCCAGCATTGCTTTATTGGTTTAGAACTGCTTTGGCTATTCTGGGTCAAAAGACAAGCCTTGACCTTGTGAGTTTGACTTATTTCTGTTACCATAATGGTCTCTAGTTCCACCTACTTCCATTCTTCCAAATGAAATTTAGGACAGTTTTTTTTTTTCTAATTCTGTGAAGAATATCATTGGTATTTTGATGGGAATTGCATTGACTCTGTACCTTGAGTTTTGGTAGTATAGCAAATTTAACAGTATTAATTCTGCCTATTCAAGAACATCAAAGGTTTTCCATCTTCTTATGAAAAAAACATTTTGAAGTCATCATGTTGCATTTCACACGCATGAGAAAAAAGCTGGTAAACTTCAGTAACAGTTAAATCTTGTAATTATGTATTAACACTTTTCGAACCTTGGACCAGATTTAACTTGGCTTATCCTTTCCTTCTGTCCTACTGGAAAGCTTATTAACTAAAATAAAATTTGGTCTAAACAAAAACAAATTTTATCAAGCATTCCAACTCCACCTAGAAATTACCAGTAGTTTTCTAATGAGTTTTATTTGTGCCAGGATTATAAACCGATCTATAAGATTGAGGATTAAACCCATTTTGTTTAAAGTGCATGTATATACCAGCTAAGCGAACAGGGAAGCAATTACCAAGCCAATTTCACAAATCTTAACAGTACACTTGATAACACCTAGTGACATCCTGTTTCTGTGAAGGTTGAAAGTAGAGAAGAACTCAATTGAGAAATAGCATGTAAGTGACTAGATCTCTTCTAGACACTTATTTTCTTATCTAGAAAACTTTTAAATAATGAGAACATCAAATCCTAATTAAAGGTGTGAAATTTATATACAAAAAGCAATGTCCTTTCTATAAATAGAACCATGTAGACATCAGAGACTACAGAACTACTTTTCTATTAAATATAGGAAATAATACTTTCTCGTGCCCTTGTTTACACTGAGTACATACAACAAATGTAATATGAAGAATACTGAAATATCCTGTTACACTTAAAAAGTAAGTAGTAATAGTTTCAAAACATTAAGATGAGAACAAAAAACGCATTCAAGGAGTAGGTTTTTAAAAGCCAAAATAAAAATACATAAAAGAATCTTTTTCTTATATCTAGCAACTTTATAAAGCAATTCAGTTCCAAAGAAAAAACTCTTGTTCAAATTTTAAGTAATGGGTCTTCTTGAATTATAAACTTTAACTCCATTTTGCATTGAAGAACGTGAGTATTTAGTGAGTAATGCACCTATGGTTTGCTTCTCTCCACACAAATCTCTGTGGGAAGGAAAAAATAAACGAATAACATGAAAATCTTAGGAAGCATAATATAAAGTACTAATTATTTTATCTTTCTTCCCCTTAATCCATCTTTCAAGTAGGCATAAGGGTATGTTTTGCGGGGAGAAACAGGGTGGGGATTGGTTAAGTCTTAACTGAATGGGTATATTACATTACATTATTATTTTATTGAATCTTCACAGTAGAAGCAAGAGTGATATATTATTTAGCCCTACATTAGATAAGAGGAAGAGGCTCAAAGATGATGAACAACAGTCAAATTTTGCCACTAGGTCTTTATGACTTCAGAGTCCATGTTTTCTGTAATATCATACAATTTCTAAGGTTAGAATTCCAAGCAATGTGATACCCTGGAGTCTGGAATGAGAAAATCTAGATACTAGGCCACCTGCGTGAGCCTGTCTATGCTACCTGCCCTTTTTGAACTTGAGCTTCCTTTTCTGTACCTCAAAGAGGAGAAGATTATGTCCAGAACATAATGCAGGGAGGGAAGACATGATGAAAGGGGAAAGGCCTAGATCATAAATAACCATGAAGACATGAAAGGGAGCTGTGACTTAATTCTAAATAAATAAGAAGCCCTAAGAGAGTTTTAAATAATAGAAAAAAAGCATAATGTGATCTAAGTTTTAAATAATAGAAGCAACAAGTCAATGACTAAGAAAGACGGGTGGGGGTATGTGGAGGGTTCACTATATTATATTGCTGCTTTTGAATGCTTAAAGCTTTTCAAAATAAGTAACATAAAGAAAGGAGAGGGAAAGTAAGAAAAGTAGAAGGAGAGAGCCCAGTTCAAAGATGACCATCAGGATTTACTCATACTTTGCCCCAGAAAGTGAAGGAAGGCAAGGACAAGAATGGTTTCTAGACTTTTTGCTTGAATAATGGATGAGTGGAGGTGCTACTCACTGAGATGAAGAAGATGAAGAGTAAAGACAGGAAGAATCAATGTTCTGTTATGAAATTCCTATTAGATATCCAAATGGACATGTTAAGTAGGCAGCTAAATATAATAATCACAGAAAAGGTAAAGTATGAAGATAAAATGAAGAAGTCACTAAATTTAAATCCAAGATGAGGGCTCCAATGGAAAAGCATGCACAGAAGAGACAATAACCAAGAATAGAGTCCTAGAGCACTTCAAAATTTAAAGATGGGGAAGAAAGGGAGAAAAAAGTCAGCAAAAAGACATAAAAGGAGCTGCCCTGGGGAAGAGAGGAGAAACCCAAGATGTTTCAAGAAGGGGAAAGTGGCCTACTCAAACAGTGCTAAGAGGTCAAGTAAACAAGGACAATTGGCCACTGCATATAGGAAGATGGAAGTCATTGGAACCAGGAGATGTCACTGGGTAAAGGAAAAAAAACAGAAGATGAAAAAGCAGAGAGTAAATATACACATTTTTAAAAGGTGTCTTCTTGTAAGAGAACGTATGTAGCCAGTGTTTTCTTTCAAGACGGACAATACAGACAATATTATAGATATTGTGCTGATGGGCTGGAGATGTGGCTCAAGTGGTAGCGCCCTCGCCTGGCATGCGTGCGGCCCGGGTTCGATCCTCAGCACCACATACCAACAAAGATGTTGTGTCCGCCGAGAACTAAAAAATAAATATTAAAAATTCTCTCTCTCTCTCACTCTCTCTAAAAAAAAAAAAAAAAAAGATTGTGCTGATGGGAGGATCCATCCAATCCCAATAATAGGGAGACACTGATAATAAGAGTGGGAAAAGGGGATAATTAAAGGAGCCATGTCTTGAAGAAGACAGAGGAAATGAATCTATTGCAGAGGAAAGACTACCCTTAACAGCAGGGACACTTCATGCACTGCATAGGAGGGACTACAAAAGAAGAGGCGCAGACATGAGGAAGTTGCAGAGTTGACAATGGGATAAGGTGGTATTATGGTTTGGATGTGAGGTGTCCCACTAAAGCTCATGTGTGAGACAATGCAAGAAGGTTTGGATGAGAAATTATTGGGCTGTAGCCTTAACCTAATCAGTGAATTGATTCCCTGATAGGGATTAACTGAGTGCTAACTGAAATGGTATGATGTGGCTGGAAGAGGAGGGAATTGGGGCATGGCTTTGGGGCATATATTTGTATCTGATGAGTGGAGTCTGTCTCTGCTTTCTGATCACCATATGAGCTACTTCCCTCTGACACACTCTTCTGCCATGATATTCAGGCTCACTTCAACCTCCAAGGAATGGAGCTGGCTGCCTACAGAGACCTCTGAAACCGGGAATGGGGAAAAAAAAAAAAAAAAAAAAAACAAGGAGAGAAATGAATTACAGTAGATGGGGTAGAGAGAGAAGATGGGAGGGGAGGGGAGGGGGGATAGTAGAGGATAGGAAAGGTAGCAGAATACAACAGTTACTAATATGGCATTATGTAAAAATGTGGATGTTTAACCGATGTGATTCTGCAATCTTTGTAATGTTTTGAACAACCAAAAAAAAAAAAAAAACAAAGAGACCTCTGAAACCATGAGCCCTTAAAAAAACTTTTTCTCCTTTACAATTGTTCTGGTTAGATCTTTTAGTTACCTCAGCCAAAAAAAAAAAAACCTGACTAAAACAGGTGGCTCTGTCTAATTGCTCTGATGTCTTCAAGAAATAATGTCATAAGCATAAACTAGGCACAATGGCATACATCTATGATCCCAGCAACTTGAGAGGCTGAGACAGGAGAACAGCAAGTTTGAGGCCAATCTGAACAACTTGCAGAGAGCCTGTCTCAAAAAATAAAAATAGGTTGGGAACGTAGTTGTGGTAGAGTACCACTGGATTCCGTCCCTAATACCATGAAAAAATAAAAATTGTAAAATAAAGAAGTTCCTAAGCTGAGGGCAAAGAAGAAACAGGAGATATTGCTGGTGTGTAGAGATAGAAAAAGATGTAATTGAAGTTCCAACAGTAGAACAATTTCAATGAAGAAATGGTGCCTAGCCAGGGGCTTTGGTAAATTCCTCTTACATTTTTGTGGGTAGACGAAGGGGGACCAGGGATGAAACCCAGGGGCAATTTTACCACTGAGCCACATTCCCACCCCTTATTTATTATTTTCAGACAGGGTCTTGTTAAGTTTCTTAGGACCTCACTGAGTTGCTGAAGCTGCCCTTGAACTTACAATCCTCCTGGCTCAGTCTCCCAAATTGCTGGGATTACAGGCATGTGCCACTGCATCCAGTTTCACTTACATTCCTTTTTTTTTTTTTTTTTAGTTGTCAATGAATCTTTATTTAATTTATTTATTTACATGCAGTGCTGAGGATCCAATCCAGGGCGACACACATACTAGGCAAGCGCTCTACCACACTGAGCTACGATCCCAGCTACTCTACTTACATTTTTAACCAAAAGTGATAGCCCCATTATGTTCTCTCTGAGAAATTTTAGCTGCCCAGGTATAGGTATGGAATAAGCAGAAAGTTGTATTAAATCTTTGTAGATTTTTACCAGAGCCGTATGAGGAAGAGAGGGCACAGTAAGAGAGTATAAACAGCAGGCATTAGAGACACTGGCCACAGAATCCAAGCTGGGTAAACAGAAGAGAGATGATCTATTAGGTGTGACACACAGGGATGAAGCCATAGTGTTAGTGGATCTCAAGTGTCGGTGCACTTGAGATCCTCTAAACAGTGACTCAGAGTTAACACATTCTGCTGCAGTTTGGCTTCTACCAAAATGTTAAAAAGTAAGGCAATAAATAGGTGGCAAAGAGAGGTGATTAGAGTTTTAGTGAGGTATATATTCTGTCCCTCAAAGAACTATAATTTTGTAGGAAGGAGAGCAGAAGTGTTCTAGGAGTTGTAAGGAACAAAGCTAACACATATGCCACCTCCAGGACCAGTAATCATGGAGACTACCTGAGCAAGTATGGAGGGAAGCAGTGTTCTCAGGGAATGCAAAATAACAGTCCTGGTAATAAATCTAAAATGCTATGCCACTCTTTGTAAAAAGAACGACCCTCAAAATCCACTTTTCATAAATTACTTACCGGATATATGGAGCAATGTCTTCTTCTGTCCACTTCTCCCTTAGAGAAAATAGACTATTAAAACGTTCCTGATTTCCCTCAGGTAAATCATCTACTTTCAGCAAAAATATGATTTCTGGTCTTGAGTGTCTATCCACCAGTGCTAAACCCTATAAGAAATGACAACAACAACAACAACAAAAAATGGCAGTTAAAGTAATGATCTAATATTCAAACATGACTCATTCTTTTACCACTAGATTTAGCTTAGCCCATAGTATTAAAAAAGTAAGCTACAAGAAACTTACACAAACCATCCAGGGATTTATAATAGTCTTTTTTATGAAAAGAGTTCCTTTAAGCAGTCATCTCTTCTCCTTGTATTCCAGCTTCTACTACCACCAATTTATTAAAGTAACTTTAGTTATTTTTTCTTTTTAATAGTGCTGAGGATCAAACCCAGGGCCTTGCTCATGCTAGCCAAGTACCATGCCATTGAGCTACATCCCTAGCCCAAGACAGCTTTAGTTATTAAGGTCACCAGTGACCTGTCCTTGCCTAATCCAGTGGGCTCTTTTTCTGAATTCATCTTACTGACCCACTGCTTCTAGTTAATGTTGATGACTCCTTTATCTACTCTTATAGAAAAAGCAGTCACCATTGAGTAGATAAAAGAGTCATCACTGACATCACTCTCTTATTTTCTGCATTACTTGATATGGTAGTTCCCTGGGCCTCTATCCTGACCCCATTACCTCTTTCACTGTCACTCTTCTGGGTAACCTCATATTAACCTGTGGCCTGGCATTACCTGCTAATGACTAACATTTGTATCTCCCACTCCAATGTCTTTCCGAGACCCAGACTTCTATATCCAAATTTACAGATGAGCTCATGTTGTTTATCATCCCACTCTGCTATAGACCCAGTATGCTAGGAAAATAGGAAACCTAGGTATCATCGTAGATTTTACTGTTCAAACCCCAAACCTAAGTGGTTAACAAATCCTGTAGATTTAGAGCCTCAAGATTTCTCTATCCATTCCCTATTGCCTATTTCTTTGGCCAACACTCTTTTAAACAGGAGTATTTAAGTGCAGAAAGCCTGGAATGTTCTTTTTCATAATCTATCCAAACTTCCATCCATCTAACTTCTTTATTGTTATAGTACAGGATGAACATCTCTAATCAAAAATGCTCAAAAAGTTTCAAATTTTGGATTTGGGAGCATTTGGGATTTTGGATTAGAGATGCTCAACCTGAGGAATTTATGCAAATATTCCAAAATCTGAAAAATCCTGAAATCTGAAACAGTCCTGGTCCCAAGCTTTTCAGGTAAGGACACTCAACTTATATTCTTTCCAAAAGGCAAATCTGATAAGCACTTGATGAGGCAACTCTTCTAACCAATGTCACTGAATGGCCCCAGATCTTTAGAATTGAAGGGTTTTTTGCACAATCCATAGTGTCCCTAACTATCTTGCCAGCACCCTTCACTTAGCCACTATCCATACTAACGGTACCCCAATTTTTTTTAAAGAGAGAGAGAGAGAAAGAGAGAATTTTTTTAATATTTATTTTTAGTTTTTCGGTGGACACAACATCTTTATTTTATTTTTATGTGGTGCTGAGGATCGAACCCAGCACCCTGCTCATGCCAGGCAAGCACGGTACCGCTTGAGCCACATCCCCAGCCTGGTACCCCAATTTTTATACTTCTATACCTTTGAAAATACTCTCTTGGTACCTGTCTCTGCCCTTCCTACCTAGAAAGAAAAAGTTCATCCTTCCATACCCAGCAAGTAAAGCATCTATTACTTCTAACAATCATCTGATTGACTCCTTTTCTTTGCTCTCATACATTCTGTGCATGCGTTTTCGGTGGCAACAATCACTGTTTGTAAGAACAGATTTACTCATGAAATGTGCACCCCACCATTGCCAATTCCCAGGCCAGCTCTTAGCACCTGTATGGTGGTTAGCATCTAGTTTGGTACCTACACATAAGAGGAACTTTATAAATATGGAATAAATTCTTTCATTTATTTTCCAAATACTTATTAAATATACTACATCCCAGGCAGAATGCCCCATATGGGCAAGCAACAATAAACAAAATGCTATCAAAGCAGACAGTGAGAAACTATGTAATTAAACACTTTTCCAAAGCTAAGGGATAAGTGTCATGAAGGAAAAACTACAGGGCACTACAGAAGGAGGAAATGGGAGGCATTTTTTTTAGAAAGAAATAAGTAAGAGTTGGTCAGGTGGAATTAGAGTGAATATCATTCTAGAACAAAAGCCTTATATGAAGGTCCTAATGTAAGATAAGAGTTTAATGATCTTTAAACCTTCAAGAAGGCTGTTATGTGGTAAGCCAGAGAGAAAGCAAACACATAAAGCTTTGGGCAGATCAAAAAGGGCCTAGGGGCTGGGGTTGTGGCTCAGTGGTAGAGCGCTTGCCTCGCACGCTTGAGGCACAGGGTTCGATCCTCAGCACGCCATAAAAATAAATAAAATAAAGACATTGTGTCCGTCTACAACTAAAAAAAGTATTTTTTTTAAAAAGGGAGCCTATAGGCCGAGATACAAAGTCTGTATTTTACATCTTAAGTGCAATGGGCAATCATTAAAATGATTTAAGCAGGACATTCATCTAATCTGACTAGCAATTTTAAAAGATCATTCTAGGGCCTGGGGATGTTGTTCAATGGCAGAGCACTAGATTAGCATGCTTAGTGGCCTGGGTTGGAATTCCAGCACCATACATACACAAAATTCATTCTAGTAGTACCACAGGAAGGGACTGAAGATGGGGAAAATGAGAAGTGCAGGAGCCTGCTGAGGGATTTTATTATAGATGCAGGAGACCCTGGTAGTTTGGACTAGGACAGTTGTGATGGAAATGGAGAGAAATGGAATAAAATGAGACACACTGGGTAAGAAAAGAGATTATCTATGAATGGGCCCAAGGGATATTAAGGAGGTGATGGAAGTGTTCTAATACTGGATTGTGGTGATAGCTATATAACTAGTCAAGTCACTAAAAATCATTTTAGTTGATTCATTTATTTTTGGTGAGGATCAAACTCAAGGCTTTGTGAGTGCTAACACAAGCTCTTCCATTGAGCTAGCTCTCCAACCCTTAAAGTCATTTTTAAAAGATAATGTTATGAAATGAAAATTATGCCTCCATCAAGTATTGGGAATTCTAAAAGGTCTCTGTGATGAATTCAATGGGCATTATAATCCCCTTGGTGTCTAGGAAAATAAATCAGCTCCAAATTCAGACCCAAGACAAATATTATCTCCCCTAGTAAGTAATCACCTATTGAATCAGGTAGTAACTTTGACTGATATTACCTTGAGCTGATCAAGCCTAGTTATCATTCCTTCAGGAACACTCTGTTGCCACACTTCTTGAAACTCAGCCAGATTGAATTTCACTGCATTCTGAAGTAACATTTGTGCTGTTGCTCTGCATATTTTATCAGAACTCAAATCAAAATAAACTTCACCTAAGGAAAAGATAGTTTCAAATTATCCACTTACAATTAAATGTAGCACTAATGTTTTCTTTTCATCTATACTACTTCTAGGGAAGAATTATACACCTCCACTCACCTCCCATAGTCCCACTATTATTTTTAACCCCAGCATGCTTTAGAAAGGTATACCAATTTTAACATACAAAAGTTAAAATACCCATTAAAATACTTTAAAAACCTACCTTCTTCTGTATATTTCTTCCCATAACATTTAAGACAGTGTTCTATCATTTCCCTGAAAAATTTAAAACAATCTTTGACAAATTACCAACATTTTTATACACTGTATTTTAAACCCCATTGCTAATTAGAAATTAAGATAAAAATTTGAGATTTGAGATACTAAATTATTTGGATGCCAAATAAGACTTTATTTAAATTGGGAACTAAATAAAATATACTGGGAAGCTGCTACTTGCCAAGCCCCAGGCTAATACATTTTTACATGAATTATGTGAGCACAATTTTATGACTGTAAAATAGCTCAAACATAACAATTCCTTTTAGAATTCCCAATATTTGATGGAGGCATAATTTTCATCTCATAACATTACCTTTTAAAAATGAAAAATTTTAAATAAATAATAAATAGAAAATTTTTATGATAAAAACAAAATAGAAAGGAGAAAACATGATGTAAATTTATTCAGCCAGTTACCAAATTTCCTAAATCCTTTTTAGTTCTATATTTAAATTATTTTTATATTGAAATACAAATACTCTGTCCCCTGGATTTAGTTTTGCTCTAGAAAAGAATTTCCTTCCCCTTAAAGAAATTTGGAGGGACAAGTAATTAAAATACTTACCCTGGTTCCAATGGTCCAAGTTCCTGAAGGCATATGTTCAAAGGAACTTTACTAAAAGACCAAGATTCAGAATCCACCAGCTGAGTTATATGATTCAGAAGTTTCATCTCATAGTCAAAGTCAAGAATCCTCCAATAACCTAAAAATTCCAAAAGAACATTTAAACGAATTAAACATTAAGTGAATTAATTAGCTAACAGATTGTTAATACAGCAGCATTCTCTTGCCCATTGCAAAAAAAAAAAAAAAAAAGCTCAAAAAAAAGAAAAAAAGGCACTAAAAGTCTTATTTTCTTTAAACAAATTTTTTTTTAATGCTTTTCTCCCAGGTTTTGTGGTGGTGGGGATTAAACTCAGGACTCCATACACGCTAAGAACGTAGTCTACCATTGTGCTATACCACTAGTTCTCTCAATCATTTAAAATTCTATCCTGGGGAAGATCAACTGATTTTTAAATAGTATTTTTTATATGACCAACACTGGGTTTCTTCAAGATGTTTTATATTCTTTTTTTTTTAATATTTATTTTTTAGTTTTAGATGGACACAATATCTTTATTTTACATTTATGTGGTGCTGAGGATCGAACCCAGTGCCTCGTGCATGCTAGGTGAGCACTCTACCACTGAGCCACAACCCCAGCCCCCAAGATATTTAATATTCTATTATCTCACAATAATTTTCTTGTTCTGTGAAAGTAAGGAAATCTGCAGCTGGTATAGCCATTTCATTAGCAAACATTTTCAAATAAGTGAAGCGAGGGTCACAGATTCCAGGGTAATCTACAGGGTAATCTGCTGTGCAGCATTGCCAGGTTATAATTCCCCGGTCACGGCTATTTTGCAGTGATATTCTCACATTCATAAAAATGTTTAGCTCAATTGAGATATGGCAGACTCTGATACAGTATGGGCAAAGGAAAATAAACATTGGACACTGAGATATATTATCCCTGTAACTGTGCAAGAATATAAAATGCCATATTATAATTGATAACACAACCACCAGCCCTGGAAAAAGAAACTGAGCACATGTCCTCCATTTCCAAGAGAAAAGGTTTCTATTTCTATACTGAAAAAAATAAAAGCAACATTAAAAAATGAATTGTGTGATGTAAAACTAGAGGAGAGAGCTAGGAGTAATCTATGTATCCCTCTATCAAAACTTTATCCATTCCCATGCAATCAGTGAATAATGTAGAGGGCTATAGAAGATACATGGTTTATAGCTGGGTGCGGTATCACACCCCTGTAATCCCAGAGATTTTGGAAGCTGAAGTAGGAGGATCACAAGTTCAAAGACAGCCTCAGCAACTTAGCAATGCCCTAAGCAACTTACTGAAACTCATTCCAAAATAAATAATGAAAAGGGCTGGGGATGTGACTCAGTGGTAAATCCTCTCTGGGTTCAATTCCTAGTACCAAAAAAAAAAAAAAAAAAGAATAAATGGTTTGGTTTGCCACCACCCCCCCACCTTTTAAAACTAACATTCAAGGCATCCATACACCATACTAATCAGCAGCAAGTATACTTAATTAAAAACTGTTTTAGACGCTCTAGACAGAATGAGTCTCAAGAAACCACAACAAAGGGCTAAGTGGTACCAGTTAATCCTAAGTTGTGTGAAGTTGCTTTACTCAACAAAATTTGCCACATTGAGGGGTACAGTCTCACAAAAGTTAATCTTGATTGGAAGATTATAAGCAAATTGAATTGTGTATCTACCAATGCATGCTGATTTCCTCATCCATAACACATGGGGACAGAATTAAGCTGCTTCTCTTGGCAATAATAAAAATAATTTAAAAATTAAAAAAAGAGAATGCATGCAAACATCTACTGAGGATCACCACAGATCCATGTGCTGAAAAGAAGCTCCAATAAGGTATTGCATGGTTTCTCCATCAAGCCCTCCTGTATCTTTTATATAGGCTTAAATGATAAATGCATGCTTAGAAATACATTAAAGAAGAAACACAGCCCCATCTCCAAGCAATTTGTAAATACAATGAGATTATTAAATTAATTTTGAACTAGGAATTCAAATACAGGATTCTTTGCCACATCCTATCACTCAACATGTAGCCCTTGTCAAGGTCGTTTTTTAAACTTTGTCCTAGGCCTTAGTTTCCTTACCTATTAAAAAAAATAATAGACTGCCTGATATATCAAACCCTTTCTTAATCAAACATGGTTCTTCTATTACCACTTAACCTAAAGAAAAAGGCTACAAGGAATGGTTAAAGTCACTGGTAACCTTCTGTATGATGATCACACATAGACTCTCCCATACCCAAAAAGACAAATACCATCCTATTTTCTTCCTCTTCTTCATTTTTTAGTTTTTGGTGGTACTAGGGTTGCAAACACAGCGCCTCATACGTGCTAGCCAAACATTCTACCACACAGCAACATTCCCAGTCACTAATATTATCATATTTGAATGCAAAAGATTAAATAAGCCAGGAGAAATGGTGCACACATTTAACCCCAGCTACTTGGGAGGCTGAGGAAGGAGAATATCAAGTTCAAGGCCAGTCTTAGCAACTCAGTGAGACTTTGTCTCAAAAAAATAAATAAATAGCCAGGCTCAGTAGCTCACACTTGTAATCTCAGCAATTCAAGAGGCTGAGGCAGGAGGATCACATGTTTAAAGCCAGCCTCAGTAACTTAGTGAAGCCCTAAGCAACTTAGCAAGACCCTGTCTCAAAATAAAACATAAAAAGGGCTGGGGATGTGGCTCAGTTGTTAAGCTCTCCTGGGTTCAATCCCTGGTACCAGAATAAATAAATAAATAAACAAACAAACAAACAAATAAGCAAGCATGCAACAGGGTGAAGCTGTCCAAAAACTTCTCGATTCATACCCAAATCTATCTTTAAAAATGATAATAATAAAAAATGTTACCTCCAATCTCACAGGCATTTAAAACTTCTAACTGGGTCATTATTTCTTCTTCACTTGCCTGAATTCGATCAAGCAAATCTTCAGTGGTATACTGAAACAAACAAAAACATTTTAATGCTTTGAAGAATAATATTTTAGATTCCTTGTTGAATTTTGGGAAATAAATACATAGAACAGATTAAGGCAATATTTATGGACTAGTCCAGTTTCTTTTATTAATAAATAATGCTTATAATACAAAATCAATAGACAGCAGAAAACAGAGGTAAATGCTCATGTCACTGAAATTGGTAATAGTTTCTTTTTTTGTCATGCTGGAGATTGAACCCAGGGCCTCATGCATACCAGGCAAGCACTCTACCACTGAGCTACATCCCCAGACTTCACTGAAATGATGAATTTTTGTATCAAAGCACTATCAAGGGTTGTGGGTTGTGGCTCATCAGTAGAGCGCTTGCCTCACATGTGTGAGGCCCTGGGTTTGATCCTCAGCACCACATAAAAATAAATAAACAAAATAAAGTTATTGTAACTATCCACAACTAAAAAATATTTTTTAAAAAACACTAACAATGCAAAAGAACAAATATTATATGATTCCACATCCATATGATGTATTAAGAGTACTTAAATTCAGAGACAGACAGTAGAATGTGGCTGCTATTGCTCAGGGAGAGGGAGGAATCCATTGGGGAATCCATTGTTTAATGAATACAAAGTTTCATCTTCCCAACATCCTCCATTAGGAAGATGATAAAGTTCTAGAGAAAGATGGTGCTTAATTTGCACACCAACATGAATGTACTTAGTGCTACTGAATTTATATTTTAAAGTCATTAAAATGGCAAGTGTTATGTTGTATCTATTTTATCACAATAAAAATACATCAAGAAATTAAAAGAACAACCTGCCAAATGGGAGAAAATATTTGCATATGATATATATGATAAGGGTTCATAAATAAAAGACAAATAATTAAAACACAGGCAAAGAAAGTAAGTAGATATATAAATAAAATCATGAAAATGTGCTGAATATCATTAGTCATCAGGGAAATGTACTTCAAAACCACATGAGATACCAGTTATTTATTTACATATATATGTACATTTTAAGCCTACAATACCCAGTATTCCCATGTGTTCTCCCATTCCAGAGCTGACCAGGCCCAACCCTACTTAGCTTCCAAGATCATAAAAGTTCAGGTATGGTCAGGGTGGCATGGCCCTTGAAAAGTTACCATTTTAAGTCCATCAGAATGAGTTTAAAGTTTTCATAACCTTTAAAAAGTAAGAATTTCACCATGAAGTGCACCTTATAAAAGTTTTCTAAATTTCAAATCAAGAATGAAAACAGGAGTCTTACTTTTGAGCGATTTGAATCCTCTTCTTTTTGACTGTCAGGTCCTTCATAGGTATTTTCCATTAGAAGTTTCTTTAGCTTCTTTAATTTAGGTCTGCATCTTCTCAATTCCCAATAGTTATTAGAAAAACCAAAGATCTAGAAATCATATCATAACCTCTTAGGGTCCATTCTAAAAGAGAGTTCATAAGAAATTCCAACTAATCCATCTTTCCTGACCAAAACCAAAGAAAAAGGAAACCAAAGTATTCTACTTTTTATCAGGAAGATACTCATCCAGTTGCATCAAGTAGAGATAGATATCTTTAACAAACATCTTTTCTCAATGTCCAATTCAGAAAATGCTGCCAACAAAGTGAGAATCAATAACTGAGCATCACATCTCAATAATAGTCTTAGAGGGGCTGGGGTTGTGGCTCTGGGTAGAGCGCTTACCTAGCATGTGTAAGGCCCTGGGTTCCATCCTCAGCATCACATAAAGATAGATAAATAAATGTATTGTATCCATCTACAACTAAAAAATATTTTTAAAAAGAATAGTCTTAGAAACTAAAGTCTGCCCAGAATAGAATGAGCAGAATGGTCACAATTCTGCAAATCTGGTAGAAGTAAACTGAAAATGAACATGGTTATGAAAAACATAGTTATGAAAACATATAGTCTGAAAAATAGAAAATAGGAACATTATCTCAGTCATCAAATAATGAAGGAATATTAAAAGGAAAAGGAGGTACCTTCCTTCTATCTTGCTCAGTTTGGGGAGGCTTTTGTTCAGTGCAAAAATTTCTACTATTTCTAATTACAGCTAATTTGATTGCTGGACTTGTTGAGAGCTATAGCAGAGTCGGAGTCTGGCATATTACCAGAAGGAATGATTGAGAGGTGAAGCCAGGGAGCCATTAAGATGATGATAATTAAGTTAAGCTCTGTATAATTGCTGTGACTGGATAATGCTGGATTGAAACAGGCTGTGTATTCAGTTGTATATGGACCCCTGCTGTCTGGCAATAGGGCGGCTCCTGCTACCTACCGCCTGTTGAGTTCTCATTGAGTTCCCCTTGACTTCTCCTGGAGTAGTTCTAGTGGAGCCCAGTGGAGGGCGGAAGAAGTTCAGGGGGAGGGAGTTCCTGTTGGTGTGGTGTTCCTGGAAGAGCCATGTGGGTGGCGTTTGGGAGAGTTCGGGGAAATAAAGGAGTGCCTGTTTGAACCTACAAGTGCCTCGTGGTGGCTCGGTTATTTTGTGCTCAGCCAGACTGCAGCATGGACTTGTGACAGAGGTCTATCACTTGAAGAAATCCAGGTCACAGAGGCTAGATGATGGATGAATATGTTATTTCCCTCTACATTTTCAGGATAGCCGAGCACTGGATGCCCAATAAGTGTTTACATGAAAGAAGAAAAAGCTAAACTGGATTATCTCCAGGATGCCTTGCAACTCTGAGATGGAAGGACAGGGGATGCTTCTATTCTCAAAATAGGAAAAGGCTTGACTGACAAGATGAGGCTACAGCCTGAAGGAAATGCTGCTGAATCTAAGGCCTTCAAAAAAAGAGGTTGGTGCCAAACAAAAAAGATGGAGTCTATCCGTAGTTCAAAGTGGCAGCCATCTGACTATCTCCAAGGCACAGATGGGGGCATATGGTTTCGTGTGGTACAGGAGAGGAATCAGGTTTGGCCTTATGTTTAAATTAGTTGCCAATAAAAAAAAAAAAAAAAAAAAAAAAAAAAAAGAAGATTTTATCCCCCAAACCTAAATTTCAAGCATAACTGGAAAAAAAAAAAATCACAATGCTGGGCCTGCTTACCTACAAGTCAACTGAATAATGGCCATCCACCTACTTAGGGCTTATGGTGTCCAATTTCCCACAGACCCAAACACTACTTGCTACTCCTGGGTATCTACTACCATTTGTCAACCCCAGCCTTGCTGATGTGCATTCTCATTTAGTCCTTTTAGGCATTTCTCTGCTGGGAAGAGCTACCATGGATTATGGCTTTGGTTAGTGGATCTTTAAGTTCTACCCAGTCTCATCAACCAGAATTCCCACAACAAATAAGAGCTCAAAGATACTTGTAGATATTATTATGTTCTCACAAAAACACCAACCAACCAAGTTAGTGATGAAAAATATAACATCTTTTACAAAAGAATGAACTATTAATATATCTAGTTAGTTACAGTGAAAGATTTGTAACCCGACAGAAACCAAAATAAAAATTTTACTGGAAATTCCTCTATTCCAGTAACATCACATGAATCACCAAAGCTTCCCAGCACTTTCCCTTTTTTCCTCTCCAGTTCTATTTTTAAGAAAATAGTTGGCCTAAAGTCATCCTGAAAGAATTAAGAGCTATGCTTTGATTGTTACATGTGTAATGACCTAGACAGGATGGAGACTTTTGTTTGGTAACTACCATTAGTATTCTCCAAAATAATTAAAAATTTGTTATACTTGGCTGCAGATATTAATGAACTAAACCACACTTAAAGCACACTTCATTCAAAAATTCATTTTCTTCCCTTTTCTCCCTTGTATTCATTTTCTTCCCTTTTCTCCCTCACATACACTAGTTATGACTTGAGGGAGTTTCTTTTCAAAACACATCCACAACAAAATTCACTGAAATTAGGTAAAACTTTTTGAATGAGTCACCTAATAGCAAAGTCATCACATCAGAAAAAAGATCAATTTGAGACTTAAAAATCAAATTAGTGGCTGGGGAATGTGGCTCAGTGGAGAGCACTTGCCAGGCATGCATGAAGCCCTCAGTTCAAACCCCAGTACCACAAAAGAAAAAAAAAGAAAGAAATAATTAAGTTGAGAAACTAAAGACAAGTTCACAATATTTCAAACAAAATAATAATAATGCTGAAAAACTTTCAAATTTCATTATAGAGGGCTAAGCAAGATGTTGCACACCTGTAATCCCAGCGACCTGGCCTTGGCAGGAGGATGGGAAGCTTGAGGCCAACTTCAGCAATTTAGTGAGACTCAGTTTCAAAATAAGGGCTGGGTACATATAGATCAATGGTAAAATGCCCTTGGGTTAAATCCCCAGTACCAAAATAAATGAAAAAGTAGAAATAAATTTCATAACACAACTTCTACAATTCCCCATGATTATACATTTTATGCCAAAAGTTTTAATAAAAGGCAAGATTGGCACCTGTGTTATCAACCTCAGACTTACATAAATGAGGGGAGAAAAAATAGTACCTCAGTGTGAATAATGTTACACTGTGTTTCCTCCATCTTCAGCTGGTCTGGAGTTTTACAGCCAGGAATAAAAAGCAACATATTTGAAGTATCTGCTATTTTCAAGTCATATGTTTTGTCTTTACTGCACAGCACAGCTTGTTCATCTTTATCTCCCCGAATCACAAGACTGCAGGAAAACAGAGGGAAAATACAAGGTTTAGGGCTGGGGTTGTGGCTTAGTGGTAGAGCATTTGCCTAGCATGGGTGAGGCACTGGGTCCTATTCTTAGCACTGCATATAAATAAAAAAACAAAAAAAGTCTATCAACAAAAAATATATATATGAAAACATGGTTTATTGAGACTCCAGTGGACATCTTCATTTTAAACTCACTTCCCGAATGTTCTGGCTTGCAGAATTTAAAATTAAGCCTTGATGCTGTGTCCAGCCTTGTGGTACAATCATGGATTCTAAAGAGCAAATACTGGACCAAGTGAGAGCCAGACAGGCGCCTGGTGCCTCACTAAGGAAAACAATAACTAAATATGGGCAAGTAAGAACTAATGAGGCCATGAGGCCAAATGTCACCCAAAGGCATCTTTGTGCAAGCTACTGGGAAGACCACAAGTATCTAGAGGCTTTAGTCGATGTCTCACAACTTTTAAAACAGGCTAAAGTTGTGCTTATGAAACATGTGCATAGGAATCTGGTTATAAAGCAAATTGGGATATAGTAGGTCTGGGATGGGACCTAAGACTCTATTTCTATAAAGCTACCTAGGATAAGCACAATACTGCTTTGATGCCCACTCAAATGTTTTCGGTGTTTTGTTCTGAGCAATCAAAGGAGCACATCCTAGCCTAACCATTAGCTATGTGGCAAAGATACCTCAGCCTTATGAAAAGAAGACTGTGATGCTGAATGAAAAATAGGACAATGATATGTATAGAAATGAAAGACTCTGAGAAAGGGAATTTATCACAGGTGAAGAAAAGCAAAAAGATAAGGATGAAGGTGAGGAGGAGGAAGAGGAAAGACCAGATGATGACAGAGTTGATTCTCCAAGTTTTCCTTGTGTATGGAACATTAAACTCTCCTGTGCACAACTCACTTCTTTTAAACAAATAATTACAAATCTAAAATAGAAGACTGCAATTGTCTTTGTAACTAAGCCGTCAGTTAAGTGAAAAGAATGTTTCTTAGATTCCTATTGCTTAAAGTTAATAGGCCCAAATGTCTACCCTTTGATGTTTGTCTCTACATTGCACTATCCCCAATAAAATGCGCAAGTTTGTCAGCTTAACCAGATAAAGAGAAGGTTCTCATACCTGAAGTCTTTTTGATCTCCATTAACTCAGATGGAAACTCTTAACGGAAGCTTTTCAGTTCTCTTAAGGGTACTCTGATTAATACCAAAGACTGGTCAATTGACTAGAACACTGTTTGAAAGAGTCAGATATGAAGATTGAAACACAGCCCAAAGGGCTCAACTAAAAGGAACCTACAAATATGTATGTTGGAGTAAGAGTGACACAAAAGAAAATCAACTTGCAGGAGTTGGGACTGCACCAAGTTGACAAGCAACTGATTGAAGGATTCTCTAGATTTCTCAAGGCTGCCTTCACAACTACCAACTTCTATTTTTTGTTGTTGTTGTTTGTACTGGGAGCAAACCCAAGGCCTCTGCATGCTAATCAAGCACTGTACCACAGAGCAACTCTCAATATCTGACTATGTTTTTTTTAATCCAAGAGGTTGGCAGCAAATTTGCAGCTGACCTAGAATTAGAAATAGCTTTAAGCCCCCATTAAATGACCCCAAACAAGTCTGTTTGGGGCCCTAGCTCAATTGCCAAGTCATAATTAAGGCTTTTTAAAAAAAAAAAATTATAATACCTTTATTTATTTATTTTTTATGTGGTGCTGAGGATGGAACCCAGGGCCTCTCGCTCTATTGCTGAGCCACAACCCCAGCCCCCCATAATTAAGGCTTTTAACTTATTCCCTAAAGGTCCTATCCATCGTTTGAGTAAAAGTAATATATGTGGGAAACAAGACGTTTGTAAAGATCAGATATTATCATTGTACTTTAAAGTAGAACGGCAACAGAATGAATCAAACATGACTTTCCTATGTTCATATATGATTCAAGAGCAGTGTAACTCCACATCATGTACAACCACAAAAATGGTAAGTTTTACTCCATCTATGTATGGTGTGTCAAAATGCATTCTACTGTCATTTGTACCTAACAAGAACAACAACAAAGTAAAATGACAAAGTGTCCTGTGGAGTCCCTGGCATCACTGTTAATGTCTTCAAATTTTTAGTGGGGTTCTAGTTGCCGACAATTCCACTGACACAGGCCTCCTGGTTCGGCTGAACCCATCCTATTTATCACCTCAGTCCAGCTAACTGCAGGGCCATGCAGGGGCTGGGGATCCTTCTCGGGAGTTGGCAGCACGCAGGATATCAGGCCACCAGCTGGCTGTGAGCCGCTGGCATTTCTCTGGCCCTGATTGCTCCACCTGAATTTCCGGGTGAAAAAATAATCCGAAGGCGGCTGGCAGCAGGCGGGCTCCGCGGGGCGTCCTGGGACCCCAGCCCCCGGCTCACCTGTGTCCGGCCTCCAGCTGCTGGCACAGCGCGGGCTCCAGTTCCAGCAGGCAGAAGTCGCCGGCGGCCGCGCCGCTGGCCCCCAGGCCGAAGCTCAGGCAGTGCACGGTGGGCAGCAGCTCGGCGGGGTTCAGCTTGGCGACCTGCAGCGTCGCGTCTACCTCCTCGCGTGTCCTCATCGCGGCGCGGCGAGGGGGATGCCGAGCACCAGGGTCGCGGGGGCGGGTGCGACGGGCAAGAACCAGACACTCAAGCAGCAGAAGCCGGCCACACGGACACGAAATATACACTATTTCAAAAGCGCGCCAAGGCGCTGGAGACGTGTTTCCGGGGCGGAGCGCGCCGCAGTGCGCGGGAAGATCCCAAAGCATCACGGCGCGCCACCCCTAGGAGGCCGGGTCATTCTACGGAGTCTTGACGGCTGGAAAGCAAATCGGCTGCCTGCGCGCGGGCTGCGTGGAAGTTCGCGGAGCAGAGCTGAGACCCGGCGGGGCCTGGCAGAATCCTACCCAGTCCTTCCCCACCCTACCCCGCCCCACTCCGCCCCAGTCCATTATTCCCTGCCAGTGCTCCCAGTCTTTGCACACACGATTTCATTAACCCTTTAGGACGACCCTGCGAGGTGGGGCATGGTCATCTTGTTTTCTGCAAACGAGGAAACAGGACCTTTGCCCGTGGTGGCAAAGACAGGAGATGGCAAAGTCTGATTCCAGCTTAGTGTATCATGGCTCTAAAAGCATCTTGCGGGGTTTTGTGCAAAGGATGCACCACCGAGAATCAGCTGATTAGAATCAGACTGGGCCATCCTACCTGGGAGACAGTGGCTTGGACTAGTCTGTTTGTTTCAGCTCTTCAGATAATATGAAAATACTAAAATAGGGAGTCTCAGGTCTGTGAGATGCTTCAGTTGGTGGTGGAAAATTTGGTTTATTACTTCTTCATTAACCTTCTCATTCTGCTCATCCTGCCTCCAACACTGGGGATTGAACCCAGTGGTGCTCTACCACTGGGCTGCATCCCCAGCACCTTTTATTATGTGTTTTATTTAAGCATTATGACTATACATAATAGTGGGATTCATTACGCCATATCCATACATGTGTTTGGGGGCAAGGGCCTGCTGCAAAACTGAGGCCGCACAGAGGTCCCTTCACCAGCTCTTGAATCATGACACACAGATTTCAGACACGTGGCTTAGAGTAGCAGGCATAAGTTTGTTAGAAGGGGATAGAAAAAGGGACCTTCTCAATGGAGACATTGGGTCTTCTCAGAAGGCCAGAGTACCCCTCTTGCCCTCCAGTTTTATTGGGAGTCCCAGGGAGGTTTCCAGAGAGTCCTACCCAGGTCTACCTTTGACTTTTGACTGAGTGGGACAAACATTCTTTCATTGTCTCATGAATGAGCTATTGGGGGCACCTCATCTTCATATCATAAAAATCATATGGATCCTGACCTTCTGAGTTTGATTTATTTTACTTAGCATGATGTTCTATAGTTCCATCCAGTGAATGACATAATTCATTCTTCTTTATGACATCCTTCTTATTTTTTATTTTGAGTTAGGGTCTAGCCAAGTTGCCATTGCTGACCTCGAATTTGAAATGCTCTTGCCTCAGCCTGTCTGGTATAGCTGTCATGTGCCACTGTGCCTGGCAACCTACTCTTTTAAAATATAAGAACACATAAGGAAAATGATAAAGCAACATGCTGAATAGGAAGGTGATTGCTTCATGAGCATATATTATTAGGAAGATAATCAACCATTACAGATGCACTATTAAATAGGAAACATTCTCTAAATCTAGAAGTAGTGCAGTATAAGTAAATCTTACATTTTCATTAGCTGGGCTTGGCTGGAATCCCAACTCTGCCCTCAGAGCTTTGTGATCTAAGGCAGTTTGCCTATTTTTTTTTAACTGCACTTCCTTATTCTGAAATTCATGTAAAGTACAATCTGTTATGAATGGGAAAATGGGGTGTATATACAAAATAGAATATTACTCAGCCATAAAGAAGAATGACTTTATGGCTTTTGCAAGTAAATGGATGGACCTGAAGACTATCATGCTAAGGGAAATAAGCCAGTCCCTAAAAATCTAAGGTCATATGTTTTTGCTGATATAGGGAAGCTAATCCACAATAAGGCAGGAGAGGGGAAGAATAGATATTGAGTAGATTAGACAAAGGGAATGAAGGGAAGGGTTGGGGGATAGGAAAAGGAAAGACAGTGGAATGAATCCAAAATTATTTTCCCATGTACTTGTATGAATATGCCTTAGTGAATCCCACCATTATGGACATTCATAAGAATGGGGTCCTAAGTAGAATGATATATATTTTTAAACATTTTTAGTTGTAGATGGACATGATATCTTTATTTATTTTTTTATACAGTGATGAGAATGGAACCCAGTGCCTCACATACTAGGCAAGCACTCCACCACTGACCCACAACCCCAACCCTAGAATAACATATATTCCATGCTTGAACAATTATATCAAGATGAATTTTACTATCATATGTAACTAAAAAGAACCAAAACAATCTTTTCAAAAATACAGCCTGGGGGCTGGGAATTGTGGCTCAGTGGTAGAGTGTTCACCTAGCACGTGGGAGGCCCTGGGTTCAATCCTCAACACATCATATAAATAAATAAAATAAAGGTATTGTGTCCAACTACAACTAAAAAATAAATATTAAAAAAGTACAGCCTGTTTAATAAATGGCAGCTGAAGTTTTGGGTTTTTCCCCCCATTCTTATTTGATATAGCTAGTTATTTAATAATTTTATTTTAATTAATGATATTCAATCATTACCATTAATTCAGTATTCCAGCAGGGAGTTGGACCTAGGTTCTCTTAAAATAGAATGATAAGGGGCTGGGGTTGTTGCTCAAGCACTGGGTTCAATCCTCAGCACCACATAAAAATAAATAAATAAAATAAAGATATTGTGTCCATCTACAACTAAAAAAGATTTTTAAAAATTAGAATGATAGGGTTGGGACTATTGCTTAGTAATAGAGCACTCTCATAACATACAGAGTTGGTTCCCTAGCCCAACCAATAAGTAAATAAAGCAAGCTCGCAAACTGTATCACTTTGTTTTAACTTACAATAACTTCAGATAAAAAGTCCTAAATTACAGCTAAATTTATTTTATTCTGTGGGAAATACAATCACTTAAAAGGTAGTTTCACATATTTTGTGAAGTAGATTTTTAAGGTTTTGTTTATATAACAATCAAGATTTTTTCCACTAGGTGGTGATATTGTTTCATGTTTCATGAAGCAGCCTGCTTCTCTATTTTCCCTCTGTTGCCTTAGAAAAGCAAAGAAATCTTTACTGTTTACTGAGTCAAGCACTAGACTGATCATGCAACTCCTGCAACAAAGTGAGTCAGATCCTTCCATTCAAGATCCCCCAGTGGATTCTGATCTCCTTTAGAATTAAAAGCAAAGTCCTTACCAAGGCCCATAAGACCATAAGTAACCTGTATTCCCCTCACCCCTCATCTTGCTACTCCCTAAATTCACAAGACATACTTTTACCTCAGGATCATTTAATTTATTTTTTAATCAACCTTATTGAAATATAAATAAAGTATATCCATTTAAATTAAATGATTTAACATTTTGACAAACGCTGTGAACCTATTACTGCAAGCAAGATGCAGAAATTCTTATCACACCCAAAAGTTTTCTTGGGCCACTTAGAAAAAAAGGAAAGGAAGCCGGGCACAGTGGCACATGACTATCATTCCAGTGACTTGGGATACTGAGGCAGGAGGATGACAAGTTCAAGATCAAACATAGCAGCTGAGCAAGGTCCTAAGCAACGTAAGGAGATACAACCAGAGACGAGAAAAATTGTGCTGTATACATGTAATAAGACTTGTAATGCATTCTGCTATCATTTATTTTTATTTTTATTATTTTAAAGAGAGAATTTTTAATTTTTTTGTTTTGTTTTCGGCAAACACAACATCTTTATTTGTATGTGGTACTGAGGATCGAACCCAGGCAGCATGCATGACAGGTGAGCGCTCTACCACTTGAACCATATCCCTAGCCCTTTTTATTTTTTTTTTTTTGAAATCAATAAAAAGTGTGGGGGTGGGCTGGGGATATAGCTCAGTGGATAAGTGCTCTTGAGTTTAATTCCTAGTATCAAAAATAAATAAATGAAATAAAAGAAATGTGGAGCTTTTAATAATTTGTTTAGAATGTAAGTGAGTCCTGAGATCAATTGACAACTGGTGATATACATAGCGTCTTCCTGGGGTAGAGTGGAGACCATCTCCAATGTTCAATGATAGTGAGGTCCATGGGGCCTGCTGACTGCTTGAAGCCTTGTTCTGCCACTTACTGGTTGTATGACCTTGGGGACATTCAGTTAACTTGGCATTGCTCTGGTTTCCTTTTATATAAAATAGAGATGGTGATAATGATCAACCAGGTTCCTATAAAAATAGAACACATTTAGATAATGAAAAGGCTGGGTTACAGTTCAGTGTGGACTGCTTGCCTAGCATGTGTGGGACTCTAGGTTTTATTCCTAGTACTGAAATACAATAAATAAATAAATAAATAAATAAATGAGAGAGAATTTCTTATAGGAAATTGTTCTCATGGATGATGGGGAATCTAAGACACTCAAGAGAGGAATAGTGAAACAATCTCAAAAATCGCAGCAGCAGGAAACCTCTGCCTTCTTAGGTCAGAAGAGAGGCGGAGTTCCTGGCCCCGGGGGACAGCGGTCCCCCTGGGAACTATAATGGAACTGTGTAGAAGGACCTATAGCCTCAGAGGCAGAGAGCATTGATAAGAAATACCCTGGACTCTCCTTTATGTACGCTGTCCAATCTCCCACCAAATCCTCCTGTTGGCCTCATTGAGTGACTGAGGCTGGCAATGAATTTGTGATTCTCTTGCCTCAGCCTCCTGAGTTGCTGGAATAACAGGCATGTGTCCCTGTGCCCAAGCAAGTATTAGGTATTGTCGACAATTAAGTATTGTTGACAGCCTACAAAGTTCTGAGCTTTCTTTTATTCAGAAGGAAGGGATGGCCCTGCCATCCAGCAAAGCCCTCCATTGCACACACATTTATATCAAAGCACAATCATTTTCTAGATTCTCTCTCATGATCGATGAAGGTAGATATCTGATACCTTCTTTTTCTTCCTTTATGGTATTTTTAATCCAGAAATAAAATGGTATTTCCACACACAAAGGTCCCTGAACAATGGTTCAAGTGCATTTTCTGTGCCTAAGCTTTGGGTGAAATAACTCCACTAAGGAAGGAGGAGAAAAGCAGAGTGCAATGGTGCCCAACTGTAATCCCAGGGACTCTGCTCTGGAGTCTGAGGCAGGAGGATTGCAAATTTGGCACCAGCCTGGGCAACTTAGCAAGACCCTATCTCAAAATGAAGAGAGCTTAGAAATTAAATTAGTGGTAGTATGTGTGCAACCTTGGGTTCAGTCCCAGCACCACATAAATGAAAAAAAGAAAAAGGAGGAGGAGGAGGACAAAAGTGTGGGGCATATTCTTATTTACAATCTAGGTAGTCAGAGAAGATACTCGCTCAGGAAACAAACAGGGAAAATCTATGCCACGCTGTGCCCACAGAGGTTATGGTAGTCCTACGGCTCTGATGTATTCAAACTAAGGATTGACAGCGTGGAGGAAGAGGGAACAGGGAGATCTCAGAGAACCAGCAAGCTTTCCCTTTCTTTTATGTACTTGATAGTGCTGGCTAATTGTCCAAGCCTGCCAGGGGACACAGATAACACCATTATCGCATTTGCCAACTCCCTCACACTTTTTCTTTCAATCCTGTGCAGAGGTTGCCATCATATTCCCCAGTAGTGAGAGCCTGGTTCTCAGCAGCTAATCTGCCTGGAGAGGATAACCCCTCCTTCAAAGGGCTTAAAGAAGACTCCAGTAAAGCACATCAGAGTATTGGCCTATGGGAAGAACTGGCACCCAGGGACTTGCCCCTTTGGAGAGGCAGCATAATGAAGGAACTACCAAAGTGGCTTCTAAAACCAGCAGAGCTGGGTTCAAATCCAGGCCTCACTGGGTTTTGAGGCCTCACTCATTTGCTCTCCTCTGGAAGGCTTGCATGGTCTCCCCTTCCCCTAGCCTCAATTTCTTCTTCTCAAAAGTGGGAAGAAAAACAGTTCAAAGGGTTATTTTGAGGAATAAATGCTTAGCATAGACCATACTTTGTGAACATGCCCAGGAGCTCAATAAATACCTACTATTATTCCCTTTAAAAAACTCCTAACTCAATGTTTCCTTTAAAACAGATGTAATTATCATTTTGTTTTAATGTACTTAGTTTGCAGGTAATATAACCTTTTTGTGTGTATGTAATTAACCAAATATCAATATGTTGCCCTTACCAGAATATATGGAAGAAATGTAAAAGGGAAATAATACATAATAAAATAATAAATACTTCAATATTTAAATGAGCATAGAAGACCTAAGGAGGTAATCATACTCAGGTGTTTATAATAATTTTACTTATTTATTTAATTCGTGGTACTGGGGATTTAACCCAGGTGTGCTCTATTCCTCAGCTACACCCCCAGTCCTTTCTTATTTTTATTTTGAGACAGGAGCTTTCTAAATTGCTGAGGCTAAGCTTGAGCTCACCGTTCTTCTGCTTCAGTCTAAGGAACAGCTGGGATTACAGGTGTGAATCACCATGACCAACTTCAGGTTGAATAATTTTTAATTAAGAGAATTAAGACAACATTTTACTCAATGTTTCCATACTTCATTTATGCATTTGTCATTTTAAAAAGGCTAAATAATTTATTCCTACTCAACACATACAGATGATCACTGTGAACGCTGCAGTTACTGAATACAGAATATAATTGTGCCATATGCAGTGAATGTCACACAAATGAAATCACTTTATGAAAATTCAGGGTCAGGTTTGGAATAGAACAAAGTACAGTCTTTTCTCAGTGTACACAATAATTGCATTCCTGATAATTCAGTATTATATTAAAATTGTACAAAATGACCACCTAAGACAGACATTCCGGATTTGGGACAGTGCTTTGTGAGGTGCTGAGACAGGAGGTTCACAAGTTTGAGGCCAACTTTTGCAAATTACAGAGGTCCTAACTAGCATCTCAGTCCCTCATGACCAAAAGTCAGTAGCACTCCCCCACCCCACCCCCAATAGGATAAACAGCAACTTCTGCCCTAAACTTCCCAACAAACTCGCAGGAGGTAGCCCTTTCCCTATTAGCAATCCACAATCATTTCATGGCATGGTGAAAAGAAATCGGCAGATGGCAGCATACACCAAAGTATCAAGCATTCAAGTCCTGCAGGGAACCAAAGTTAAGACCCAGAGGATTTCCTGGGAAGGCAGAGTTGGACCTGGAGAGCAAGGGACCTCAACTTTATTTGTAATGCTTTCTTTCCATTCCCATGAAGTCAAATATAACAAAAATATTTAAGATGGGGGTGAATAGGCTAGGCATGGTAGTTTGGGAGGCTAAGGCAGCAGGATGGCAAGTTCAAGGCCACTCTGGGCAACTTAGTGAGACCCTGTCTCAAAATAGGAAAGGTTGAGGATGTGGCTTGGTAGTTAGGCACCCCTGGGTTCAATCTTTTGAACCAAAATTAATAAATTAACTAATTTAATGTGTTGTGAATAATGAAGGTGAGGGAATTTTATATTTTTACTATCTTTACATTTATTTTTAAAAGACAGTTCTCCTAACAGGATCTATCAATGGAAATATCTGGACGGAATACTGCCAAATCAGTTTTCTTCCATTTACAAGAAGAATAAAAATTATAGCAGCTAAAGAATTGGGATTTCCACTAATGGTTAAGAATAGTCTTAAAACTGTAAGAAGATGTAAATTCACAGGAAGGTGCAACACACTGCTTGGGAAAGTCCAGGAAGATCACATAGAGATGGAGGCATCTGAGTTAGTCTATAAGATCAGGCCAGAATAAAACAGATGTACATTAAGAGGCATCAGCAACACTCATGACAACTAGTCTATTATGAAACCTCATAGGTGGCCCTATTCTTTTGCATATTTTATAAATTTAAGCCCATTCCCTCACACTGCCACTCACCTTTAGGAAAATTTTAGTACACCAGTACCACTCAGAGCTTGGTCAATCAACTGGTGGTCATTACTTGTGGTGAAAAACAACCAGACATAACAACATTGAAAAATCAATTAGAAATGTGTAGAGCAAGCTGGGTGTGCACGCCTGTAATCCCGGCTACTTGGGAAGCTGAGACAGGAGGTTCACAAGTTTGAGGCCAATTTTTGCAAATTACAGAGGTCCTAAGCAACTTGGCAAAACCCTGTCTCAAAAAAAAATACAAAGGGCTGGAGATGTAGCTCAGTGGTAAACTACTGCTGGGGTCAACTCCCGGTCAACCTCCTCCCCACCCAGCCAAAAAAAAAAAAAGAAATGTGTAGAGCAATTTGACAGAATATTTCCATTTATTGATCCCTATAGAATTTGGGATTTTGCTTTATAGATATTTTTTTAAATCTCATTTTATTATATTTCATCAAAGTATCAGGCTTAAATGGGCTGAAAACACAAATACATCACACACCCACACACTACATACCACCATCAAAATTTTGAGAAACATTAGCCCCCAAAGTACCAAAACATACAAAAAGCATGAAAGAGGCGAGGAGACCTGGAAATGTAATGTCCACCTAGGGCTGGGGATGTGGCTCAGTGACAGAGTACTTACCTAGGATGCATGAGGTCCTGGATTTCAATCCCCAGCACTGGGGGGCAGGGGCTTGTGGGGGAAATTATCTACCTTTAATAAAAGCAGTTATTAAATTTCATTTAATCCTCCCAATAATCCAATGGGACTGGTGGTATAATCTTTACATAAGAGGACAGAAAATTCAGAGAAGATGATGAACTTGCCCAAATAGAGCCAGGAATCAAACCCAGATCTGTCAGAATTTAGCTCTTCCAGAATCTTCATGCTAGAGTAATTGTCACATTGGTGTCCTTCTCTCTTCCATCAATACTCATAGGTCACAGCTGACTCTAGGACCACTTGCTCCAGGGCTCCTGGTTACAGGCATTGGTGCTAACAAGTCCTCAGGAGTCAGTTCATCAATTTTCCCCTCAATTAGAGAAAAGAGTTTTTCTCCTTACCTAGTGAGGCATGTTGTATTTCATGTATCAATGAAAGGTTAAAACAATAGCAGCAGAGCAATTCTCATTTCCTATAAACATCTACAACCATCTACACACAACAACAACAACTATCTTGTCAAGTAAGAAAAATTAATTATACTCTCTCCTGCTCATTTTCCCGACTCAATTTTTCCTCCCATATGTTAAGGCACTTTTCAGAAGGAGCAGCCTAAGGATGGAACCCAAGGTTTCACGCGTACTAGACAAAGGTAGCACTGAGCTACCTTTCCCCAACCCTTTTTAGTTTCTTTTGAGTCAGGGTCTCTGTAAGTTGCTGAGGCTGGGCTTTAACTTGCAAACCTCTTGCCTTGCTCTCCTGAGTTGCTGGAATTACAGATGTGTGCCACTGTAGCGGGCTTAAGATACTTCTTTTCTAACTTAAAAAAAAATTGGTTACTGAAAATGAATCTTTAAAATTTTAAATAATGAAAATTTTATATAATGCTACTCATTTAAGCCACGTGTTATAGGTTAGATATGGGGTGTCCCCCCAAAGCTTAGGTGTAAGAAAATGAAAGAAAGTTTAAAGGTAAAATGATTAGACTATGAGAATCTACACCTAATCAGTGTGTTAATCCTCCGATAGGGATTACCTGGTAGTGACTATGGGCAGGTAGGATGTCCCTGGAGGAGAATATAAACCTGGAGGTGGTGTCAGTGGTAAGGGAAGCTGTCTCTCTCTCTCTGCCTCCTGGTGCCATGTCCTGAGCTGCTTTCCTCCTCAACACTCATCCCCCATGATGTTTTGCCTCATTTCAGTCATAGAGCAATAGAGTTGTCCACCTGTGGATCGAGATCTTTGAAACTGCCCCAAATAAACTTTTCTTCCTCTAAAATTGCTCTTGTTATTGGGTCTTTTGATGACAGCAATGAAAAAGCTGACTAAAACAGCACATAACAGCCCTATAAGGGAGAAATTACTATTCCTGTTTTGTCAATAGGAAATTGAAGCGCCCCGAAGTTAAGTGACTAGCAAAGATTACAAAGTTATAAATGACAGAATCAGGATAGAAACTCAGCATTTGAGTGAGAATCCCCCCAAAAACTATTTGCTTGATGTTGTCATTTTAGCACTGGGAATTAAACACTGGGAATACTAGGCATATGCTCTACTGCTGAGATATAAATCAGACCCCAAGCAAATTCTTGATATTCTATATAATAATTACTGAATTAAAGCATTAACTACTTCTGTTAAATGATTTTTATGCTTTATGCAGAATGAGGCTCTTATTTATTTATTTAAATTTGTTATGTATTAACAGAATGCATTATAATTCATATTACACATATAGAGCACAATTTTTCATATCTCTGATTGTACACAAAGTAGAATCACATCATTCATGTCTTCATACATGTACTTAGTGTAATGATGTCCATCTCACTCCACCATCTTTCCTACCCTCATGTCCCCTCCCTTATCCTTCCTCCCCTCCGCTTTTCTCCTTTGTCCTCTAGAGTTCATCTAATCCTCCCATGCCCCCACAACCACATTATGAATCAGCATCCTTAAATCAGAGAACAGAATAAGGCTCTTAAAATCACATGTAACTGAAACTATGACTCCCTGGGTCTACATTTCCACCATGATCTACTTAGAAAGTTAAGAACCTTAGAGAATTTCTTTGAGCAAAAGAGTTGCCTGATATTTAGTGTTGGATATGAGAGAAAGTGTTATCCTGGAGTCTGGCTGAGCACGGCCTTGGGAATCAGCAGAATTAGAGTTCAAAGGCTGCCTAACCTTCTATATAAAAAATTTAGATAAGCTTTACCTGTCTGTGCTTATGCATATTTTTCTTTTGGTGCTGGGGATCAAATCCAGGGCCTCATGCATGGCAGGCAAATACTATACCACTGAGTCACATTCCCAGTCCTGTGATTAAGCTTTGTTAGTTGTAAATTGAAATCAACATTTAATTCTTAGGATTTTGAGGATAAATTAAACAATATAAACAAGGTGCCTGTGGTATATAAAACACATGATGAATGCTTAATGAGTTGTTGCAAGTTTCAGTTAATGTCAACACTAACATTGCAGCAGTTTGGCAAAGACTTGTATGATCTTCCTTAAAAAAAAAAAAAAAAAACGTGCTGAGTGAGGTGGCAGATACCTGTAATCCCAACAGACTCGGGAGGCCAACTTAGAGGGCAGCCTCAGCAATTTAGAAAGAGACCCTCAGTAACTTAGTGAGACTCTGATTCAAAATTAAAATTAAAAAGGGCTGGTGAGTTAGCTTAGTGGTTAAGCACCCCTGGGTTCAACCCCCAATACCAAAAAAGAAAAGGAAAAAACATGATCAAACAAACATACCCTCCCTGAAAATAAAATACACTTGTAGAAGAGTAAATATAAATACTTTGAAATAGCAGAATTGATTATGTGTGTGTGTGTGTGTGTGTGTGTGTGTGTGTGCGCATGTACATATAAACATGTATATATAGAAGTTGGTTTTCAACTTCCTCCCATTTTCATTCTGTAAACAACGTCTCTCTTCTTCTCCTTCTTTTTTTTACCCATGTACTAGTCTGTAAACTTCTACCACATACCTGCAACTGAAAAATTATGTCTCTCAAGATAGTTGTGGAGCTCGATCCCAGATCTGTTTAATTTCAGGCCAGCATTATGTATTGATCACACCGTCAAGTTATGTAAGTTGTCTTCGGTGAGAGTGGTCCGAGTGAAAGGAATGCTTAATTTTTCCAGGCCTCGCGGTTGCGAAGGCTTGTAATACCTGCTACTCCGGGAGGCTGAGACAGGAGAATTGCGAGTTCAAAGCCAGCCTCAGCAAAAGCGAGGCGCTAAGCAACTCAGTGAGATCCTGTCTCGAAATAAAATACAAAGTAGGGTTGGGGATGAGGCTCAGTGGTCGAGTGCCTCTGAGTTCACTCCTCGGTACCACCCCTCATCCCAATTTTTTTTTCCATGTCCTGCAGTGACATGTGTATCCTCTCTTGTGCACTATTGGGTGTACTGTTCTCATTCATTCTCTGCAATATAATAAAAACGCAGGCTTTCATAGCAAGAGCTTTGCAGGGTAAAGGAAGGAAAGTCCCGGGAATTCATCCACAGCCAGCACACACAGCCCTGAGCCTGTGCCCAGCTCAGATGTTGATATTTTCCTCCCTCGGCCCCGCCCCCAGCCACGAGGGACTCCAGCCACGCCCCCAAGCTGAAGTTTCTGGGGCCGGACTCGCCTAGTGCCTCCGCTAACTCACAGGGATTCCCTCCCTAACCAATCACTTCAGAGCATTGGGACTGCCCCGAACAAAGATGGCGGGAGAAGCCTCGGTGAGGGCAGACTGATTCGAACAGCAGAATCCGAGGCGGATAGCCCAGGCAGTGGTAGCGGCGTGGCCCGGACCATGGAGGAGGGCGGTAGCACTGGCGGCGGTGGCAGCGACAGCAGCACTAGCGGGAGTGGCGGGGCGCAGCAAAGGGAGCTGGAGCGCATGGCTGAAGTCCTAGTCACTGGAGAACAGTTACGGTAAGACCAGAGACAGAGAGGGTGGGCTTGCTGTGGCACTGCCAGCCCGTGCCCGCTGCAGTCCTGCGCACACGCGCGCCGTGTGTGGTGGCTTGAGAGTCTCTCGGGGCTCTGGGACAGGTGCAGACGCGTGGACAGTCCACGCTGCGCCGCGCCTTGCTGCTGCAGCGGCTGGACACGCACAGCGTGCGAGGCTGTCCGGGCAGGCACAGGCGAGCGGGTGGTGCGCGCTGCGCCCTAGCCTGGTTGCTGCAGCCCTGCGCCGGGATGAGTCGCTACCACCCGCCGCGCGCTCCCTCCTCCGAGGTACTTGGGCGCTGCCAATGCTCCCTGCTGATAGCCTGCACCTTGTCCGCCTGGTGAACCGAGGGTCGCTGTGGGGTCCGAGCTAACCCTATCCCCTGTACTCCTAGAAGTCAGCCCAGTGATTGCTTCTGTTGTTTTCCTTTTTTGTGTCTGTTGGCAAGTCATACCTTATTCCCCATCTGTAAAACGGAGTCCACGCCTCCTTTTAAGGGTTGCTGTGGAAGCTAAACAGAGAATTTTTCAGAAACCCTGAACCTATCTATCCTTTAATTGGCACATCATAATTATCCTTTGAGTCCGCCAGGGGGCGTGGAGGCACCTTGTCTAGTGCCCTTCTGCTGTGCCAACTTTCCCAGAGGTCACGTTTTGGGCCATGGACTCCATTGATCGCCCCAAGTCTGCAGCAAGAATTAGAATTTGTTAGGTCTCACAACACCCAGAAATGAGCGATGGTCTTCAGGGTCCTCCTGCTGTTTCCATCACTTCCTGTTCTGTGTTTGAGGATTGTAGTTATGGTCAGACTGGTTCTGCAGCTGCCCTTCTGTGGTCATAAATCAGTTTGCCAGGAAAAAATAATCCATCTTTGCAGTGTTTCAGCCTCAACTTGCACATGGGCCCCTGGCCCCGCCAGAACCACGTTCCTTTAAGGTCTTGGTTTGAATTTCCCAGCTCATTTTGGTTTCTAGATGACTGTTTCAGGACCTGATGGAGAATCTTGCAAACATTCCTGAAGGTTTGGTAGACACCAGCTTGCAGCGCTTAGTTTGAGGAAGTAAATTTTGGACGTCAGAATTCGTGTTACAAAAGATAAATTGCACATTTATATACCTTGTTGAATTTTTTGAATGTATAGTCAAAAGTAAAGGGACTAAAAACTTGTTTTCCCTTCAAGAATGTTTTCTAACTAAAATTTGAAGTAAAGCTCTTCTGAAATAATCTGAAACACTTTGTTTTTAATAGTTTGATTTCTTTGTTTTTTAGCGTTCTCCCTTGGATAAGGTTACTTGCTGTTTATTTCTTTTACAAATACTAGGTTGTGTAGTGACTCGCTTTGTCCAGCAAGCTCTTTGTCCTTCAGAGTGCAGCTTAAATGCCCTTTCTTATGGGTCTCCAGAGCATTTGTACTCCCCTCTCCCTGGCTCCTCTCCACCCTGCAGCAGATTTAAGGGTCATCCATGGGCAAGTGGGTGAAAAGATAGAAGGCTGTCACTCAGGAGTTAGAACTGAGTTTGAATTTCTGCTCCACCACTCTTTCCAAGGGTCATCATTAGGTTTGTTTTGAGGAGGCCTTTGAGCTGGAGTGAATCCTGGCCATGTTAGCCCTCAACTAGTATAGGACCTTGGACAAGTTATTTAATTTAGAATGATGATAATAATGAAATTTACCTTGTAAGTTGTTATGAAGACTAGATGCATTAGTGCTTAAAACAGAGCCTGAAATGTAAGTGTCATATCAGCATGAGATATTGTAATTAATTCATTTCTCTGAGCCTCTGTTTCCTCATTGGTAAGATGGCAACAGAGATAAGAGTATTTTATGAGAGGCTCCTGAGAATTGGCCCTGAGCTTCCTGTAACACCACATGTCACTTCCAGTTACATAAAACCTGGCAGGAAGGACTAGGGCTGTTATGAGCATACATTACAGACCCAGGCTGCCCGGGTTCTTGTTCTGTCTCCACCATTTATTAATTTTTGTGACTTTGGGACAATTTACTTTTAACCTCTCTTGCCTCTCCTCTATGGAAAAGAGATTCTTTTAATTAAGACTTTCAATATTTTAATTGATTTCAAAATTTTTCAATTCCTTTTAAATCATTTTTTTATAAATGACAGTAGAGTGAATTTTGACATTATACATATATGGAATGAAACTTCTCATTCCTTGGTTGCATGTGATGTGTAATTACACTGGTCATTACTCTATATGAACATATATGATAGAAGTATATGACATATATATGAAATAAAAACCGTACATGAAAGATTCTTAGATTTAAGTTTTCTTATTTTATTGGTACTGGGGGTGGAACCCAGGACCTTAAACAAGTTAGGTAAACACTCTACCACTGAGCTCTATCCCAGCCCTTTTTATTTTGTTTTGAGATAGGGTCTTGATAATTTGCCCAGGGTGGCATTAATTTGTAATTCTTTTGCCTCAGCCTCCCCAGTAGCTGGGATTACAGATGTGCACCAATACATCCAACTTGGAAAGGGAAGTCTGGTGACAGTCCTCCCTCAGGAGTTTTGGGAGCATGAAGTGAGATGCTACATGTAAAAGTTTTAGTAAATGTTAGTCATTTAATTTTACTTTGGAAAATTTTAATCATTCTATTTGTTATTTTAGTCATTTTATTACTGTGACTAACACATAGTAATTTCTTAATAAATGTTTGAATGAGTGTTGTATGTAATCCAGTATACTTCTATTAATACAGCTTAATATGATATTTAATTAACACTTAGGGATCAGCGTGGCTGTATGCCTGGCTTCCTGATTACTGGAGGGTGGAAACTTGGTCATCTTTTTGCTACCGTCACAATGTATGCTTCTGTCCCCAGCTTGCTCTCTTAACTGTATGATTGTGGCCACTTTGTGATGACCAGGCCTCTGGCCTTTAATTGTTTCACACATACCCTGGGTTCACCTCTGCCTTCTCTTGCCTTTGCATTGGTTTCTGGGTCATCAGTGATAAGGTTGGGATCATGAGGAAAGAGGAAGCCATCGACTGAGATATGAGATAAAAAGTTATGCTTCCAAACTCAGTTCTGTTCACTTCCTTTTCCTTTCTCTTTAGTTTTGTAGCTCTGGTCCCTGGGGCAATTCAGTGAATCTTTGCAGCCCTTACACCCTTGCAGATTGGAATACTATCCTCCCACATAAGATTTGTGGTGGTGGATCAGATGGGGTACGACATGGGAAGGCTCCCTGTAAAATAAGTCAATAGACCCAGAAGAGTGTTGTTGTGAATATTATCTGCTCCAGATGGGAAGTTGGAGGCTGGCTGCACGATGCTCACACTTTTCTGCAGTTCATTGCATAAGAATAACACATCTAACATCTGCTGCTTTCTTTTCCATCTCGACTGCAGGACCCTTTTCCTAATTCTCTTTATGCTTTTCCCTTGTCTTAAAAGATGTTGCTTCCTTGTCCAATTATTTCCTATGTTTTTGCATCTAGGAATGCATTTGGATCCCCGCCCCCAGGTTGGGTCATAATAAAAACGTCAGATAGTAACATAGTGTTGGTGAGAATGTGGAGAAATTAGAATTTTCTCACACTGTTGGTGGTGATGTAAAATGGGATGGCCACTTTGGGAAACAATTTGGTAGTTCCTCAAAGTTGAAACATAAAAACCCAGAAATTCCATTCCTTGGCATATACTCAGAGAAGTGAAAGCATCTGGCCACAGATATCCACGCTGTTATTCATGAAAACAGAAACAGCTCAAATATTCATCAGCTGATGAACGAATAAACAAAACATGATCAGTCCTTTAGTGGAATGTTATTCACCAACAAAAAGGCAAAGTACTGAGGCATGCTACAACATGGATGAACTTTGGCAAGATCACCCATAAAAGAAGCCAGACTAAAAGGACAAATATTGTATGACTCCATTTCTATGAATTGTCGAAAATAGGCAAATAAATAAAAAGACAGAAAGTAGATTGGCAATTGTCAGGACGGTGGAAGGGGGAAATGGAGGGTAACTGCTAGTGAGTATGGAGTTTCCTTTTGGGCTGATGAAATTATCTAAATCTGATTTGTATGATGGTTGCACACACAACTCAGGATATAGTTAAAACCACTACATTGTGTACATTAAATGGGTGAATTGTTTGTGTATATATATGCAAATTATATTTCACTAAAGCTGTTACAAAAATGCATTTAGATAAAACATTGGGATGGTAGAAGACAAAAATATTAAAACTTTTTAGTTGCTGTATTTTTATTGCCCCAAAAAATACAATGATTTTTTTTATCACTAATTGAATAACATTATTACAATACCACTGGGATATGTGTGTGTGTTTATTTTTAACGGTGTATAATAACTATACTTAATAGTGGATTTTTTTTTACATTCTTGTACATGTACACAATATAACAATATAATTTGGTTGACTTCACTCCTTAGAACTTCCCCTTCATTTCCCCTCCTGGTGGGACTGATATTTTACATATACATTATCATAGTGTTTTGTTGACAATAGAACAGAGAAGGGGTACTAGTCAAGAAAATATTCTCTGAATGTTCTTAATTTTTTAAGCTTCTTTTAAAAAAAAAACACTTGTAGTTATAAATGGACACAATACCTTTATTTTATTTATTTATTTTTATGTGGTGCTGAGGATCAAACCCCGTTCCTCACACATGCTATCAAGAGCTCTACCACTGAGCCACAACCTCAGCCCCAAAATATTCCTAATTTTAAGATAATCAACCACATATAAATAATTCATATTAAGTGTCTTATGCTATGATTTTTCAAATCATTAGTTATTTTATGGGTTTTAGATGTAAACCTATTATTTTGAAATTTAGTTATCCATTTGTAACTATGACACTAATTGGGACATCCAAATTCTACCTCCTGTTTCTTCCAGGACTAATCCTGGAGGTACTTACAGAGAAAGATTTCTGTAATAGAGCATTTTAAAACAAAGAAGCCTAAAAATATTAGTTTGTTCTTTTTGTAGTAATGGTGAGAATGATCATCAAAACAATAGCAATAGCCAGGAACGGTGGTGCATACCAGTGATCCCAGCTGCTCCATAGGCTGAGTCAGGAGAATCCCAAGTGAAAGGTCAATCTGGGCAACTTAGCCAGACCCTGTCTCTGAATAAAATAGTTTAAAGGGGCTGGGTATGTATCTCAGTGGTAGAGCATCCCTGGATTCCATCTCCAGTACCACCAAGAGAAAAAACAATAACACTTAGACAGCCCTTATTACCTGCCTAGGTCTCTTCTAAATGTTAATGCCTTAACTCTTCATAGCAACTCTGTGTAGTGATTACTCTCAATACCCGCATTTCACAGATGAGAAAATGGAAGCACAGAGCATTGAAACTGGCTATAGTCAGTCAGCCAGAAAGTGGTAGAGTTGAAAGTCTCTGCTCTGAAGCAGGATGTCACACTGCAATTTAACATTGTCTCATCTAGTGACTCAGAGGGTTAAAGAAAATAGAACACTAAAATTTAAAACAGAATCATGTGTATGAGACTGGCACATTTGTAGTGTGACAACTTTTGCAAACAAAAAAAAAAAGTCGACAAATGGTTTTTCCATTCTGTTGGGGAAAATCTAATTTATTCCTAGAAGTGTTTATGTTTTGACAAGACAGGATTCTCATTTTCTTTACTAAATATTAAACTGGGTCTTCTTTGCCATGTGGTTTTGAAATTTTAATTTGGACTTCATTTATTCTGAATTTTGTCACCATTTTAATGGGAGGATAAATTGCAGTTAGTTCACTGTTTTGCCATGGGTGAGCATGGGAGCAGGATGGAAAAGAGAATTAAGAATATAAGAGGAATGCTTAAGTAAAGAGAGAAAATGTTTCTAGCATTTCAGTTATTCTCTTCTATCTAGACTAATTATTCTAATTACAACAATCGTATCCAGTCACTAAAGCCAGTTCCCTAAAAGCAATTTACTAGGCAATGAGTTTTAGCAACGTAGGAAACCACAGTTTTTTCAGAATTTTTGCTCTAACAGACTGTGTTCCAAGCTCTCCTTGCTATTGCCTTTTTTTATAAAAAATATGTTCACTAATGTATTGTCTTGCTCTCCTGGATTTGCTTTGCAAATGTCAAGGCACTGTGCAGATAAAAGGTAAAAAAACAAACAAACAAAAAGACAGTTGATCCAAAGACCAACATGCAATAAATCAAATATAAGATAAGGAAATTAGAAAACACCAAATAGGAAAAGGAGGAATAATTTTTTGGCGGGAGGGGGTACCGAGGATTGAACTCAGGGGCGCTCAAGCACTGAGCCACATCCCCAACTCTATTTTTTAAGAGACAGGGTCTCATTGAGTTGCTTAGTGCCTTGCTATTGCTGAGGCTAGCTTTGAACTCGTGATCCTCCTGCCTCAGCCTCCCAAGCTACTGGGAAGAGAAATGATTTTTTAAAAACTTTAAACCTAACAAACTCTTCAGGTTCTTTAGAACCCTGAGTATGTCTTAGTGGGTTGGTAGCCCTTATTGATGACATCAATCTGGAAGCTTAGCTCCACTGGATACTGTAACAGAAGGGAACTGCTGGCAAGCTACCTCCCCAGCAGCTGCTACTAAAATCTAGGTACCCAAACATGGAGGTGATGCAATTTTTATTCTTCTATATAACAGAGAAGTCAAGAAATTACTGCCTATACAGATTTAAAAGTTGGTGGGGGCAGGGGCGGGGAATGGAAGCTAAGTGTAGAGTATTAAATTGCCTTTGGATCAGCATACAGACCCCTTTCCTGAGAATGTCATTTCTGCTTCACAAATTGCATCTGAAGTCAGGGAACACAATCCTGGCGGATAGGAGACACTCAGCAAAGGTTTCTTTCTTCTGTGGAGGGAGAGTATATAAAACTACTTTGTAACTTGCAAAAACATGCAAATGAAAGACACCTAGTAAATGTCCAATAAATGTGGAATTATACCCCTCAGCAGTTATTTTTACATATAACTTTTTTTAAAAAAAATGACCTGAATATTACTTGTTTGTGGATGATATGTGTGTGGTTATTTTTCAAAAGGCCAGTGCTGATGTTTAAATTATGGCTTCCGTCAGTTTTGGAATCAGTAATCCTGAAAATAAGTTAAATAAGAGAATTCAAGGTGAAGGAAGACCACTGTCTTCTCCTGTTATTTTTAGTACTCATTTGGATCAGGAACTTATTTCCCTTTATTAGGTTGTGACTCTTAAGTGGTGAGTGTCCATGAGTTCAGTGATTAGGAAGAAAAAGGAAGCAGCAGTCAATCCCTATGTGTATGGAATGTTCACACCTTCCCTCCCTCCCTCCCTCCCTCCCTCCCTCCCTCCCTCCTTCCCTCCCTCCTTCCTTCCTTCCCTCCCTCCTTCCTTCCTGCTGGTTGATTGAACCCAGGGGGGCTCTATCACTGAGCACATCCTGAGCCCTTGTTAATTTTTTGTTTTGAGACAGAGTCTTACTAAGTTGCCCAGGCTGACTGGCCTCAAACTTGGAATTCTCCTGCTTCAACCTCCTGAGTCACCAGGATTGTAGGTATGGCCATCATGTCCGGCATGATCATGCCTTTCTAGCAAAGAGTGGTAGCCACCAGATCTGAGGCTTTATCTAAACTTGGAAGCTTATGTCAGGGACTATTTTTATGGATTAGTAGATACTTGGGGGCCACAGTGGAGATGCAGTGAGGGGAGCTGGCTTAGTGGATCAAGCAGCATGCTTGCAAGCAGCTGTTCCCATGGTGATACCAGCAGGAGCAACTTGAACTATTGTCAGTGGGGCTGGCTGGAATGGTTTCATCCTTTGAAGTGTTCATAGCACTGACTTACTTACGTCTGCACACAGCGTCATTTTTTCTGTATCTTTTATGCTTTGTTTTGTTTTTGCTATACTGGAAATTGAATCTAGGAATGCTTTACCACCAAACTACATCTCCACATCTTTTGATTTTTTTTTTTTTCATTTTGAGGCAGAGTCTCACCAAGTTACCCAGGCTGGCCTCAAACTTGTGGGTACTCTTGCTTCCAGCCTCCCTAGTAGCTGGGATGGCAGGGGTGCGCCATTGCGCCTGGCACTTTGCTGTATCTCTTCAAACATTTTAAAGATTTGATAGGGAAGCCAAGATGGAGCATTGAAACACACCGGGGAGTGTGGGCTAAGATACCCTTTTGCATCCCTAGTTTTGAGATACCAGCTATTGCTGTGGTGTAGCGAAAGGGGACAAATGCCAGGGCCTGCAGCTTGAGGAAGCCCAGGGCAGCTGCAGAGGTAGGTAGCTTGAGCCAGGGAAGGCTGAGGTCTGTCCACTTCTAACCCCCAGCTGCTTGCTGATGGTTCTGTAGTTTGATTTGATTCTGTCTCCTTACAGTCCTTGTACTACAGATTTCTGATTCTACTATTTTCCTAGGAACTCTCTTTAGTGAGCAAACTTAACTTCATGAAGGGGTGTGTACCCTAGAGGAGTGGGAATTGCAAGGATGCCTGAATGAAAAAGACAAATGTCACATATTCTACGAATCTTAGGTCTCATGCTCCAAATAACAAATTTATTTTAATATCTGCATGTGCAATAAGTATTAAGCTCCTATTAATAATTATTCAATATAATGCAATGAGCAGAAAACCTGAGAAACACTGAAATGAGATCATTCAAAAATCTAAGCATGGGTAAGCTGAAGATGCTTTTGGACATTTGGGTCAAAGAACATTTAGAAAAGAGAACTGTGCCTCTATCATTGGGAAGATAACTTCCATAGAAACTCTTGCAGGGCCAGGGCTTAAAAGAAAAGAATCACACAGCCCTTAAACACAGGATGTGGGATGAAAAAAACAGCCTGCATTGTGGGAAACTGGGCCAGAAGTGGGCTGTCAGGTTCTGGACTGCCCTGACTCTGAAGTGTTCTTCTGACTTATAGGCCTGTGGTAAACCACTTGATCTGGAAATTTGGAACAAAATCTTAGAGGTGATGATAATCATCTAGAGAAGGGGCCTAGGGATGATAGGGAAGTGTCAGGTCCTGGTCTGTGCATTTACTTTTGCATTACGTCCTTGACTCCTTACAATAATTCTGTTACTGCCTTTTTTTTTTTTTTTTAAATGGAAGAGATCACCACATAAGCAGTTTGCCCAATGTCGCATAAGTGGTAGGTATGGAACCTTGTTTTGGTTCCTTGATTTTGAATCCAGGCCTTTCAGAGTCCTAACAAGGTGCAAGCAATTGTGGAAGTAACCAGCCAAAATATCAAGAATTAAGGTTCTTGCTCCTTGCCTTCCAGTCGCAGTCTATGGTGGCAGGCATAGGGAAAAAAGCATCATGGGCATAATAATTTGAAAGTAATAATTTGAATGGACAATGTATATGTTGGTTTAAACAATGAAGGGCATTTCTTAGTTATGTAACATTAATTTCAGGTGAGCCTGGGTCAGAATTTCAGGTCTCAGCTGGGCACCGTAGTCACATCTGTAATTCTAGCAGTTCTGGAGGCTGAAGCAGGAGGATCGTGAGTTCAAAGCCAGACTCAGCAACTCAGTGAGGCCCTGTCTGTAAATAAAATATAAAACAGGACTGAGGATGTGGCTCAGTGGTTAACTGCCTCTGGGTTCAATCCCTGGTACAAAAAAAAAAAAAAAAAAGAAAGAGAGAGAAAAAGAAAGAGAAAGCCAGGTCTCCAGATCTCTTTCTCTTCAATTCTTGATTCTCCTCTGTGCATTAGCTTTGTCTTGATGGAGACAAAGCTATCGCTGTCGTCAGGCCGTGGCCATCAACCATGTGATAGGAGATTTTACTATCACATTTATCTTACCTTCAGCTTTGATCTTTTTAGACCATCTTAAATCAGACCCGCAGGATCTTAAGGCAGAGCAGCATCCAGCATTGGTTGTCTTCACCTCACCATTTGCAGTTTTGTGGCAAGGAGGATGGTGTGCCCCTGGCTATCTTAGACCAGTCAGAATCCCCCTTGGTAGCTGCTGTCCTTTGGGGAGGGGGTGAGTGAGTGTCGGGTGATAGATAAGCACAGCTTCCTCTGCAGAAGGTCATTTGGGCTTCATGATGAGGCACCCGAGGAGGGTATGATATTATTAAGGCAAAACTTAAGGAGAAATACTTTAAAGCTGGGAGGGAAGGAAGTTTATACACAGACAAAGAAACATAGAAAAGCCTCAGAACTGAGACAGAGTGGGAAAGGTGGGAGCTGTTGGCATGTGTCTTGGGCCTGACTGCTTTCAACATAGTTCCCTACAAAAGTCCTCCAAGGATGGTGGCCTGTTGATCATCCCCACATTTGCCCCCACCGATTCCTTATTTGGAAGATACGGCCCTGTTGTTCAAACATTTACTCAGTAATAGAGGTAAAATAAAACTCTCTCAACACATGACTACAGTTGCAAATGGCTCAAATTCAAGTTGGAAGGAATGATTTTTGTACTACTTGAATTTTGATGTCTTTCCAAGAAACACCTCCACCCAGAGAGAGTCCCAGCCAAAACTGTCTATAAGTTATTTCTTTGTATAAGCAAAGCTGCTTGAGGAATAATTAAGATGCAGACTTTCTGGGAAAGTTGCAAAATGGTGTTTACTTATATAACTCAGCAGAGGTCACACGTGTCAATAGAATTTGTCAATATTTTTTCTTCCCTCTCTATAAATTAGAAATTGAAAGTACCTTTGATTGTCACGGGGGCATTTTTTTTTTCCATTCTTAATTTGATTTAAGCTTATAACTCAGTTTACCATTGCACTGACATAACATTCTTAACTCTGGCCTTGACTTTGTGCTTCATCTTGCTGTAAACATAATAGAACTAAATAGAAAAAAAACTGGTTTTATTCTTGGTTAATAGCGTATGAGTTTATCTTTTATTTTTTAAAATATGTAGCGTGTGCACAAACCCTTTATGCTGAAGTACTGACAAGGAATTGTGACTTAAACAGCATGATTTTTCTTTACTTGTGTCAGCTGCAAAAGAGAGAAACTCCAGTTAAACCACTGAGAAGCATCTTGATGTCTAAGAAACAGGGCTCAGAGTTGGCACATTTGTCTACTTGTTCCATCACTGGCTGACTTCACACTAGCCAGAGCTTTAAGCCTAGAGGAGCAGAGTCCAATTACTGAGGACTTTATTATAATTTACACTCGTGTCTTTCAATTGAAGGTGCAACAACTAGGGCCTTAGAAACCACTCTTCTTATGGGCTGGGACTTATTGATCCTTATATTACCATGGAACAAACAGTCTAATTATTGACATGTTTAATTAACCAAAAGGGGTCACTTCAATGATCTCCCTATTAGCTCTATTTTGGGTGGTTATTTTGCTGCTAGATTGCTTCTTTTCTTAAAGGGATAGGAGAGGAAGTTGGTTTGGCTTTTTATCAGTTCTGAAAGAATGTTTATTCACGGAGGCATTTGAAATCTGTGAGGATTTGAAGATTTTCTGGACATTTTCAGTTCTTCCATCTCTTCCCTGTCCCATCTGTATTCTTAGATTTCCTGGTTGAAGCCAGATCTTCTGGGAGTACTGGGGGCAGGGTTATAATACCGATCTCTTCTCCCCAGGTTCTTGAGATTCCGAACATCTCCCTGCCACCTGTAACTTCTACCTGATACAGAATTGATCCTTCAGCCTCTGCCAGAAAAAAAAAAAACCTCAGTGGCCTGTACTCAATCTCTTCCTAATGAGCTTCTAAATAAATGAGCTGAGGGTGGGGGCCCATCACCGTAGCACCCCTGTATATGGACTCTAACATACATATTGGGAAATCATTGCAATCTTTATTGATGACTTATGTGAAAGGAGATTTTACTATCACATTTATCTTAACTGTTGTTAAAAGACCATGTACCTATAATAAAATAGGACCATTTGTTTTACTTACTAAATGAAAATGCTATTATTAATAGAACCTAGCAAGAATTAGTTAATAAAGATGTCTAAGGTTCCTGGGAATTTAGCCTTCATGGCAATTACAATGCAGTGTGTAAAAATGCTTATTTAAAACTACACTTAGGGGGCTGGGGCTGTAGCTCAGTGGTAGAGTGCTTGCCTAGCATGTGTGAGGCACTGGGTTCGATCCTCAGCACCACATTAAAAGTAAATAAATAAACAAACAAATAAATAAAATAAAGGCATTCTGTCCACCTACAACTACAAAAAAAATTTTAAAGATAAAATAAAACTACACTTAGATCTATTCAGAGTCTTATTCAGATGTTATATCTGAGAAATGCAATTAATCACTTAAAACTACACACATCAGAGTGCAGACATTTATGTAGCATTAGGCTGCATGGCTTTGAGACTCATGTCTGAATTACCTGCTTAACCTGAAGTGCCTTCCATGATACAAGGTTGTCCCATGAGTATGTGTTTTTCACAGGGCATATGTTTTCTTCTCCAAGAGCCTTTATGTCTTACTTGATAATTCTCCTAGATGAAGATCAAGGCATTTGGTGACCTATTTTCCCTAACCCCTGAGACTTTAGGAATGGGAAGTGTAGCAAAGAGAGAGGTTTTCTAAATCAGAAGGCCAAATCTCACTGACAAATTTCTTATTCTAGTGCCTTAAAAGAATGGGTTCTCTGTCTGCTGTTAGCCTCCTGGAACCTTGTGCAGACTGTCACCATGGGGACTACAACATTTTTGCCCCCCTTATATGGTGAGGTGGGAAAATATATAATACGTTATAGTGCAGATTAAGAAATGGTGTTTTAATCAGCTTTTTGTAAACAAAAGACCTGACAAGAGCAAGGTAGAGGAGGAAAAGTTTATTTTGGCTCACACTTTCAGAGGTTCAGTCAGTAGTTATCCAACGCTGGGCCCAAGGTGAGGCAGGACATCATGGTGGAACTGTTGGCAGAGGAAAGCAGCTCAGGACGTAGAAACCAGGAAGCAGAGCGAGCAGCTCACCAGGAACAAAATACAAACCCCAAAGGTATGTATGCCTCCAGTGACAAGTTTCCTCCAGCCACACCCTACCTGCCTACAGTTACCACCCAGTTACTCCATATCTGTAAGTTAATCTGCAGATTAGGTTACAGTGTTCATAATCTAATCGCATCACCACTGCACATTTCTTGTTTTGTCTCCAGCTTTGGAGGGATGACTCATATCTAAATCTTAACAAATGGCTTTATTAGTAATCCACAAATACAGATGATGGTCAAGAAGGGAGGGAGTCCCCCACTCTCTTAGTATTCTATAAAGAGCTAGGTATAATCTGGAAGCTGCCTGGCACACAGTGGGTTTCTGTTCCACAGGGGGAACTCTGTCTCTCTGTCACTGTCTTCCTGTAGTGCAAGCATGAGAATGACTGAATGACCTTATCTCTGCTGGGCATTTACTGTGAACTCAGGCACTGAAGGGCCTGAACTGGAAATGCTGAGTATCTAGCACCTGGAAATCTTGGGAGCTGAGTTGAAGGCACAGTCTTTTCTACTGGGGAATGTCCCTACTCCCTGTCCACCAGCGCACTGCATGACAAATCAAGCTGAGCTTCTGAGGTCATATCCACAAATCCTGCATGTCCCTCCAGCCTGGCAGGACTGTGCACTATCCAAGGTGAGGTATGGCATCTCATTCATTCTCACGTCCAAAGCTTCCTTGCTTAAAATCCAGGAAGAAGCATATCATTATTTCAATGCCACACTTGCATTTTTTACTTACTCTGAGGTTTTGAAACAAGGAATTTTGCAAATGAGAGTGTTAAGCCAAAGGTTACGTTAGGTTATATCTTTTAACCTTTGACTATTTTTAATTGCTTAACACTGAACTTTCATCTGTTTTCCTTCTGCCAAGATAGAAGGATAAATTATTCATTGGGAGCAGATTTTCAATTTTATTACTAGGCTATCAATTGCAATATTTGTTGGTTTGGTGTTATTTTAATTTTTTTTAGATTTTTCAAGAAATAGTAATAGTATAATGATAGCTAGTATTTATTGAGCTCATACTGTGTGCCAAGTAGTATGATAAGCATTTCATGTGAATTACATCATTTAAGTTAATAGTAGGTAGCATCTATTCCATTTGTGAGTTGGGGATGCAGAAGCTTAGAGCTTAAGAAACTTGTCCCAGGTCACAAGGTGAGCCAGTGGGAGCTGGAATTACAATCCACAGCCTCATTTAAAAGTCATGCTCTTTGATGGTTCTGTACACAACTGGTCTCAGCCTTAAGCCATTGAAGCATGGAGGTCAGAGGTGGAGCATGTGACCATTGTGGACATGGAGCCTGCTCCTTTGAAATTTGACTAATCTCTGAATATTTCTGTCTATAATGGACAAAAATTAAACTTACATATATGATAATCATGCCAGCTACTTATATGAAAATGATCTCATTAATTCATTAAGAATCAAGAAATATTTAAAAGCTCTAAAAGCTTAGGTTGGTTATATAAATAACTATTTTTCTCTGCCATGTATGTCTAGTTACCAGGTAACTTACTGGTGAGTATGAATATAGTAAATATGTCAGACTCACTTTCATGCATATTACTTGGAGTTACTATTATGCATTGTTGATTAAAAATATTAGTAGATGTGAATATGAACCTACTGGTCATATTTTAGGTTCTGGAAGAAAACTTATCTCTCTTCTTTTGTGTGAAATTTAACCCTAGGAAAATGAATATTCTTAGACTGAATATGCTATACATATATGGAATAAATTATCCAGTAGGATTTCATACAAGAAACATTTTTATGTATTTTAGAAATTATTTAGTACTGTGTAGATCAAGAACATTTTAAGATATTGCTCAACTTCTGTTTAGATATAGAAGCCTGAGATATTTTCACTTAATTAACTGTAAGATTCTTACTATAGATGCCATCGCATAAAGACTTTGACTCATTATCCTCAAAAAGTATAAGATTAAAATAGCAAAATAAGCACAGGATATTTAGTTCAACACCCTCGCACTTTCTTTGAAGGCATGGACAAGGCCATAATTTTATGATCATAGATTTTCACACCAGATCTCGAGATGTGGTGGAAAATAGGACCTGTAGTTTAGGGGCTGATTTTAGGGTCAGAAGAATACAAAATTCTAAGGATCACAGATTCTTGGAATCAAGATAGAAAAAAATATAAAGATCTTCTAAGCTCTAAGGGAATGTTTGGGCATAATGCTACAATTTTCAAATGTCCTGAGAGAAGGTTCATTTGGGGGAAAAAAGAGGATAAAGAGTATTTTTAAGGGGAATATGTAATCTTGCATGGTTTTTGGATAAATGGGTTCTCTAAGCAGAATCAGAGGCTGTTTCTAACTGAATTCTATTGACTAATGCAAATTAAAGTTCATAGTTTCCTTTTCTGTAAAATGGGAAGAGTAAGTAGTGTGCTTGAGTTACATGCCAGTAAAGTTCTTAGGATAGACCTACCATGTAGGAAATGCTCACTGTTAGTTGTTACTGTTATTAATAATAACAAACAGGCTAACATGACTCAGTTAATATTTAGAAAGCAGCTTTTCTTCAATTATGAACTGCAGGTACAGAATTTATTCATGGTATTGCACACAGGACTTAAAAATGATATATGAAAATCAATCTTATATATGTCAAAGATAGAAAAAAACTATGGCTGGTAGGCCATATGTGGCCCACTGCTCACTTTATAAATAAAGTTTTATTAGAATTCAGCCATTTTATATTATGTATGGCTGCTTTTGTGCTACAACAGTAGTTAATGGCAACAAAAACTGTATTACCTCTGAAACCAAAAATATTTACAGTCTGTCCCTTGATAGAAAAAATTTGTATATTGAAAACTGAAAAAAAAATTGTATATGTATATGTGTGATTTGTATATAGATACACAAGTTGCTGACATTCTTCAAGTGAGATATAAATGCTTGGCAGACTTATAAATTGATGTTTATGTGATCACTTCCATTTTAAAAGCTTTATATTTTACAGTAGGAAATCAAGCATAGAAACATTCTGATAATTTTGACCAAGGGTCAATAAGGCTTTTACTTAAATAATCAGTCATATGGATTCTAAACCTTCATTTTCTAATTACCTCCCCCTTGTCATGGATGTGTAATACCAATTTCATTGATGGAAAAGATAACAAACATTAAAGTATTTGCAGCTGCAAATTGACTTTGTATGCAGTTGTGGCAAAAAGTTCAATTTTTTTCTGATAAAATTCACACTAGACGACGTGTGGGGTGGGTAGTTCAGTGGTAGAACACTTGCCTAGCATGCACAAGGTTCTTGGTTCAATCTCCAGCCCTGGAGAAAAAAAATAAAGAAATGAAATGGAAAGATAACACATGTGTTGCTGTTTGAACCAAATGTGAAACTTGATTTTTCTCCTATCAATTTTGGCCTACTGTCTATCAACCACTATAGATCTTGAGGTATTGCTGTAGGTATAAGTCATATTTCCCTTTTACTTCCCCTTATCTAGTGATATAATGCTTTCTTTATTTTGTTTTCTCTGAGCAGCTGCTTGTGTTGATGTTATCAGACTTCCTCACATCGCTAGACATGAAATTAGAAGCTGTCATTAGGTAGCTGGATTGCACTTCTCTACATGGGAGTCTCTACTTCTCTAAATTCTTGTTCTTGGTCACAGATCTCATCTAGGAAATGAATGTTGCCTGGAAAAGGAATTACTTACTCTTTCTATTCATTCCTTTACCTTCTTTAACTGGAAGAAAAAAAATCAGCTGGACCCAGAAGGCACGCCTGCATTCATTCAGACCCAACATACTCTTAGTGAGGTGAATGCTTTCCATCTGTGCAACAATCTGTAGATAATGAAATTGTTAGCCAAAAATCTTGGTTAAATAAGAAATCTGTTTTCAGAAATGTGTATTCTGGCATTGGCAATTGGAATGACTTTTAGTTTGTAAAACTTGTTTGATTTATTATTTTTTTCATGACAAATCTGTTATGAAAAAAATTATATTTTTTTGCTCAGAGAAACCTGCCAACGTATTTCAAGATTATGCAGCCTTCATCATTTAGAAGTTCCTAAGTGTCTCTGAAAGTCTCTTACCTGTCTAATTTCAGAACCTTCCAGCAGTTCATATGCTGCCCTGATGTGATTCTGGAGCATATTTGCACATTTGTACAGTTTCTGGGATTTCAGAGACTGGATCTTCAGCCTTCCCTTGAACTTGTAAAAGCCTCTTTATCCTTTTAGTTAAATCCCTCTTTACTTAAATTAGCTAGAATTAGTTTCTGTTTCTTTCCTTTTTTTAGAACTGGGGGTTGAACCTAGGGGTTCTTTATGACTGAGCCCCACCTCCAGTTCTTTTTATTTTTACTCTGGGACAGGGCCACGCTAAACTGCTGAGGTTGACCTGGAACTTGTGATCCTCCTATCTCAACCTCCCTATTTGCTGGGATTGCAAGTGTGCACCACTGCACCTGGTTCTAGGTTCTGTTTCTTATTTACAATCAGATATCACAGTTGACACAAAAATTAGTACCAGGAATCTAACAAATAAATACTGTGTCAAAAATTATAGATGTCTTTTACACCCATTTTTTTATTCTTAGCTTTTGCTAGAAGCACAAAATGGGGATATTTATTTTAAAAATATTTCCTGTTAAAAAGTGTAAATGAAAGCTAATTCTGCTTGGTATTGAATAAACGTTCACATTTGTATGTGCTCTCATAGATGAAAATGTTTGACTTCTGACAACATTTGTTATATAGAGGGTTCTGTTATTCTATTTTTGTACTAACTTATAACATTTCCACTGTTCTAGGAATAGAGTGAAATATAAATAAATATTTATAAATTGATCTCTAGTGAAAAGGGAAATTGCTTTTATTTTTCAAGCAATGGTTTTTTTCCCCTCCCAATTCTTCCTTTGAAAATAGAGGAACTCTGAGATTTGTGCTTTGGAATTGACATTGAGCAAGAATAGTGTTTTTATTAAATTGATTTTATTTGATTATTTGCAGTTTATTTACTTATTGCAGTACTGGGGATTAAATCCAGGGGTGCTGTACTGGTGAGCTACATCCCCAGACACTGCCCCTCCCTTTTTTAAAGTATTTTTAAAATTTTAATATTTTTTAGTTGTCAATGGACGTTTTATTTTATATTTATATGCAGTGCTGAGAATCGAACCCAGTGCCTCTCACCTGCTAGGCAAGTGCTCTACCACTGAGCCACAACCCCAGCCCACAAACCTTCCCTTTTTATAAACTTTTCAGACAATTTGTCCCTAATTTATCAAGGCTGGCCTCAAACTTTCCATCCTTCCACCTCAGCTTGCCAAGTCACAGTATACTAGGTGCCTGATTTCTTTGCAGGTTTTGTTTTTGTACTAGGGATTGAACCTAGGGGCATTTAACCACTGAACCACATCCCAGCCCTTTTTTAATATTTTAGTTAGAGACAGGGTCTTGCTGAGTTGCTTAGGCCCTTGCTAAGTTACTAAGGCTGGCTTTGATCTCATGGTCCTCTTGCCTCAGCCTCCCAAGCCACTGATTACAGGTGTGTGCCACCATGCCTGATTTCTTTACAGCTTTATCTGTATGCATGGACAAAGACACAATTCTATTATGAACCAGTTACCAGTTTTTGGTCTTTGTATATTTCAGTGTGTCACTTCAGTGTGTTGTTGAAGTTGCTAAACATTTAGGTGCCAACACAGACTTACAGTTTGGAGTCAGCTGATTATGTAATCACAAGTAAAAAGATACACAAAACATACTAAATTTTAAGCTTTTACAAATGTTAGAAATACATGAGAATTTCAGCTTCATGGATTCACAGCAGCTATTATAGTTGATGGCACAAATGCTCTCTGAAGAAATGGGAGCAGGCATGCTTAGTTTTGGTCAGAAGAATCACATAAAACATTTGCTGGGGGAGATGGAATTGTGAGGAAATGCCATTCTCTCTATAACAACCTTCCTTTCCTAGATCTTAGATTTGTTGTATTTGTGATACACATTATGAGCATTAGCTAACATTTAAATAGCATGGTAGTTGGGCATGGTAGTGCACACTTGTAATCCCAGATACTCTGGAGGCTAAGACAGGGGTGTGACAAGTTCAAGGCCAGTCTGGGTAACTTAGTGACAAGAGACAGAGCTCATGTTTAAAATTTTTCTATTCCAAGTCCTATATGCAAATAACTTTACAATGTTTATGCTCCTAGAGGACAACTGAAATAGTTTTTACTGATGCCAAGAACTTTGATACAGAAACACATTCAAAGTCTTAAAAATGCAGATCTCTTAAATTGGATAATTATTTCACACCTATAATTAAATTCTAGAAGTTCTGATATGTTCAAGTAGAATTATTTTTTTTTAACTATGTGAAGTTGGAGAAGAAATCTTGAGGTTCTATCATTCTGGAGTTCACACTGAATCATTTATTTATTTATTTATTTATTTATTTATTTATTTACTTATTTATTTTTTACATGAATGGTCTCCGAGGACAGGGTCCCTGAGTTGTATCTTGTTTGTCACTGTATACTCAGCGTTTGGCACAGAGCTAGTATATAGCATCATGGGGGTTAATATTTGTGAACAGGATTGAGATCCAAAAAACTGAAGTAGTTGCCATAGTCACACATTAATGAAGGTCTTCCTTAAGGTTGGTCACACCATGGTTGAATAATGTGCCATCTTCATGTCTTCAACATAGTGAAGTTGTCGAAGGAATAGTGAAGTTGACGAAGTTGAGGGAATTTAGCAACCATCTCTTTCAACCCCTTTATGGGGCTCTTGCTCGGCCATCTGATTTGGTACCTGAGTCGGAATTAGAACTGATGGTCTTGGTTCAGCCACCTTCCTTCATCATGTCAACTCTGAAAATATTTATGAGGAATCCAGACTAATGAGGTCTCTCAGGTGGCCCCTGAACTGGCCTCTGTCAAGCTGAGATAGGACGTGAAACTTGTAGCTCCGTCCTGGGCCCTTTTCTCTCAATCCCACAGGCTTTTGCAGAGGACATTTCCACCCAAACAGCATCTCTCTGCATTTCTGATTTGTGCCTTCCAGTTTAGCGAAGCTTAGTTTCCAACTTTAATTCCGAGTGGAAACTAGGCAACCATTACTGGTGAATTAGAGGTGTGTAGCGTGCTCACCTCCTAGCTGTACATTTTCTATTTAACTGGGGATTAGGAGCTGCAGTCTAACATCTGGACCATGAACACCCTTCCTAACCTTGGCGGGGGGGCGAGGTGTGGGCACCTCTGCTCTATGAGGGGTTGGTGGGAAGAAGGGAAATACAGTACCCTCTGTTTGATTGGCTGTGTGAAACTTCTGTTCTCTTCAAGTTCCTTGCAGCTAGAAAGAAAAATTGTGAATACATTTCTCACATGATTTATAAGAGTAACTTATGAGCCTGGCACTGTTGTAGCCCTGGAGAACAATGTGTAATCTGTGAGGACGGTGCCCTCCAGGAACTCACAGCCTGACGCCAGCCATCTAGGTTCAGGTGCAGAGGGAGATGGATGTTACAACCCAGCAGGATAATTTCTGTAATAGAAAGATGTCCCAGTATGATGGGAGCTCTGGGTGGAGGTGACAGACTCCTCCTGGGGGAGAGAGGATGGCAGAGACCTCCTCAAGCAGGTGACAGCTGAGCTGGGGAAGAGAGAAGCTACCAGGAGCACTTTAGTGAGGAAGAGAGCACTTTAGTCACTTTAGCAAGGAGAAAGATTTGCCAGTGTGACATGTCCTGGCATGTTCTGCAAAGTCCTAAAAGTTCTGTCATCCAGTGAGTTTCCAATGTCTCAGCTTCCCCCTCCTTCTCTGTGTAAATATCTTGATGTAGATTTCCTTAATTTAGGCATATTAATGTAACAGTTATATACAGGCAATTCTCTCCTAATGTGTTTGTATTGTAAACAAACATAGAAAGAAGTTTTTTAAAATATTTTAAAGTTTTAGATTAATTAATTAATTAAACATAGACATTTCGGTATTTTCTAGCTCTTTCCCAACGGATGGTCCTAGGCCCTCCTTTAGAAGCCATTCTTTGGACTCTAAGCTACACGACAAAGGTCTGTTATGTAAGATTCACTACGGTATCCCTCAGATCTTACAGTCTCTAATATTACTGGGAACCCCATAAATATTTGTTGCATTGAGCTGATTTGCGGTATTGCCATACCACAAGCCTAAGGTGATGAGACAGTAGCAAATGTGTCCCAGGCTTTAGTGAAGGAAGCACTATCATAGCCTTTCCCAGGACTCCAAGCAGGACTCGAGAGCTGAGTTCAAGCTCCGACCCTTGCCATTTGTCTTAGTGTAGTCAAGTTCCTCATAATTTCTCTGTGTCTCCTATGCATTCAGGGCGTTCAGCTGGGCCAATAATATTCCTGTGCATTACATGGTGCTTGTGGTGTGTAGTTAATAAAAGGGATATTGTGACTCACTTGGCACAGATGAAAGGCCTATCAAAATGGTAAATAGCCCTTATATAAGCAGGCACAGAGAATGAGGCTATTCTTCCTCCTACCACAGCTCTTACTGGTAATGATAACAACATCAATAGCATATTTTTCTGTTTGACTTTTGAATCCAGGGGTCTTTGATGTTGTAGTAACAGAACTGTCTTCTTCGCATGGCAACCAACAAAACACAGAGTCTGAGATAGCCCTCTAGTGAGTCAGTGGATCTGAACAAGCTGTAAGGCAGTGGACCAGAACTTTCTTTTTTCAAAGCACAGTAAACATTTTATTATGCATTAGTTAATTTGAGGCTTTGGGGGTGTATATAAGGCAGAGCTTATTCCCAAATACCAGAGAAACCTGAATATATCTTTTTTCATTATTTTGTCTGCAAGAATAATTTTCTCATTCCTATGTGTGCTCCTGTATATAACTGTTAAATTAATATGCCTAAATGTTTCTCATAACATTTTGTCTTTAGTCAGCCTACAGATGTTTATTGAAAGGCTGTGAGATTGGCTTTTGATAGTCTTGAACAAGATACAAAGAAATAAACAGCATGATCACTGCCCTCAAAGAGACAGCTTTTCTTTGTGTGTGTGTTGGGGATGAGGGAGATGACTTAGGTAGAGAAAGAGAAGAATCCATGAGTTGATGGAGGGCAACTGAACAAAATATTACTGTGGTAAAGTAAGAAACATATTTAGTCTTTGTCCTCTGTTACAGACCCTGAATCCTTAGTGTTTCTGAAGTTCTGGGAGTGTCCAGTGTTATTTCTAACACACTCTTCTGATCATAACTGTGTCTATGCTAGTGAAATGACTTACACATATGTGACCCCCTCAGGATGGGGCTGGTCACTAGAAAGACCAAGTGATCAGAGGAGTAGAGGGTTGGAACTTTCAGTGCTACCCACCAACCCTCCAGGACTAGGGAGAGGTTAGAGATAAAGCTCTATTTAAAAAAAAAAAAAACTGGACTAAGTCAAGAGAATAGATACAGTCATTGATGATTACTGTGGAATTGATTATATAACACCAATAAAAAGTTTGGAAGTACCATTGGATGGAAAGTAAAGACTAAAGAACAGTTGATTTTTGTGCAGGGCACTAGAACAGAGACCCTACACCTAATAGAAGAAAAAGTAGGCCCAGATCTTTACCATGTTGGCCTAGGATCTGACTTCCTTAACAAGATTCCTAAAGCACAACAAGTAAAATCAAGAATCAATAAATGGGATGGACTCAAATTAATAAAGCTTCTTCTCAGCAAAGGAAACAATAACGTGAGGAGAGAGCCTACAGATTGGGAGAAAATCTTTACCACATGCATCTGATAAAACAATAATCTCTAGGATATATAGAAAACTCAAAAAACGCCAAAAAAACCAAATAACCCAATCAATAAATGGGCTAAGGAACTGAATGGACACTTCACAGAAGAAGAAATACAGTTGATCAACAAATATATGAAAAAGTGTTCAACATCTCTAGCAACTAGAGAAATGCAAATCAAACTACACTAAGATTTCATCTCACTCCTGTCAGAATAGTGATCATCAAGAATACAGACAACAATAAATGTTGATGAGGCTGTGGGGGAGAAGATACGCTCATACATTACTAGTAGGACTGCAAATTGATGCAACCACTATGGAAAGCAGTATGGAGATTTCTCAGAAAACTTGGAATGGAACTGCCATTTGACCTAGCTGTCCCACACCTTAGTCTATACCCAAAGGACTTAAAACCAGCATACTATAATGATGCACCCACATCAATGTTTATAGCAGCTCAATTCACAATAGCTAAACTGTGGAACCAACCTAGGTATCTTTCAATGGATAAGTGGATAAAGAAAATGTGGTGTATACATTCGATGGAAATTACTCATCTTTAAAGAAGAATTAAATTATGGCTTTTTCCAGTAAATGGATGGAGTTAGAGAATATCTTGCTAAGTGAAATAAGCCAATTCCATAAAAAAATAAAGGCAGATGTTTTCTCTAATATGTGGATACTAATTCACAATAAGGCGGGAGGACACTAGAGAAGAATAGCCTTACCTTAGATTAGAGGGAAGTGAAGGGAGGGGAGGGAAGGGGCTGTGGGGATAGGAAAGATAGTAGAAGGAAACAGACATTATTACTTTGATTCTACAACATGTACACTCAGAAAAATGAGAAATTATATCCCATCTATGTATGATATATCAAAGTTCATGTATATATTCTACTGTCATGTATAACTAATTAAAACAAATTTTAAAAAATTAAAAAAAGATTAAAGAACAGGTCTAGGGTTGTAGCTCAGTGGTAGAGTGCTTGCCTCGCATGGATGAGTCACTGGTTTTTTAAAAAAAATGTATTTTAATTAGGTATATATTACAGCAGAATACATTTTGATTCATTGTACACAATTGCAGCACAACTCTACATTTCTGTGAGCACTGGGTTTGATCCTCTGCACCACATAAAAATAAGTAAATAAAGGTATTGTGCTCATCTATAACTAAAAATATTAAAGAACAACAAGAAGAAAACTTGCATGTACTCCAAGTGCAGTAATGCTTTATTATCTGGATTTGTTTTGTTTTTACTACATATTTCTTTCTTTCTTCTTTGCTTTTTGTGGTGCTAGAGATTGTATCCAGGGCCTTGTGCATGAGGCAAGCACTCTACCAACTGAGCTATATCCCCAGGCAATTTACTACATATTTCTTAGTCCAAGGCTTTTTCCTTTCTTTTTAGTAGTAATGGTCACCTTTGATCTTTAGCTTATGCATTGAAGAAATGCAGAATGAACTTTGTGCAGTGGTGCAGACAGTAATCCCAATGACTGGGGAGACTGAGGTAGGAGGATTGCAAGTTCAAGGCCAGCTTGAGCAATTTAGCAAGATCCTATCTCAAAATAAAAAACATAAAGGGTTGGTGTTATAGCTCCTGGTAGAATGCCCCTGGGTTCAGTACTCAGTAACCCTCTCCCCATTCCCTTCACCTTTCCCCCCTCCCGCCCCATTAAAAGGTCTGCAGCATAGAACTCAAATATCATGATGCATTTTGGGAACAAATGGAATTTATTCTCATTTCATGAAGTGAAAGTCACATCATAAGCCAGACATTTAAAAAACAAACAAACAAACAAAAAACCTGGGACTGGGGTTGTGGCTCAGGGGAAGAGCGCTTGCCTAGCATGTGTGAGGCACTGGGTTTGATTCTCAGCACCATATACAAATAAATAAAATAAAGGTCCATGAACAACTAAAAAAATATATTAAAAAAAAACTAATTGCATGTCCAATGCAATGGATGGATTTTATCCACTGATACATGATTCAACATGGGATGTTACACTGGCTGAGTTTGGTTTGGGTGAGAGCTTCCCTAGTCTTCAAAGACCATGTTAAATACATCAGGAGAAGATTTAGGAAACTGGATGGTGTGGTCATTTCAATAAATAAAATATGGTGGTGAAAACAGGAAAAAGAATATTTTTTATGTGGTAGAGGTTTTTTTTTTTTTAATTTATTTTTTAGTTGTAGTTGGACACAAAACATTTATGTTATTTATTTATTTATTTATTTATTTATTTATTTATTTATTTATTTATTTATATGTGGTGCTGAGGATTGAACCCAGGGCCTCACACGTGCTAGGCGAGTGCTCTACCACTGAGCCACAACCCCAGCCCCATGGTAGAGTTTTAGAAATCCAATAACGAAGACAAGGTCTTGAGAAAAAGGAAAAAGAAGATTTATTGCTTTTGCTAGCAAAGGAGAAACGAAGAGGACTCCTATCCCAAAGGCTGGGATTCCGCCCATTCGCAGGAACAGGGGGCTTTTATAAAGATGATTCATAGAAAATGAGATTAGAGAGGAGAAATCAGGGAGAAGATCATGGAAAAGAAGATCAGGGAGAAGTTTAAGGAAAAGAAGAACAGGAAAAAAAAAATGTAAGTTTCGAAGCCACAAGGGGTATAGTCAAAGCATTAAGTGAACCCCTGTTACAGAAGGTTCTGTGATTCTCTAAACATGGACATGTTCCGTTGTATGTACTCAGCACCTCATTTCCAGCAAGTATATTGATTGTATTCAGACCATCATTTTTTCTATTAAGAAACTAGTACAAAATGCCTATTCTTTGGCTTACTTTCTTTCAGAAGTTGGGAGGTGAACTCAGGGCCTTGTATACGTGCTAGGTAAGCGTTCTACCACTCAGCTGCATCCCCAGCCCCTCTTCTGTGGTTACCTGATGTCAGTTTATCAAAGTGCATGTTTTATTATTGTTTTAGTCTTAAAACCTGTTCGTGGGTAACTTGAGTTGCTATTGAAGCTCTTGTCCCTGAACTTTATTGTGTAATCAGTGGGAAAGTTACATGGTTGATGAATGGGGACTCATTTGCAGGACATTTTAAGTTTCAAGGAGGAACAAATGAGATCCTTAACTTATCCAAATACTTCTGGGCAGCTGTAACAGTGATATAAATCAGAGTCACCAAGGAACAGTCCACTACGCTAAAATAGAAGCTCCTTAAAAGCCAGGACAGCCTACTAATTCTCAAAACACAAATATTAACTTTTTGGTACCCAGAGCTAGAGTTTGTCATGTTGGATTTTTTGTTAATCAGAATCTTTCACACAATAAAACAAGGGATGGTATGGGAAGATATTGGAAACAGATACCCGTAGTAGGGTGAAGTTCAACTAAGTCTTTCAAAGGCCCTGTAGAATCCTAATGATTTCCCAAGAGTCCCCATTGAGCTTCTCTGCTTTGCCTTTACTAGCCTGATTAGTAGAGTGTAACTTTTTAGCTGTTGCCAAGTGCCACTCCAGTTCAAATGACAGCTGTCAGGAGAATGTGGCTGAGGGCTGATGGGATCTTCAGTTACCTATCTTTAGAAGATGCTCTGTTTGGCTTAATGAATACTCTATTTCATAAGTAGCCACAGGTGTTTGGAGGCATGGTAGGCATTCTTGGGGCTCCAAATAAGGTTTGGTAAGTTTTTAGATTCTTTATATAATCATCCGCAGATTTTTGAATACCTGCTCATAGGAGTTATAGAGAAAACAGTGTTGGGGGTGCTTATAAAATAATGGAGAACCCATGAAAAGCCTAAATGTGGGAAAAAAAAAACACTACAGATAAAACCATGAATGTAACTAATAGCAACCATGCAGAGATATTCTTATTAGTGAGGTAGGATGGACTCTTCTAGAGAGTCTTGGTTGCTGGGTATGGTGGTACCTGCCTGTAATCTCATCTTGGAAGGATGAGACAGGAGGATGGCAACCTGCAGACCAACCTGGGCAACTTAGTCAGATCCTGTCTCAAAAAAACAAAGAGTTCAGTGAAGTGCCCCTGGGTTCAATCCCCAGTACTGCAAAAACAGAACAAAAAGCCAGCAACTTGGGAGACTGAGGCAGGAGGACCACAAGTTTCAGACCATTCTCAACAGTTTACTGGGACCTTAAGCAACTCAGAGCTTATCTTATCTCAAAGTAGAAAATAAAAGGGACTGGTGAAAGCACAGGAAAGGAAATACAAAAAGAAAAGGGAAATGGAGGGAGACCTCATGGAGCAGCGATGGTTTCTTCATCACTGGAGAGGCACATCTTGGTTGCAGGTGCAGGGGGTGGGGTGGGCGGAGGCTGGCTCCCAAGAAGGTCTGGTTTTTATAATGTGTAGCAGAGCTAGGTCATGGAAGAGTTCTTTTTGCAGATAGGGCCAGGTAATGGGAGGAATTTAGGGTGGGGCAAGAGGACTGGTAGGTAACCATTTCCTTCAACTGGGACTGTAGCTCAGTGGTAAAGCACCTCTGGGTTCAATCCCAGGTACCAAAAACAGTGAGTGGTGGTGAGAAACATTAAGTTCTGGGTGGTGTACGCAGCGTTGCCATGTGCAAGCTATTAGCAACTGATTTCAATCACCAGAGAAAACCTCCTCTGTATGCAGGGGTTAATCATCTCTCTCTTGTCTTTTAGATCTTCTCAACAGGTCTTCCTGTGACCAAAAGTTTTGGTTCTTAGTGTTTGGAAGTGTGTGACACCCTCGGGTTCCTCTTGTATGGGTACTGTCACCCTTTCAAAGAGGGCTGCCTCTACACTGATGCCTCCTTCTCAGCGAACTTCAGTGACCACAGGCACCTTCAGTTTGGGCTCCTTGTCCTCGGGGCTGACAAATACTGAGGTCTTCTGCCAGTTTCTCTCCTGTCTCCTTGTCTGACTCCCTTGCTGAACTCTGAGCTATCAGCTGACTCCCAGAAGGCCCTGTCCACCAGCCCGAGCCCCACCTGTCCAGACAGTAGATAGAGCTCCAGCAAAAGCCCGGCCCCCTGCCGTGTGTACCCTGGAAGAACCCAGCTCTTCCTCAAGGAAGAGCCATTTTAACATCTCCTCTCCCAGGGAACCAGACCACATACAGGTGGTCCTGAGACTGGGTATGCATAGAAGAGCAATGGCAGAAACCACTAGAAGTGCTGCTGGCAGTGTTCAACCTGGAAGAGGGTGTACAGGTGCCAGAGGGCCAACACTGGGATCAGAGTTGTGCATTGTGTACCGTGCTGTTGTTTCTGGTCAGCGTTAAACAAAGATGGACACCCCAACCCTGTGAGAATTTAGCCCTATCCCAGATGCTCTGGCAAAATATGAAAAAAGAAAGAATTGTAATATAGTTGAAGAGAGAATTAGTGCAAAGAAGTGTAAAGTAATACAAAACAGTACGTGGGTAAAAATGAGCACTGGAGAAAATAGATCCTACTGGAAATTGCATCCTGCTGGTTAGATGAAGGACGGTACAATGGAAGGAGGTTGAAGTGAACTTGAATTTGGTGACATAAAAACATGTCCTCCAAGAGGCTGGGGTTGTGGCTCAGTGGTAGAGCACTTGCCTAGCACATTAAGTCACTGGGTTCGATCCTCAGCACCACATAAAAATAAATAAAGTGATTGTGTCCATCTACAACTAAAGAAAAAAAATTAAAAAGAAAATGTCCTCAAAAGGAAACAGAAGTCTAGAAGTCGAGTGCAATGGTGCACACCTGAGTTTCTAATGACTATGGAGGTTGACGCAGGCAGATCACAAGTTTGAGACCAGCCTCAGCAACTCAGTGAGGCCCTAAGCGAGTTAGTGAGATCCTGTCTCAAATAAAAAATAAAAACGGCTGGAGATATGGCTCAGTTTTTAAGTGCCCCTGAGTCTAATCCCCAGTAGCAAAGATTAAAAACAAACAAACAAAAACAAAACAAACAAAAAACCATTCATTTAGAGACAAAGGCAGAAGGTGAGACATTTGGCTAAGACAGAGAAAAGAAATAGGGGAAAAATAATGTGGGATAGATTTTTACCTATTTTGGAGACATATATACTGTATATAGTATATAGTATATACTGCCTCTATACAGAGTATACATTTCATGTGGAAAAAACAACACCTGTTTCAGTTCCATTGCCCTCAGACTACAGAAACTAGTGTATCATAAACAGTTTTTTAAGCTATGCCTGGTATGCAGTTGGGAGTCAATAAATGTATGTTGGTTGAGAAATATTTTTTATAAGCTCCTTACCCAAAAGCCACCTTTAGTATAGATACAGATGTCACTGATAACACTTTTGAAGACTCAGAATATTTTTAAATCCTGAGAAACCTTGTGTGTTATCGTGAAAAAAAATGTGCAAAACCCAAAGCCTGTGTCACTCTGGCAGCCTCAGCATCTGTCCTGGGAGCTGAAAATAGACGATGGTAACCCTACACGGTGTTTGCACAGCATGCTTAGCACAAGATTCCCTTTAATACGCTCATCCTTGTTTGGAAGCCCAAAGGAAATGAAATTTGCTGTTCTGTGTTTCCTGGCCCTGTGGTTTGTGGTTGATCTTTTCAGTACAAAATGTGCCCAAAATTCTCTGTTCTATTTTGATCCTGTGAGAATTTACCCTGGAGGCTCATCAGGGTGTCTGTGAAAACACAGAAGTTACGGGTTGAAAGAGATTCTCGAGATACGTGGAGTCAGCTTCCTCATTTTCCAGATCAGGAAATGAATTGGGTCCTGACTCGAGAGAACAATCTAGATGCCAAGAGACTACTCAGGTACCTAGATAAAAACTGCACACACTATGGCTTAGGTGTCCCGACTCCTCCCAGAAATGACACTCTACCTGACCCCTTCTCTTCTGCCCACTTATGGACCACGGTCAGGGCAGCTTCCTGAGCCTGGCTTTCCCTGTGTTCATCTTTGCTCTCCAGTGGGAAAAGCTCCTGCCTTCTAAATGAAGAGCCTTCCTATTTTAAATTTCCCCTGTCAAATTGGGAAAAGGTGCAATACCTGCCATTAGTTACACCAGCTGATTAACTGTTCACCTCGTATAGGAGTGAGCTTATGTTCCTCAACCAGAGAACTGTCTTAATAATTACACACCAATTTTTAAAACACTGTCTTAAAAATAAACAAACCAAAAACCTTTATGCCTTTTTTTATTGGAAGGAAAGGCCAGGCCACTGCCCAAAGAAGAAGCAAGCAGGTAGGGAAATGCATTTAAAAGGAGGAGACCTAAAAGCAGGATAAACCTGGTTCTGAATTGAGTTCACTGGTCTGTGGGCCTTGGGCCACAGGTTCTGATTCTCCGAGTGGGGTACTTGGGTTCCTGGAAGCAAGCTGGCAGGGTGGGGCGGGTGTGTCCTTGACCACACCCTGCCTGGCTTAGATTTACTTGCTCAACTTCACCTTGCTTCCCTCCTCCCTGTCATTTCCCATTATTCTTCTGAGGCTGCTGCTTTTCTTTTTTCTTTCTTTCTTTCTTTTTCTTTTTTTGGTAGTGGGAATTGCCCCCTGGGGAGCTCCGCGGCTGAGCTACAACCTCATCCCCTTTTATTTTGATTTTGAGATAGGGGGCCTTGCAAAGTTGCCCAGGCTGGCCTTGAACTTGCCACTCTTTGGGCTCAGCCTCTCACCTGGGTCCCTTATTCTTTTATTCTGTTGACTCCTCAACACAGCTGTTGGCTCTGTGAGATCCCAACCCAGTGATAGGCAGAAGTGTGGTCCCTAATCTGCCTCACTCAGGCACCCGTATTCTTGGGCCCACCCAGACCTATTGAATTAGAAAAGTAGGCTGTGTCCCCAGTGTCCCCGCTCCCCCAGCCTTGTTTCAACCAGCCCTTGAGGTGATTCTAGTGCCGACAGTCCAGATCATCTTGCCTGTGTTTTTCAGCTTTCATGGTGGTAGCGGTGGGATGTACTGGATGATATTTTAGGTACCTGATGATATTTTGTACTTGATCTTTCTATATATTTTCCTTTGTCTAAAATGGTCCCTGAGGTACTGTCTTCTCTGGGAAGAGGTTTCCAGTTTCCACCACTAATCGTTTGGTTGGGAGGCAGCATGTTGCTGAAGAATGAGTGCATTCTGGGGCTGGGGATGTGGCTCAAGTGGTAGCGCGCTCGCCTGGCATGTGTGAGGCACTGGGTTCGATTCTCAGCACCACATAAAAAAATGAAATAAAGATATTGTGTCAATCTAAAACTAAAAATATATATATATTTTTTTTTTAAAAAAAGAAGAATGAGTGTATTCTGGGTGCCACCAGAAATGACCTGAAAGGCTGCCACAGGCCGAGCCCAGGCCAGCTCTCTTCTCAGTGGGCCACTTCTGGATGAAGAACAGCTCAGCCGGCTCCTTTCCCACAGTGCAACTGTGGAGCACACTGAACCATTCTGGAATCAATCAGGAGCCCACGGTTTAAGTTCCAGCTGGGAAAACTTGAGCAAGTCACCGAACTTCTCTAAATCTGTTTTCCCTTCTGTAAGAACCAATATGGGGGAAGGCGTGATCTGGATTTGCCTGCCAGTTCTTTCCAGTTAAAACACTTAAGTGATTTTAATTATCAATTTGGTTTTCAGAGAAGAGTGAGGTTGAGCCTCCGGTGTGGTGGTGTAGGTCTATAATCTCAGTGACTCTGGAGGCTAAGACAGGAGCATTGCTGTTTTGAGGCCAACCTAGGCAAGGTAGCAAGACCCTATCTCAAAATAAAAAATAAAAAGGGTGGGGGATGTTACTCAGTGGTAGAATGCCCCCAGTTTTCAGTACCTCCCCAAAAAAGAAGAGATGAGGTTGGCACTAGCAAGTCTCAAGGAAGAGAGGGTCTCAACCTATTTGGGAGTGAGCAAGGAGTCCCTCACCTCCAGTGCCCTGGATTTAACCCGCCACTCCATTAGCAGGACTGTCTTTCTAATTCTTTATCAAAAGAGGCCAGACTCTTCAGTAATTACTAGCCCACCCTGATTTTTCCCTGATTCATGACTACATTTGTTTTGCAAAATCACCAAAATGCATATTTAGGGACTTCTATATGCTTGCAGCAAAAAAGACAAATATATATTACATAATAATAACTGTAATGGGAGTTGATATTTATTGAGATCTTGTTGTGTGCTAAGAATTCTACATAGTTTGTCATTTATTCCTCACTATAATCCTATGAGTCATGCTTTGTTATTCCCATTTTAAAGATGAGAAAGTCCAGTCGCCAAGAAGGGACACACTCAACTCTAGTGTCCAAAGTTAGAGGGAATAATGGATGGAAGTTGTATTTGAACCCTGGCTCTCCAGCTCCATAGCACTGCTTCTGTGTGAATAATGAATAGTGAATGAGGAGGGCAGAAGTTAATTTGCTAACTAAGGTAACTGAGCCCCTTAGACCTACCTGGGAACTTTAGTTTTCTTCTCCCCCAATTGCTGTCACCTGAGCAGGACCGTTTATTGGCTCGCTGTCAGATCTTGGGACCCCATGTGAAGGGAGGGATACAGTGTATCCTGCTGTTTGGGAAACCCTGCTCTAAGAGAATATAGTTCACCCTGTGTCTGTAGAAGTCAGGACAAGCATCCCTTCATGACAGAGAGGGACAACAGGGACAGGGGCCAAGAGTGGAGAACGCTGCCCTGTCCTTTACCAAGACAGCCGGGGCTGATGGCCACTGTAACCAGTATTGGTCCTGTGAGTCACGCTGTGTCTTCAGCAAGTTCTCCGAACCATTCTGGACTTGTTTCTTCATCTGTAAGATGGCAATTAGAGGCCTAATGCTCCTGGGCGAGGTGTGTAGACAAATAATGGCCTGTTTGTAAAACAGAAATTCTTGGTGCTTCTTGGAAAGGTGCTTCATGAGCAGGAAGAGCACATTTCTTCTGACTCATCAGAGGACAGATCAGACCTGGAGATATGGTGCGCTTTTGTTTCTTCAGAAGGAGAGAGCCCTTGAGACAGAGCTCACATGGAGAAAGAATAAGTGAAAATCATAGGTTTAACCCACGATAAAGAAAGCTGACCTAGAGAACTTCCCATCCTGACCCTGTATTTTCCTCTTATCTCAAGAATGAGGTCAGAGATTAGAAAGGCCTCACAAGCCTTTAGGCAAACATCATTGAGAAGCAGATATCTCACATGAAATGACCAACTCTCTGAATGGTCTAATCCTCTGCCCATTTCCTACCCCCTGGAGTGTCATGTTAATCATATGACATCTTCTTTATGCAAACGTAAGGATAGCAGGATGACTTCTTTTGTAGGCATTTCTGTTGAGTTTGACCTGTATATTGGTGGCATTGTCTGTGTGATGTGTAAATTGCGTAAGTTCTCACTTTTATTATGGCACTTGGACATACCTAGAATGTTTCTTCTTTTGAGCACTGCTCCAAACAGGTGCTCCTACCACCAAACAGTTGATGACCTGAAAGCTCTTTAAACATAGCAATCAGAAGATCTGGGTTCAAGTCCTGATCTCTTATTATTAAAATGTGACTTGATCAAGTCTCTTAACTTTTTTGAACTCCCCTCTTTATCTGTCAGATGAGCGTGACACTGCCTTCCTGTGAGGCTCGGCTCTGGTGGTGTATGGCTCCATCCAGATGCAGCATATTACTATTATTTTGGCTACTGATACTCCTTCATCATGATTTAGAAGGGATTATGTGTTATATGAGATTTGGAATAAAAATTCCTTTCTGGGTATGTTTGCCATCTCGATGCATTGCAATGACCTGAGACAGCTCATAGGGGATTTTGCTTTGTGTCGACTTCACACATTCCCTAGAAGGACTTGGAGTAGAACTTTAATTCTGGCTTTGTTCTTCATTCACAGAACAATTGCCTACAACCTCCTGAAAAGGATTTGCTAGTGGAATGTTTGGCATGAACATTTTCTACAACAGTGAACTGCAGCTGGGCATGGTGGCACACACCTGTAATCCCCAGCAGCTCAGGAGGCGGAGGCAGGAGGATGGCAAATCTGAGGCAATTTTGTGAGACCTTGTCTCAAAAAAAACAAAAATTAAAAAAAGGCTGGAGACAAAACTCAGTGGTAGAGTGCCCCTGTGTGCTAAATAAATAAGCGAAGTGGGTACTGCCACTTTTAGCCTGTTGTGAGTGAGTTAGTGTGTGTGTGTATGTAGTCCCAGACCAGTTCCTTCTGATTCACCAAAGTCACACATGCTCTGTTTACAGTTCTGTACTCTTTCCTTCCCATTCCTGTCCGTGTTCTATTGTTCTGGTCAGGCTGGGAGCATTCAAGCAGTTTCTTGAAGCAATACTACAAAATGTGCATTATGATCCTATTTCATATAAAAATATACTTATCAAACCATATGTGTGTGTATATATATAGAAGATTTCTGCAGAATTACATAAGCAATGATTAATATCAGGGTTTTTTTTTGGAAGGTGGAGAGCAAGGAAAATGTCATATATCAAAGTAGATACTACAGTATACATAAGCACACTTTCCTCTCAGCTAGCTTCAACAATGATCAGTTTATTGCTAGTTTACTGGCTTCAATAATCCAGAAAGGAGGCTTTTAGTTTTCATTTAGTATGTGTTGAATTTTTCTCTACTGTGAGCATTTATTTTGATAATTTAAATTTTTAATTATAAAATAAGTCCCAAAGGTAATGCAGTTGTGTTAAATTTCATTTGTTCCTATTTAGGCTCAGAGCCTTTCAAGGATAATGACTTACAGTGACTTTCTCTGGGTTCTCAGGTCCCCAAGGACACTCACTGGCTGTGGCAGAACATGTGGAAAGGACAATAGCTTTGGCTTAAGGCACACCTGTGTTGGGGCTGTTGCCCACATCACAAGGCTCTCTGTTCCGTTTGCTATGTTCTTAACTCAAAATGTTGACTTTGGCTGAGATTTAGGACACTGTTTTTAAATGAGAATAGGTGCTTTCAGTCTCCCCTCTGTTTTCTGGGTCCCGCAGCCTGCTGCATTTCTCTGTGAGCTATTTTTTGAAAAACAGTATCCACATTTCTTATCAGATGGACAGTGATTTTGTAGGTATTATTAACACCCTGCACTCAGTAATGTTTGTTCTCCTAGGGCTGAAAGAGGAAATTGTCTGATGCAATTTTAGCAGCTGGTTAGCTGGACCGGAATAGAATATTACAGAATCACCTTGAATCTAAAGCCTAGGAACCAACTGTCGGAGATGAAGGATGGGATGGTGGGGTTTGGTTTGGTTTCATTTTCTTTCCTTTTGTACTGGGATTAAAACCAGGGGTGCATATGATTGAGCCATATCCCCAGTTCTTTTTATATTTTGTTTTGAGACAGGGTATTGTTAAGCTTAGGGTCTCACTAAGTTGCTGAGGCTGGCCTCTTACTTGTGATCCTCCTTCCTCAGCTTTATGAACCACTGGGATTACAGGTGCACACCACCATGCCCACCTCTTTTCTTTTTTTGATTTAAATTCCATAATCAAGGGGATTGAAAATGCAGCCAAACTGGGTGTGATAGCTCATGTCTGTAATCCCAGTGGCTTCAGAGGCTGAGACAGGAGGATCTCCAGTTCAAAGCCAGCCCCAGCAATTTAGTGTGGCCCTGAGCAACTCAGTGAGACCCTGTCTCTAAATAAAATACAAAATAGGGCTGGGATGCAGCTCAGTGGTCAAGTGTCCCTGAGTTCCATCCCCCGTATACCAAAAAAAAAAAAAAAAGAAAGAAAGAAAAAAAGTGCCACTAAAACAGAGTTGGGTTTTCTCCCCAGTGTGTTGAGTATGGGTTGCTTTGGACTCTGTTAGTCCAAAGACTATTTTGTCTATGCTTCCCACGGTGCTGAGAGTATAGTATGTGCTAACTGATTTTCTCATCCAGGATTGATCCCCTACCATTTCCTGTGCACTGGAATTGCAGCAACAAATAAGCAATTGTCCCCTTCTGTCCATGATCACATATATCTGTAATACGGTGGGATGAATGCTCTACAGTGGCACTAAAATACCTTGTAGGAGAATAGAGGAAAGAAGGCTGCTTCCTGGTGTGGGGAAGTGTTCACAGAGCAGGCGCCCTTGGAAAGCTGACCCTTAAAGAGCTAGTAGGATTTTTTTGAATTGCTGAAGGTGGGAAGAGGGCGTATTCTAAAGCATGGTGTCCTCATGCTCAAGGCGTGAAGAGTCAAGAGTGTCCGGGAGGTGAGAAAGAGGCAGGGCAAGGGAGCCTCAGAGGGGCCTGGGGTGAGAGGAGGGGCTGCTTGGAGCCTGGGTACTGTGAATTTTGGATCTAGAGAGTCAAGGCTCACTCAGCCATCTGAGGGGCAGGGTTGTGTCCTGGTTATTAAAAGGGGCACAAGGCTCCAAAGAGAAACTGGAGCCCTCTAAAGAACCAAGGCACTCCAGAGCCTGCTGTCCCTGACCACCCCTTGTTGGAAGCTTCAGCAACCTTGTCTCCCGTTTTCTTTTTTTTTTTTTATGGTACCAGGATTGAACTCAGGTGCATTCTACCCCCAAGCCACATCCCCAGCCCTATTTTGTATCTTAGAGACAGTCTCACTGAGTTGTTTGGTGCCTCACTTTTTGCTGAGACTTTGAACTTGAGATCCTCCTGCCTCAGCATCCCGGAGCTGCTGGGATTACAGGTTTGGGCCACTGCGCCTCATTCCTAATGGTCTGGTTTCCTCGACTTCCTCAACTTCTTCTGTTTTATTTTTAACCTTTGTTCCACAAATTCTAGGTACTCTGGGGCTGTGGAGGGTGTGTGTTAGAACACCAGGGAATACTGATACTGCCGGTTACCGAAGTCCTGCTCCCTCACACGTTGAAGTGTAACATTAGAGAAGTGAAAGCATATAAAGCAGGGTTTATTTAAAAAGGGGTATCAGACTTCTCCCAGAAGGGAGAAGGGGGCCATAGCTGGTATCCTGGTATCCCAAGAAGCCAGGGTGTTTTGCCTTTTTATGTGTCCTAGACCTTTGTTCTCCTCTTCTCCTTCCCTTTTCCCCTGATCTCTCTCCTTCCTGTGTGTGTGACTATGCCCAGGAGATGCCCAGGTGCAATGGTCAAAAGGTGAGAAGCACATGGGGCTTTGGGGCCAAACTGGAGTTATCTGGGCAGGAATGGGGCATAATTAACAACTCCCTATGGGGAGGGACAATCCCTGAGACAGGTTACTTTAGCAACAGGTTGGAGCAGGGGCAGGTTATCTTGATAAGGGTGGAGGAAGGGCTCTGAAGGAATTAGCAATTCAATTCCTCCATCCTCTGGATCTGACCCTTGCCTGTCTAATTCTGGCTTCAATACTCTGGATTGGACAGCAGAGCTGCCTCTTAACCAGAGCACCCTGCCTTGCTCTTGATTTGCTGTTTGGGGAAGTTTTCACCTGAAGAAAATGTGCCATGGCATAGAGTTTGAAAACCTCAACTCTGGTTTAAATCTGGCAAGGGGTCTTTGGGCTTGGTGTACCTATGACTGTAAGCTGGACTGGGGAGCATCTTGTACCCTGGGCCTTCCCATTGTCCTGCCTGTGCATGTGTACAGGGACCACCAGAGGTCAAGGGCTCTTCCACTTAGACCCTGCCCTATGCAGACAAATGAGCATGTGTTTCGAGCACTAAAGAGTGCTATTCATGAGAGGCTCTGTTCTGTAGAAATTTGTCTTTTCCAACAAGGCTTTGAAATATGGCTACTCTCTCCCTTTCTTTGAGATGTGTATTTTCAGGTTTTGAAAAGTTGTGAAAATTTGAAAGAAAGAAGTTTAGTTCAAGTAAAAGGAAATGTTTTTCTTTTTAAAACAAATGATAAGGAGCAAAACTTTGGCAATCACTCTACCACTGAGCTACATCCCAGCCCTAGTAGTAAACCTTGGGAAATCAATTACTCTAAAAAGCGGAGATATAGTTTTTAGTTATTTAATTTAATTTTTGCAGTACTGGGGATGGAATCCAGGGCCTTGCACATGCTAGGCAAATGCTCTATCATTCACTGAGCTACATCCTGAGCCCTTTTTATTTTTTTGATTTTTGAGACTGGGCATCACCAAATTGCCCAGGCTGGCCTTGAACTCATGATCCTTTTTGCCTCAGTCTCCTGAATAGCTGGGATTACTGGTGTGCACTACCACACCCAATTTGTGATATGCAAATTTCAGTGCTCATTTTCAGAATTCTGTATTTCTGACTATAAAAGAAAAAAGATGGTAGCACAGTTATTGAGCACTTTTTAACCCCTGGTAACTTGTCTAAAAATATCAGTATTCATATAGCCAATATCCTGGATCTAAAATTCTTTCTCTTTCATCTTATTTCTGCTCAGTTTTTGTAAACATGGAAATGTACCAGGGCTTGGTGGGGCAGGAGGGGGAGTGTGCCACCCCTGTCCCACTGAGCAGGATGGGAGTCAGTAGGCATAGAGACTTCTCCAGAAGGGCTCCAAGCTCAGGGGTCGTGAAAGGACAGTAACTGAAAGGCTCTGTTCTGTAGTATTTAAAGATAAACACTACCTAATAATTTTTTAATTTGGAAACTTTACAGGAGCTAAAACTCCTCTCTTGGCTCATAACTTATTCCTCCTCCTCCAAATTATATGGAAACTTGTTCCACATTTCAATTTCTAAGTAAATTGGTCTTCATTATTCTTGGATTCCTGACAGACATCATGTCTAAGAATTAATGTTTTGCATTCTGCCACTCTGTGCATGTTAAACAAATTACTCATTGTCATTGTCACCGAATTAATTAGAAGGATTCATGTGATGACTTAAGCACACTTATGTGAACTTTTTTTTTTAATTAGGGCCCATTTATTTTTTTTTTTACTAATAATTACAGCTCTACATGGGTACCATTTGTAGTTTAGAATTACCTGCCTTCAGGAGTTGTCACGAGGATCAATGCTCATGAAGCAGTTTCAGCTGTGCCTAGCACATAGTTGGGCACCAGTATCTCTGTTTTACCGATGCGTAGAACTCCAATGCTTGAAAGTTGATTGTCACAGAATTACTGACAGTCCAAGTCTTTGTTTTGCTGAAATGACACTTGGGGATTAAACCTGTGTGCTCAGAAAAGAACAAAGGGCTATATGGAATGGTTTCCCAGGGGTCTTCCTGGTCTGTACCTCCAGAAACATCATCCCATAACTAAAACATAACCTATTGAAAGAAAGAACTGAGCCTCATCAGCTTGCCAAGAAATACTTGGGCAGTCTCTTTTTTTCTTGAAATACCCAAACCTTCCTTAGATTTAATATGAAGGTGGCTATTTGAGTTGGTTCCTGAAACTTGAGTATACTGAGCAAATATTAGGAATTAATTTTATACTAAAATATATATTTCTACCTGCTTTAATTTCTTTGTTTTCCCCCTTCTTTTATTAAAGTCTTTTTTCAATCAGAATTTCAATTTTTAGCTATGTAATTTGTTTGTCCTTGCAGTTTGTAATTCATTTAACAATGATGATCTTACTGCAGTTTTTTCCTCTAAAAATTTCTTTTCATCATAATTTCATCTTTGAGTTCTTATTTTACTGAACTCATGTTCTTTTCAGTTTTTTTTTAAAATCAGAATAGGGTCATTTCTTTCGGTTTCCTAAATTATTTTCTTTCAGACTAGATTCTTATTTAATCTATTGCATGATCTCTTCCTTTTTTAATCTTTGTGAATTATTATTCAATTTTGCATAGTTCTTTTTTTTCATCATGTTTATGTTTGACACAAGCAGTTTTGTCCTTACTTTGGATATGTCCTTTTTTCCCTAATCTCTGTTCTAACGAAAGACGGATGACACCTCCTTGACCCCTTCCTAAGATATCTCAAAAGGAAAGAATGTCATTTCCCCCGCCTTGAGCTTCTCTCCACCCAGTGGGGATTGAACCCAGGATGTCTACCACTGATCTACATCCCAGTCCTTTTTATTTTTATTTTGAGACAGGGTCTTGCTAAAATGCCAAGGTTGGCCTTGAACTTGTGATTTTCCTGCTTTAGCCTCCTGATTCTCTGGGATTACAGAGAGTTAACTTTTCTTTTCTTTCTTTTGTGTGTGTGTGTGTTGTTGGGGATTGAACCCAGCACCACCTGGTTACTTACCATTGAGCTATATTTCACTGCCTTTTCTACTAGCCCTGAATCAGAAGACAGAAAACTCAGGTTTTCTTTTTTCCTAAGCAGTGAGAGCCCACTTGCCTTCCCTTGTCACTCCTGGAATTTCTTTTTTCTTTTTTTTTTTTCCTTAGCTGATTTTTTTAAAAAAATTATAGAGTTAAAACCTGGTATTGATACCGCCAGTTACTGGTGATGAGTCCTGCTCCCCACATGTTGAAGTATAACATTAGAGAAGCACGCTGAGGCAAGCATATAAAGCAGGGCTTGTTTAAAAAGGGTAACAGACTTCTCCCAGGAGGGAGGAGGGGGCCATAGCTGGTATCCTGGTATCCCAAGAAGCGAGGTATTCTGTCTTTTTTATGTGTCCTAGGCTTCCTTGTTCTCCTGCTGTCTTCCCTCTATCTTTCTCCTTCGTGTTCATGACTAAGCCAGGAGATGCTGGGTGGGGTGGCCAAAAGGTGAGAAGCAGATGGACAGGGGAAGGTCTGCATGGATCGCCCAGGAGTCATTAATTGACAACTTTATAACTCCCTGTAGGGAGGGGCAATGCCTGGGACAGGATACTTTAGCAAAAGGTTGGAGCTGGGGCAGGTTATCTTGATAGGGTGGAGGAAGGGCTCTGAAGGAATTAACATTTCAATTCTTCCATTCTCTGGATCTGACATTTGCCTGTCTGCCTGTCTAATTCCGGCTTCAGTATGGTGGTGCATGCCTCTAATCCCAGCAATTTGGGAGGCTGAGGTAGGAGGATTGCAAGTTCCTGGCCAGCCTTAGCAATTTAGTGTAGACTCTGTTTTGGAAAAGGGATAGGGATGTAGGTCAGTGGTAGAACACCCCTGGGTTCAATCTCTAGCACCCAAGAGGGAAACAAATTAAGCCAGATAATTTTAAAAGTAAAGCATAGCAAAATTTTGACTAAAAGTGGCCGAAGAAGGAAAGCAGTAAAATCTAATTGCATATTTTTTCTCCCAGTACTGGAGTTTGAACTCAGGAGTGTTCTACCACTGACCTACATCCCCAACCCTGTTTTTCAGTTTGAGACAGGGTCTCTGTAAGTTGGAGAGCCTGATCTCCTGCCTCAGCCTCCATAGTCACTGAGATTATAGGCCCATGCCACAATACCCAGCTATTTGGCTGAATAAGATTCTGTGGTTTGATTTCACTCCATCTGCTTTATAATTTATAATCTTTATAGTTTGTATTTCCTACCCTGTCCTCAGCACATGAAATCTGTGGTCTGGCCTCAAGCACATGGACCAAAGTATTTTCTGGAAGAATCAGATAAAAATGAGGAGTCAAGTACTCTACATAACTTTCACAAGTAGCTTCCCTAGAGGAGAAAGCCCTGAAGACACAAGAGTGCCCTCTAACATTCTAATATACCAGCTTCCATGTTTAATAAGATAATATGCAGGGTACTTAGTAGAATTTGAGTTGAAGATCCAGTGAATAATAGGGTATTTTTTATTATTATAAGTAGGTCTCATGTAACATTTGGGATATGTTTGTATGAAAATTTGTTGTTTCTCTGAAATTCAGATTTAACTGAGTTTCCTGGATTTTTTTTCCTGCTTAAATCTGGCAATGCTATTCCACTACTCCTTTTTATAAGCATATTTTCTGGGCCTACTAAATTCCTCCTCTTTGATGTTTTCCTAATATTACTGACACCCTCATCTCTTTTTCTAATAGATTTATTGCTGTGCCCTTTCTGTAGACAGTCTTATTAATATGTCTGGACTTCTAGTTTTCAGATGATAGAAATTTACAAATGGTGGGGGGCTGAGACTGTAGGTCAGTGGCAGAGTGCTTGCCTGGCATTTGTGAGGCACTGAGTTCAATCCCCGGCACTACATAAACAAACTAAATAAACAAAATAAAGATATTGTGTCCATCTACAGCTAAAAAAAAGACTTTTTAAAATATGGAATTTACAAATGATAGAGCATTGTGAAGTAATTAAGCACAATTAACATTTACCCTCAGTTTTTTAGCCCTTAGCCGAGGATCAGTAATAAAGTACAAAAAACAGCCTTTTAGTGACCAAAATAGATGTCATACATTCCGTGCATGATGTGCTTATTCTCTTTATTCCTAGATGTTCATGTCAAGCTTTTGCTCAAATGAGTTCTACATAAATATTTTTACACCAGCTAGCTTAGAGGACCCTGGCAGAACAGAAGCAGGAGATTAAGGGAACTGTTGGAGTTCAGGAACAAGGACAGTGATTTGCATGACAGCAGAACACAGGAGGAGACCAGAGAATGAAAGACCTTTTATCTGACTCTAGGAAGTTCTGGGATGACTGGGTGCAGGAACAGACAGCTCTAAATGCACCAGTTTCTCGCAATTTTCAATGCCACAGAGCCATCAAACCATTCAACTGGAGGATGTTTTAGGATGATTTTGGTATTAGATACCTGATTCAACTTACTTAAGCATAAAGGAATGTATTAGTTCATGTAATTAAATCAAGGTTAGGCAGTGTCTTAGCTTTTGCATTGCCTTGACCAAAATACCTGACAAGAATGACTTAGAGATGGAAAAGTTTATTTGGGGCTCAGGGTTTCAGAGGTCTCAGTCCACGGACCTCAGACTGCTCTGGGCTCAAGGTGAGGCAGAACATCATGGCGGAAGGGCCTAGCAGAGAAGAGCAGCTCAGCTCACGGCAACTGGGAGGCAAAGGAAGAGAGGGGAAGGGGCCCGGGGAAGATGCACCCTTCCAGGGCAGACCCCTGATGACCTCCCTCCTCCAGGCATGCCTCCCCCTGCCTACAGTTTCCACCCGTCAGTCCATTTAACCTAGGGTGGAATTCTTAGTTTACAGTTCTCATAATCCAATCATCTCACCTCTGAATGTTCCTGCATTAACAGTAGCTTCTGAGGATACTTCCTATCCTAGTCACAACAGTTGGTTTCATGAACTTCTGAATTCAGTGCTTAAAATTGTCTGAAACATTTCCCTCCCCCACCTTTTTTGGGTACCAGGAATTGAACCCAGGGGAGCTTCGCCAGAGAGTCACATCCCCAACCCTTTTATTTATTTATTTATTTATTTATTTATTTAAATTTTGAGACAAGTTCTCACTGTGTTATCCAAGTTGGTCTCAAACTTAGGATCCTCCTTGCCTCAGCTTTTCATTTCTTCTGTATTTAATGATGCATGAGTCTGCTGCCTCAAAGTTCCTAAAAGGCAGGTGGTAGTCACTCATGAGTATTTGTTAAATGAATGGAGGAGTGAAATTATGGTGGACCCTGAGCAATTTGTGATGGAGAGAAAGTACCTTGTTTCAATAGGTTTCTAGAGTTTTTATTGGTGGGTTGACTCAATAACATCAGAGGTAGAGGGAGAAAGAGGAAGGGTGTAAGGTAAAGTAGAAGATAAGAGAGCTTTCTTTGATCTCCTGAATGGCTGGAGAGTTGTAGGTTGGCCTTGTGGTTTTTTTTTTCTTCTCACATTTACCTGTATCATCCCTAGATATGAGGGTGGAATCACCTCCCGGAGCCTTTGAGCTCTGACAGTATGGAAATCACCAACTGACATGAAGATATTTTAGTACCACTCGGATGCATTTAGAGCTTCTGTTTTGTTAACTTCTCTCTGGAATTGGTTTAATTATTCATGTGGTCTTCCAAATTCCTAAAGTAAATTGTTCATTGTTTTTTTCTAGACTCAGGCTGCATGAAGAAAAGGTCATTAAAGATAGACGACATCATCTCAAAACCTACCCAAACTGTTTTGTTGCAAAAGAATTGATTGACTGGCTGATTGAACACAAAGAGGCTTCCGATAGAGAGACGGCAATTAAGCTCATGCAGAAATTAGCAGACCGGGGCATTATTCATCATGGTGAGTGAGGTGGCCACAGTCGAGGTGACTTGAGAGGAAAAATAGGGCTAAATCTTTCATGAATTTAAGAAATGCAAAAAGAAAAAGAAAAAAGAAATGCATATATTACTTTAAGTTGTCTCTTGTGTACCTCTTCCCAGTTGCATTCCTGTCCTCTTGCCAAGAGGTATTGGCTTGTTTCCATGTACTTTTTTAGACTTTTCCTTTCTATGTATGCATCTCTTAAGTAGCGTGTCATGTTGTTTTAAGTGTTTTGAGCCATTATAAGAATGCATGTTTATTCTTTTGTGACTTGAACAATACGCTATGAGATTCACTCATGTTGGTAGTATATCTGTTCATTTTGCTGCTATCGTACACTTATCCATTCCTCTGTTGATGGAGATCCAGGTTGTTTATGTTTTTGCCATTTCTCTCAATGGTTCAGTTAACCCTCATGAACACATTTTGAAATCTCTCAGCCTGGTTTGGACCCTTGCATGTGCTCCTCTTCTCCGGGCTGGGATACCAAGCCCCCTCCTTTTTGCCCAGTTACTACTTACTCTTCAGATTTCCATGTACAGACTTTTCAAGGGAGCTTTCTTTCCCCAAAGTTGGGGTCCTGGGCTCCTGGGCACTGGTCTCTCTTTACCTCCTTTTTGTTTGGTTGTTTTTTTTTCCAGTACTGGGGATCAGAAACAGGGTTGCTTTACCAGTGAGCTTCATCCCTAGCTCGTTTTGTTTTTTGAGACAGGGTCTTACTAAGTTGCCCAGGCTGAATTTGAACATGTTAAGGCTAGCCTCAAACCTGTGATCCTTCTGTCCTCAGCCTCCCCCTGGGATTACAGGCATGCACCACTGTGCCTGACTCTCCTCTCCCCTTCATGGCCCCGTCACACCATGTTTTAGCTCCATGCTGTCATTTCTCTCTGTCTCACTAGATTGTGCGCTCTTTGAGGCTAACGTCTGCCTCAATATCATCTTAAGAAGAGTTTGTAGAATAAATGATGAATTTTGTGAACCTCTTAATAGATAATAATGATGATGATGATAGCTAGTCAGACTGAGCACTTACTGTGTACCAGGTAGCGTGCTAAGTACTGTGCATGTATTTACCCATACAGTAGCCATTTGTGTGCTTGCAGAATTGGGAAGTGAAATGATTCTTACTTAGCAACTTACGTCACTTGAGTAATTAAATACAGAGTGATTCGTTTTCCTCATTTGCCTCTCTGTGCATGTTGTGTTTCAGTGTGTGACGAGCATAAGGAGTTCAAGGATGTCAAACTCTTCTACCGCTTCAGAAAGGACGATGGCACCTTCCCGCTGGATAATGAGGTGAAGGCGTTCATGCGAGGACAGAGGCTGTATGAGAAGTAAGTGTGTGGGGACCCCAAGCTGTCATTCTGACTGGTAGAGAGAAGCAGGGCGGTCTCCATCTTTCCTTCTGTTGACTTTAGCCTGGCTGCTCCACGGGGGCTGGTTACATAACTGTTCCTTTTAAGAGGAGAAAACGCGATCACCCATTTGCTTTTCTCTGCCAGAAATTAAGTTGATTTCATAAGATTCTTAATAAGGAATGAAGTCATCTTTTCTATATTTAAGTCAATTTAACAAAAACTCCAAAAGTGAAAACAAAGGATGGGGTTTGGCGCTCCCCTTCGGGTGAGGCCGGTGCCCTTTACCATGTGTGAAGAGGAATGCTGCTGCAGCAGCAGGAGGCTCAGGCTTGGAATTAGCTAGAAAAGCAGAGGCAAGGGCAGGGGAAGATCAGGGCTCATCAAGAGATACTTGAAGTAGCAAGAACTTCAAGTAGCATGATGTCTACAGGAATCATCTTTCTATTCTTCTTTTATATATATACACATACACACACACCAGGGATTGAACCTGGGGCACTCAACCACTGAGTCACATCCCCAGCCCTTTTTCATATTTCATTTTGAGACAGGGTCTCATTGAGTTGTTTAGGGCCTCACTTTTGCTGATGCTGGCTTTGAACTTGTGGTCCTCCTGCATCAGTCTCCCGAGTTGCTGGAATCACAGGTGAGTGCCACTATGATCATCTTTCTGCTCTTCTGAAAAGGATTCTGTTGTTGGATCTTGAACCCCCAGGAGTCTGTCTCTGAGCTGACCTGCCACTCTATGGCTTCTTCCTCATTCTACCTATCTTGTTTTTTTCCCCAGGGTAACCATTAGAGACAGGAGTGCAGAGGATTTAGCACAGGGGTAGCAGGTGTGTCTAACATGTGCCAAGCCCAGGCTCAATCCCCAGTATCACCAAAAAAAAAAAAACAAACAAAAAAAAAACAAGCAGAAATCAGAAGCCATGCCACATCCCAAGTGTGTAGCTCAGATGTCTGGGACATAGGAAGACCCCATGGGTGACAGCCATTCCCGATGTGAGCTCAGTATTGATGACCCCCCTCAAATCTGTCCTTCCTGTGCTATGTGCTCTGTCCGACTTCTGTTTGCCTGTTTATATTTTATTTGTTTTTGGTACTAGGGATAGAACCAGGGGTGCTGTACCACTGAGCTATATTTTTTATTTTCTAAGAATGGCCTTGAACTTCAACCTCCTGAGGCACTAGGGTACAGATGTGTGCTACCACATCCAGCTTGTCTTACCATTTTATGTCCCAGTATGCACTAGCTCTTCAGGCACTTATTTTTTAACTTAAAGTATAGAAAATCCCTCATCTCCCTGACTCACCTGAAGTTGAATGGAAGGATCCACCAGCACCTCTATTGGAATATTTGAGCTTCTACTTGATGTTGTTTTCTTTCACTTTCTTGGTTCCATTTGTAAAATTCTAAGAGGTATTAGATATTTAGATACCATAACTTCAGACTACGATTCTGTGTTGCCAAAGCCATTCATGCCCTCTCCCTGCAGCTTATCCTTTGAATCTGGATATCCACACTTTAGGACAAGTATTAGCAGCAATTTTAAAAGTCTAGAAGAAGGGTTAGGGCTATAGCTCAGTGGTGTAGTGCTTTCTAGCATGAAATGAAGTCCTAGGTTTAATCCCCAGCCTTATAAGGAAAAAAAATGTGAAAATGTCTGTTGTCAGCTTTTATTGATAACATTAAGATTACGATGGCAAGATAACAAGAAGAAGAGTTCAAGTTGTTGATGCCTTCTAGAAAAGAGACTCCAGCCTCACCTTCTGTTGCTTCTCCTCTCATCCTATGTATGCCTATTCACATGCATATCTCTGGACCATCCGAATATTCTCTCTGCCTTCAGGAAATATATTTACTCATTGATTATTTAACAGATCTATGTTGAGCCTTTACCCCATGCCAAGCACTGGAAATGTTCCCTGAGCTGCGCTTGGTGGCCACATGCCAACTTGGGAGGCTAAGTCAGAGGATGGCAACTTAGAGGCCAGCCTCATCAAGTTAACAAGATTCTTTCTCAGAACAAAATAAATAAAATAAAAAGGGCTAGGTATGTAACTTAATGGTAGAGCATCCCTGGGTTCAACCCCCAGCACCTCCCTCCCCACCTTGCCACACACAAAAGGTAATGAAGCATAATGCTGGTGGTTGTCACTGTTAGAAACAAAAGTAGATTTACTGAAGGTGGTGAGGTGTTTTAGATGGGGTGTGTGTGTGTGTGTGTGTGTGTGTGTGTGTGTGTCAAGGAAGATGTCCCCAAGGAGATGACATTTGAAGAGCATGAGTTTTGCAGATGTCTGGTGGAAGGTGACCCAGGCAGGGGAACAGCAAGGGTAAAGTTTTTTTGTTTTGTTTTGATTTGTTTTTGGATACCAGGGATTGAACTCAGGGGCACTCGACCACTGAGCCACATCTCCAGCCCTATTTCATATTTTTTTTAGAAGCAGGGTCTCACAGAATTGCTTAGCACCTCACTTTTTCTGAGGCTGGCTTTGAACTTGAGATCCTCCTACCTCAACCTCCCAAGCCACTGGGATTACAGGCGTGTGACACTGTAGCCAGCTGCGTGAACTTTTTGATGGGTTCTTCAATATTGCTGTGCTTTTTCTGTGTGCACTTAACTTTCCAGTCATTAATATTCAGTGTCACAATATCTAAGGAAATTTATTTCTAAAATTGCTTGTGAAACTAGAACTAGGAAAAAGTAATTTAATAAGTACTTAACCTTGGATGACCTAGCTGCCTCCTAGCAAACCTTGGCAGTCCCTTCTGGTGGCTGGAACACACCTGGAACAAACTTGAGGACCTTTAGAAGTGACATTTCTGTTTACCTATTCTATCTGTTATTTTTAGCGAGTATATTTTATGCACTTTTCTTGTTTTCTAGGCTTTTTGTGAATTTTGTAAGTTTTAAATACCTGTTTAAAAATAACATTAGAAGTTGGAGGTGGAGATGTAACTTGGTAGAGTACTTGCCTACCATACCCGAGGCCCTGGGCTCTCCCTAGCTTCTAAAAGACAGAGAGAGAGAGAGAGGGAGAGAGAGGGAGAGAGAGAGAGAGAGAGAGAGAGAGAGAGAGAGAGAGAGAGGGAGAGGGAGGGAGGGAGGGAGGGAGAAGAGAAGAGAGAGAGAGAGAGACCATATGAATAGTTGGTTTTATAGCTCATTTTTTCAATTATTTTAATTTTTTAGTATTGACATTTTGTTCCTGCATTCTTTTTTTTTCTTTTTTGTTTGTTTTTTACTTGTAGGTGGACACAATAACCTTTATTTTGTTTTTATGTGGTGTCCAGGATCAAGCCCAGTTCTTCATGTGTGCTAGGCGAGTACTCTACCACTGACCCCCAGCCCTAGCCCCAGTTCCTACATTCTTTTCAGCAGAATGCTTATTTGGGATATCTCTTAAATTTATACATGAAAGATTTGCAAGATGTGTCCCTTTTGCTACTTTCCTTCTGAGACCCTAACAATAGATATTTGCTGATTGCCGACTGTGTATCAGACTTCCAGACTAATCCACTTTACTTAATTGTCATAACAATTCTGAATTAGATACTGTTGTTGTCTGTTTTAAGAGTAAAATGTGACAGGGAAAGTTAAATCTCTTATCCAAGCTCATTTCAGTAAAATAACAGCTGGACCCCAGACCCTAACCTCTTTGTCACTAGGCTATTAATAAACCCTTTATATTTCTATTAGTAGAGATTAGATGAATGAAATCAACATTGACTTCAACCTATAGCTTCCCATACAGAAGGATTTGTAAGTTGTCAGGGTGAAGAACTTTCTGTAAAACTTCACTAAAGATAGACCAGGATGTCGATTTGGGGAAATGAGAGCCAACTCTTTCTCCTTCGTGGTAGGTCTGCAGGGCATCCTGTAGACCTGATCAAGGCAACAACAGCGCCTTTTATTTGCAAACTCTAAGTTCCTTTAAGCACTCTTGTTAGATTACTTCATCTGAACTTCCTTACAACATGGGGTCATGACCTCTTCATCTTGCTTTCAGAAGGAGCATCAGAGACCCAAAGCAGTGAAGTCATTAGATTTGAGGTGACACAGCCTGAGGGAACGGAGGGGGGCCAGTAGCCAGGGCAGGGGCAGTGCCTGCTGCTGTCTGCACCCTTCCCACCAACTCCGAGGGACGGAGGGATCCAGGGACTGAGGGATCGAGGGACCAAGGAACCGAGGGATCGAGGGACCCGCTGTATTGCCCGTGTTTCCTCCTAGCTCTTCTCTTGCTTGTTCTGTTATTAATAGGACTTTGAAACTCAGTGGTTTCTGGCTGAGGTTTTACTGAACTATGATGATTTTAAGGTGCCCTGGTTTTCTACTCTGTGGCGGTGTCTGCTGTTTAGTTGAACAGAAACTCTGTTTTGAAACTAAAATATCAATCACTGCTGGCTCTCCGTGTTTATGTCCCCCAGTTACCTTATATCAAGGATTCTGGATTGAGTGACAATAAAGAGTTCAGAAGTTTCCCACTGTGATGAGAGTTATAGGGGAGAAGGAGACAGGAATCCTCCTGCATAATAAGTGACAGTGAAGGTGGGCATTGGGGTCAAAAAGCCCTGGTCTCCAATCCCAGATATACATATTGCTCTGTGACCTTGAGCAGGTTGCTGTGGTCAAGACTCTGATCTGCTGTCTTCAATGACCGTATGGCCAGAATCCAGAAGGGGCAGTTGGGAAGATTATATATGAGATTTGTCTGTACAGTATGTGGCATGGAACAAGAGATTTAAGAATTTCTACCTGCTCTATTAGAGTAGTATTTATAATAATATAAATAAATGATACCTGTTATTCTTGGTTCATCATGTCGTTATAAGATGCAGCCTAGTAAGAACTCAGGAGCCAGGCTGCTTGCTTGTGGATCTTGGCTTTGTGCCTTGGAGCAAATAGCTTCACCTTCCGCTGCCTCCATTTGCCTGTCTAGTAAATGGAGGTACTGATTATACTAACCTCATAGGCTTCTTAGGGGATAAAGTGGACCAGCATGTACAAGCACACAGCATAGAGCCTACCCCCAAGTGTTGTGCATGCTGCTGCTCATCTGCTGCCAGCTTGGAAAAAAGAGAGCGGGAGTGCACTGGGTTGATGCCCCAGCTTGTCATTTTGAGGAATTCATCTAGGTGCATTCAGGGCAGAGTGTGCTTTCATGAACACGCACCACCCGCGTGCACTATGGCCTGTGGATGGCTAAGCGTGCAAGGAGTGAAGCGGAACACAGCCTCTCTCCAGGAGAGCCTTGCCTGTCCACTGCATTTCACATGGGCGTGTGTACCTGAGACAGCCAGCACACAAACAGAAGGCACATTCTCCCCAGCAGTACAATTTTTAGTTTTCAAAGGAAACTTTTGTTAGCAGGATAAATATGCATAACTTAAAAGAGCAGCACTAAATCTGTGTACGCTGCCTTCAGAGGCTAGGAGGTGTGGTGCATCCTCTAAACTGTAGAACTAGTCATTTAGCAGTTGGCAAAATAGATCTCTTTAAGAGAAACACTTAACTCTAAATTATCAAGTGCTGGGCTGGGGTGCTCACCTAGCACACATGAGGACTGGATTTTAATCCCCAGCACTGCAAGAAAAAAAAATACTTAAAAAAACATATCAAGGGCTCTATTTACTGATGAATAGAATTAGCTATAAAATCGAATATGACTTAGAGGTACCATTTGCACTTTCCTTACTAAATCTAGTAGTTGAAATGCACATTTTCAACTAACCATGATTTCATCTTTAAACTTAGAGGAGATATCTCCATTCTTATTTGACCTCAGTCTTCATATGGAGTTAGAGCCCTTCTAGGGCTGGTTCCTGGAGACATTTGTCTAGTTTTTCATCCAAAGGGCCTTGGTCTTCTTAGCAGCAGGAGTTTCTCTCTGCAGCCCCTAGTGGTCCATTTATCCTGCAAAGGGGTTTAAACCCAGCTGAAGAGTTGGTTTAAAGGGCCGGTATGCCATCAGATCAGCAGCATTCCCACTGCTTCCTTCATGCTCTCTTCCAAGGACAGAAGAGTAATGAAAGAGAGAAGCTGTATCCAAAGTGCAAAGCCCCTTGTGTGTTTTATCTTATCAGAGGTTTCTCCATCATGTGCCCCAGGAACACTCCTTTGTTCTCTCCCAGTGCCTGGCACAGTAAATATTTGTTGAATGAACAAAGGACTCTCCATGTTGTGACAGCTATGAGCTGCTGATCTTGTGGTGTGAAAGAGCCACAGAGAGCTGGCTTTTAATGACAAGCAGCAGCAGCAGCAGCCAGAGGTTTAGCTTGCCTGGCTTCTTAGAGTTGACAAAGCATTTTACGCATTATTTATTTGATGCTCTGTACAATTCTGTGAGCTGTATACCCAGCGGGCACAACCATTCCTGTTGTAAAATGGGAAGCATGAGCTATAGAGAGGTTTAATAATTGATATAGACCCTGAGAGGGAACTGGAATTAAAAATAAAGGTCTTTAAGCTTTCCAGCTATTTATTCCATTTTGTTCTATTTTCAATATGGAAGTGGTTTTGTTTATTGCTTTTTTTGTACCAGGGATTAAACCCAGGGCTCTTTATCACTAAGCTACATCCCCAGCCCTTTTTATATTTTATTTGGGACAGGGTCTTGCTAAGTTATGGAAGGCCTTGCTAAGTTGCTGAGGTTGCCCTACCCTCCTGAGTCACTGGGATTATAGGTGTGTGCCACGTGTTTGACTTGTTTTGTTATTTCAAACTGAAATCCCAAGTTCTATAACTTGATTGAATTTGATTCAAAACACATTAACAAAAAATTTGATGGAACGGGGATAAAACCCAGGAGCACTTTACCACTGAACTATATCCCCAGTTCTTTAACTTAGATTAAAAAAAAAAACTTTTAATTTTTTAAATTGATTTGTTTAAAAAAATTTGATACAGGGACTCACTAAGTTGCTGAGACTGACCTCAAACTTGCCATCCTCCTGCCTTAGCCTCCTGAGCTGCTAGAATTACAGGCATGCACCGTTGTTTTGAGTCTGGCTTGATTCAAATTTTATCTTTAAATATTTTAAAACTATTTTGCAAACTATAATACATTTTCTTTTTTTAATATTTTATTTTTTGGTTGTAGTTGGACACAATACCTTTATTTAATTTAATTTATTTTTATGTAGTGCTGAGGATGGAACCCAGGGCCTTGAACGTGTGATACAAGTGCTCTACTGCTGAGCCACAACCCCAGCCCCAATACATTTTCTAATATGTGCATATTTGCATTTTACTTGTGCTACCTAATTAATTAGTGGTTTAATAGAATCTTCCAATTAACATTTTCTATCTTCTTAGGTTTAAGTTTCCTAAAGTTACAATGTTAGTGGGTTAAAAGCTATTAGGTTTTATAACTATTTATGTGACCAGGAATGATTTTCCTTCTTCTTCTTCTTCTTTTTTTTAAATTTGGTGTGGGGATCTAACCCAGGGCTTTGAGGCAAGCACTCTACCAACTGAGCTATATCCTCAGCCCTCAGGAATGATTTTGATAATGTGTAACTAATGTCAAGAACTGATAAGAGCTGGGCTCAGTGGCACATGCCTGTAATGCCAGTGACTTGGGAGGGTGAGGCAGGAGGATCACAAGTTCAAGGCCAGACTTAGCAATTTAGTGAGGCCTTAAGCAATTTAGTAAGACCTCAAAATAAAAAAATAAAAAGAGCTGGGGATGTAGCTCAGCTAAAGCGCTCCTGGGTTCAATCCCTAGCACAAACAAAGCAAAAAACTATTAGGGGGTCTGACCTTTTACTTGCAAGCTACCAAATTTGCCTGACATTTCTTCATGGATACTGTAGACGATAAGAAACCCCTGGGTCAGGACAAAGATACCTTATTATTCTTAGTAATAGCAGTAACCAGAGTATCATCATTTTGTTGACTTAGTTCTCAAACCTTAGTTCCTACAAAATAGCACAATGAACTCCGGGGACATTGCACACCCAGTGGGTTTCGTGGTAGAAGAGGAACCCTAAGCTTCAGGGACCTGAATTTTTTTTTAATCATGCTCTTCTTCAGACCCACCTGCCCTCAGTTCCAGAAGGAGATATAACATTGCTGCTTCTTTGGCAGAGAAAAATCTACCTTTTTTTTTTTTTTTCCTCTAGGGAGAGCCATAGTCTTCCAAGTCTATTCACTGTGTAAGCATCCTTGAGAAGCTAGTCTGGAACAAAAGCTGTTAGTACTTCTGTTTGTAAAACATAAAAAAACGAGAGAGATTCATGGAGAATTATCTCTCAACAACTACAACAAAATGCAAAAATTGAATTTTGGAGCTAAACATTGGGATAGAAATGCTTATGCCCCTACTCCTCTTCTTATTTCTATATTTTTTTCAGTTAATCAAAAATGTTTTATAGGTTTAATTGTTTAACTTGTAGTCTCAGCTACTCCGAGGCTGAGGTAGGAGGACCATGTGAATCTACAAGTTGGAAAGACCAGCCTAGGCAATGTAGTGAGAGCCCATTTTTTAAAAAAGAAGAAGAGCCAGGTGCAGTGGCACATGTCTGTGTTCCCAGCAGCTGGGGAGGCTGGGGCAGGAGGATTCCAAGTTTGAGACCAGCCTCCGCAATTCAGCAAGGCCCTAAGCAACGTAACAAGATCACGTCTCAAAATAATAAAAAAAAGGGCTGGGGAGGTAACTCAGTGGTAAAGCATCCCTGGCCCCAGTAAAGTCTCATCCCCCCCAAAGTATTTTTCAGTTTGAAGCTTTTACTTCTCAAAATTTCTTTAGGTTCAGTCTAATAGCCATAAGGAATACTGTTTAATAATGGTGAATGATATGTGGCTTAATGGATTTTTAAATGAGCTGGAGGAAAGTGTCCATCACTTGGCTCACACCAACTCCTTGCATCTGGTTTTGGAAATCACATTTTCCTAGTAATACACCTTCCCCCTGCTGTGTAATATATGACAATAATGTTAGAACTTCGTTATTATGCAGATCAGGCAACAGGCCAGCTGTGCTTGTCAGAAGTCGTCAGCCCTAGGTTGTCATCGGCAGATTTCTAGCTCTGGTTGATTATTTAGAAGTGACTTGATTTAAAGGTAAACACACTGCTGTTCAAAAAATGACCTGGACTTGTTGACAGTAGAGATTGACTGTACTGGTAACTTCTGCTAAATTGTCCTAATCCTGTGTAGTGTCAGGGGTACAAACCAAGTTTCTGTAACATTGATTTTTGCCAGTCAACCTCTAGAGCTACTTTTCAACTTGGTAGAATGCAAAATACCATTTAAGATTCCTGAGCTGGAGAAGTATGGGTCAGAGTTCTTCTTCTGCCACTTAAGACATTTGTCCCTCCTGAGTCTGTTTTTTCTTCTGTGATCTAGAAAGAAGATGCCCATTCAGAGGCTTGTTGTGAGGACAAATGTGGTCAAGTCCAATGGAGTCTTACTAAAGCCAGGACCATTAGGTTTCCGATATGTAAGGAAATATATAGACTCAAAAATATCCTGTTATTGCCAGGTATGGGGGCACACATTTATAATCCTAACTACTTAGAAGACTCTGGCAGGAGGATCGCAAGTTTGAGGCCAGCCTGGGCAACCTAGCAAGACCCTGTTTCAAATAAAAAAGGCTGGCGGTACAGCTCAGTGGTAGAGGACCCTAGGTTCTGCAAAACAAACAAATAACAACAATAAAAATCCCTCTAGAACTGGATGTGGTGGCACATGCTTGCAATCCTAGCAGTTTTGGAGACTGAGGCAGGACGATTGTGAGTTCAACGGCAACCTCAGAATTTAGTGAGGCTTAAAACAACTCAGTGAGACTCTGTCTCTAAATAAAATATAATAAAAGGGCTGGGGATGTGGCTCAGTGATTAAATGCCCTTGGGTTCAATCCCCAGTAGTAAACAAACAAACAAAAAACAACCTTCTGTTACCCAAGTTGCATCAAAACCCAGCCTTTCTACAGTAGAGTTATATTCTACATGATGTTCAGCCTGCATGTGGGACATTTCTGTCTGTCTTCTAGATCTATTCTCAGCCCTTTCCAAGTTTCTGTGTTCCCAGGAGGCTGGCCTGTATAAACAGCTTTTACAGGCCTCATGGTCTTCTGCCTCCTGGTTTGTCTCAGTCAGTGAAGGGACGAGCAGGACATTCCTTTTTCCTCTGTACTAGTGAAGGCCACAGCTCTTGCCAGGCAGCCCTCTCCTTAAATCTATCCTCTGTGGGCTCTGGAGACCCTACCTCCATCCCGTCCCCATAACCCTCGGGCCTAGAGTTGTTAATGGCTGCCCACCCAATCTCTGAGACTTGAACTTTACCATCCCTCCTAGTTTCCCTGCCCATAGCTTTAGTAGTTCCTGTATTGTAAGCCGTCTTCCATTAACCATTGGTATGGTCTTGTTTTTCCTACTGGGACCCTGATTGACAAAGCCTGTGAGACTCACTTAGGGAGTCAGATGGGTTCTTATCTCCTTCCTCTAGGAGTTGACAGGCAGGCTGAATTGCCTTCCCCCTCTAAATGGAAAAGTTACTTGATCTTTCTGTGTTGTTGTTTGGATAGTGTACTACCTGTAATATCATAGTTGAAACTGACACATGGCACTCTGAGTGGCCACTATTTGTAGAGGAGAAGTTCTGAATTATGATGAATTATTCTGGCTCCTTTGCCCTCTGCTGTGTTGCACTGGGTGCCAGCCTGCTGCCATCTCTCCAGGGTAACTTGTGTTTAATATTTCAGTCTCTCCAGCATGACTGAAAACCTCTTTGAGGGGATAGACCTTGAAACCTTACCCCATGATGAGATCTCAATACCCAACACAGGGCATGTACTTCTAAATGCTGTTGAAGAGATGAAAAGACAAATGAATGTTTGGTCATTCTTATTTAGAAAAAGAGTCAATGGGCAGCCTCTTTCTCTCTTTCCTAAACATAGGGATATTGAATTGTAAATAAGATAGTAAGTAGATTTTTACTATTCTAGCCAGGCATGGTGGAACATGCCTGTAATCCTAGCAACTCAGGATTAAGTTCAAGGCCAGCTTTAGCAATCTAGCAAGGCCCTAAGCAATTTAGCAAGCTCTTGTTTCAAAAAATAAAAAGGACTGGAGATGTGGCTCCAGGTTAAGCCACCCCTGGGTTCAATCCCTGGTACAAAAAAAAAAAGTTTACTATTATAAGATCATTCTATTCATGTTTATTAATTATAGCTTCTGATTGTATATATTTGGAAAATATTATTTATTCAGAACTTCTGTGTTCTACACACAATACTTTTGGGATTGAACCCAGGAGCACTTAACCACTGAGCCACATCCCCAGCCCTTTGTATATTTTTATTTACAGACTAGATCTCACTAAGTTTCTTAGGGCCTCACAAGTTGCTGAGGCTGGCTTTGAACTCACAATCCTTCTGCTTCAGCCTCCCTAGTTCCTGGGGTTACAGGTGTGCATCACCGTGTCCGGCTATAATCCTATTTCTTACACATAATTTCATTCAGTCCTTCCCTTACCATCTAGTTTACTGGTAAGGAAAGTGAATTTGAAATGGGCTAAGTAACATGCTCATGGTCTTCCAGTTACTGGCCAAAAGTTGCTCACAGGGCTGGCTCTTTATTTTCCCATAATTGGCATTCAATTTTTCAAATTTTAATTCCTGCAGAGACTGAATACCATGTCCACCATGTTGAGTCCAAAGACCCCAGCTCTCACTGAGTGTTGGTGGATTCCATCTGGAAGAGATTTAGAACCATGGAATCCTTTCTAGACAAAAATCACTCTGGCTGAATCAAGGGGGAGGAGGCAGGGTGAGCCCTCTATGATCAACAGGCTGCAACAGAGAACACACACACAAAGCTGAAGTGAGGGTGGGACCCTCTGAGAGAAGAGGCACATTGGCATAAAGTGAAAGGGAATATCTGGGAGAGATACCAATGGAGCCCTGGCTGGGAGTTTCTAAAGATGGAGGCTCCCTTGTGTGATGGCTTCTTGTTAAGTGCGGAGATGGTTCCAGGAGGTATACTTGCTGCGTTGTTTTTCTTGCTTTGTTTGCTAAATGAAAACATCCCTGCTTAATTAAGGTCCCTTCACACACAGCTTGGGAGGGAAAATGAGGGCACTGTTCCACCAAATGGGAAAAGCACCAAATTGACAGAAAGCACTTATTAATTTCAGAGCCCCTAAGAACAGTTTTTCATACCCTGAAGAAAGAACATCCAAATAACATTTTTTACTTTACTAAAGTAAATTTCTAGCTCAACTGTAAAGTTAAATGTATTGAAATATAATATCCACAAAGGCTACAGCTTAGTAAATTTTCATAAACTGAACACACCTGTGAGACCACCACCCGGATGGCATTTAAAAAAAAAATGTCCTCCGTATTCTACTGTGGCCCAATAAATATCCCAAACAAAATTACCTTTGGCATCAGCATTCGAATTCTCTAGAATATAAAACTTACTTTTAAGTAATTTAACTTGGCCTTTTCTCTCTTTCACCCATCACAAGACACCACCCTCCTGCAGGTACCTGGACATGGTCTTCTGGCCAGTCTGGACTGTTTTCAGCCTCTGTAAGAATCAACCCTTGGGGAGGGGCATGTGTGTACTTGTATCATTGCTCATTGCAACTGTATTCCAGGGAGTATGGTAGATGCTTGAAACAGATTATCTCTAATTTTTACAGTGACTCTGATAAGTATTATTGTCCTCATCACTTTGTGAAGAAGTTTACTATCCTAGAAACCAACTACAGCTTGGAAACCACAGTTCTGAGATTTAAATCTAGGATGGCTTCCCCTTGTCTCTCCCTCTCTGGACCTATGTGTGTTGAAAGGCCAGTAGGGAGGAGAAGGTAATCAAGTGGATCACCCCCACTCCCTTCATCTGGCCCTGGGGTATTGATTTTACTCATTTTGTTTCTTTTCTGCCTAAAACAGATTCAGAAATAACTGAATCACATCCTGCTTTTGTGGATCCTGCTTTTCCCTCTGGTCATGCTAAGTGGTGGCTGAGCATCTGCCCACACACCAGTGGCTCTACTTTGTGTTTCTTTTTCCCATTTCTCTGCACCAAGATAAGCCATTGGTGCTTTGGTGCTGATGACCTCTTGCTGGGTTCCAGCCAGAAGGACAGGTCAAAATTCCTACTGAAAAGAAAAAAAAATTCCAGCTTTCAGAGAATGTGTGTACTCTGCTTCTTCCAGATCTTCCAAAGTAGGAACTTTGCCTTATCTGTTGTTTTCCTAGTGACCAGCACGGGTCAGGGTATCTATCCAGTAAATGCCTGATACATTTGCTGAACTGAAAAGCAAGATTGCTGTAGTGGAAAGTAAGAAGGTGACTGATCCCATCATGCAAAAGGATCATTATGCTGTCATTTTTTGGTTTTGTTTTGTTTTGTACTGGGAATGAACCCAGGGGCTCTATACCAGCTCTTTTTTTACATTTTTATTTTGGGACAGGGTCTTGCTAAGTTGCTGAGGCTGGCTTGAACTTGCCTGCACATCTTCCCAAATCCCAGGGGTTACAGGCATGGGCCACCTTGCTCAGCTCATCTTTGCTATTCTGATGGACACTTCTGGGCTCAGCATTTTTCTGTAGCTCTTCTCACCTGTAGGGTAAGAAGCCTTTCTGACCTCATCACTTTCTGGTACCCATGCATCCTTCTCTCTGCCCTCCCTTCCTTCCCCTCCCCATCCTGTCCTGACACCTTGTCTTGATTTTCACTCCTACCAAGAATTTGTACTAGCTGACCTTGACTCTGTGCCCTCTCCCTGGCTCCCAAGGTCATTCTTGGAGCTGGAATGCTCCCTTTGGCAGACTCGGTTATTTTATTCTCTTGCTTCTCCTTTCTCCTCATATAGACCTCCACCTCTGTTAAAGCACTTATGTGCTTGTCATAGGTTTGTTGACGTGGTGGTGGTGGTGGTGCTGGGGATCGGAACTAGAACCTCACACATGATAGATAAGCACTCTACCACCAAGCTATACCCCTGACACATGGGTTTTTAGTGTTTGCTGCCCCATACAATAAAAGTAAGCAACTTAAGGATAATGGCCATGATTTTCATTGCTTTAACTCCTGGGACACAGAATTAGCTCAGTAAATATCTGCTTCATGAATAGAAATGATTTTTAACAGCTTTTTTTTTGAGATATAGTTTGCATATTATACAGTTTGTTCATTAAAGCCTATAATTCAATGGTCTTTACTATATTCACAGATAGGTGAAACCCCATGCCCCTTAGCTGTCACATCTCTAGTCCTTCATCCACCTGCCTCATCCCTAGTCAACCGCTAGTCTACTTTTTTCCCTATAGATTTCTCGGTTCTGAACATTTATATGAATGAAACCATGTAAGGTATAGTGTTTTGGCACTGTCTTTCTTCACTCAGTGTTTTCAGGGTTTACCCACGTTGTAGTATGTTTCAGTACTTCATTTCTTTTTATAGCCAAGTAATATTCCATGTACAGATAGGTGACATTTTTAGTTTTCCTACTTGATGGTCATTTGAGTTGTTTCTTTGGGGCCATAAAGAGTGATGCTGTTATGAGCATCTCTGTGCTAGCATTTTCTGTAGGTAGATGTTTTCATTTCTCTTGGACATAAATCTAGGAGTAGAATGACTGCATCAAATGAGTAACTGTGTTTCATGGTTTGAGAAACTGTGAGATCTCTCTGAAGTGGCTGGGCATCTTATGGTTCCCACCTACAGTGTAGGAGGCTTCCATTTCTTCAATTCTTGCCAATACTTGTTATTATGTAGCTTTTTTTAATCTAGCAAAATAATGGATGTGAAATGGTATCTCCTGAAACCAGGGGTGCTTAACCAGTAAGCCATATCCCCAGCCCTTGTTGTTTTTAATTTTGGGATAGCAAAACTCCTGAAGTCACTTAGGGTCTCACTAAGTTGCTGAGATTGGCCTTGAACTTGTGATCCTCCTGCCTCAACCTCCCGAGCCACTGGGATTACAGATGTGTGCCACTGATATCCAGTATCTTTCTCTGTACTTACTGGCCGTTTGTTTCAAATCACTTATTTGCTGTTTAATTGGGTTATTTATCTTTCTATTATTGTACTTTGTGGCTTCTCTGTCTATTCCAGATACAAATCCCTTATCAGAGATATAACCTGAAAATATTTTCTCCCATTCTATGACTTATACTTGCCTTTGCATCTTTTCACTTCTCTTCTGGTTGTTTTGTTTGGTTGGTTTTATGCCAGGGATTTTGTTTTGTTTTTATACCAGGGATTGAACCCAAGGACACTCTACCACTGAGCTATATCCCCAGCCCTGTTAGTTTTATTTTGAGACAGGGTCTCATTAAATCGAGAAGTTCTCGATAAGTTGCTGGCCTCAAACTTGCCTCAGTTTCCCAAGACTCTGGATGATAGACATGCACCACTGAACTCTCCTAAGCCACAAAAGTTTTAAATAATGATTATCCCAGTTTAATTTTTTTTTTTTTGCATGTGTGCTTTGGTGTCAAATCTGATGTTTCTTTGCCAAACTCAAGTTCATGAAAACCCCCATTTTTTTTTTTTTTGGTAAAAGTTTTATGGCTTTGGCTCTTAAAATTAGGTCTTGAATCGATTTGGGGTAATTTTTAATATATAATGTCAAGTGAGGGTCCAACTCTGTTATTTTGCGTGTAGCTAGTTGTCTCCTCACTGTTTGTTGAAAAGACCATCCTTTCTCCATGAGATGGCCTTGACACTTATCAAAACCCAGCTGACAGCCAGGCATGGTGGTGCGTGCTTGTAATCCCAGCAGCTTGGGAGGTGGAGGTAGATACAGGATCTCCAGTTCAAGTCCAAATTTCAACAACTTAGCGAGGCCCTAAGCAACTCAGTGGACCCTGTCTCTAAATTTAAAAATACCCCAAAGTGGCGGGGGGTGGGGCGGTGCTAGGGATGTGGCTCAGTGGTGGAGTGCCCCTGGATTCAATCCCCAGTACCCAAGAAGCAAACAAAACAAAACTCAGCTGACTACAGACGATCAGGATAATGATTTAAAAGCTATCTTAAGAGAGGGAGTTTTATGACTGTACAAGAAGGTGACTGACTAAGGAGAGAAGGCTCTCTCTCTCTCTCTCTCTCTCTCTTTATTGGCACAGAGGATTGAACCCAGGGATGCTGAGTCCCATCCCCAGGCTTATTTATTTTTTATTTTGAGACAGGGCCTCTTTAAGTTGCTGGGGCCTCTCTAAGTTGCTGAGGCTGGCCCCAAACTTGAGATCCTCCATTCTCAGCCTCCTGAGCCACTGGGATTATAGGTGTGTGCCACGGCTCCTGGCTGTCTTCCCTTTATTTGTTTGTTTGTTTTTGGTAAGGGGGTTTAAACCCAAGGACCCTTAATCACTGAACCACATCCACAGTCCTTTTTATATTTTTATTTAGAGACAGAGTCTCTCACAGTTGCTTGCTTAGGACCTGCTAAATTACTGAGGCTGGTCTTGAACTCACGATCTTCCTGCCTCAGCCTCCCAAGCTGTTGGGACTACAGGTGAGGGCCACTACACCTGGCTATCTTCCCCTTTTATACGGCTCCCACATGCTGGGTCCTCTAGTCACTTCGCCTCTTCACTTGTGTAAAGATGGTCCTGTTATCCTTGTATTGAGGTTTGTTGTTTTTTTTTTTTCTTTTTTCAATATGTGTACTCAGTTTTTATCACTTTCTTAACTCTCTTAACTCACTTTCCCTCCTTGGTATTGTATTTCATTTTTCTTCATCACTTCACCTTACACCTCCTTAATTTCTTCCTTTACCCCTCATTTCTTTCTTCATTTTGGGTGACAGATCCTCTGATGATGACAGAAGCCTCCAAATAAATAATGGCCATGTCTCTGAAAGAGCTTTTATAAAACTCGGCTTCCCTTGATAGTTGTTCGAAAGGCTTAGGAAGGTTTGGATTGTTTGGATTGAGGGTAAGGGTGCTTGGTTTCTCTCCTTTTTGTGTAATTTTATGGTTATGAAACCACAGTTGAATGTAGCCTTTTCAAATAGCCCTGGACTCAGAATCTGCTCTTGGCCTCTGTCTAAATCTGATTCAAGTTCTGAAAATGACTGTTAAGACAACATTAAAAACCACAGGGAATGTGGAAATCACAGCTTAGGTTTCATAATCTCTGTCTCTTTATAACATAAAACCAGTACTAAAACGTTCTTGGTTTTCTTCCAAATAATTTAAAACAATAAGCAAAGAGGAAGGGATATTATCTTTCAAAGACAATACTTTCCATTACTGTTTCTTATGGTTTCTGCTTAGTTTTTGTCACTTGATAAGAACATGTTTGTGGAGCATCTAATGTATACCTCTTCTCTGAGTTTAGTTTTCTAAGAAATAAAATCATTTAAGGCATGGTATCTCACCTTTAAGAGCTTCTAGTCTGGCTGGAGGGAGGGGTAAAAATAGCATATTGACAATTGAACCAGGCATGGTGGCACGTGCCTGTCATCCTAGCAACTCAGGAGGCTGAGTCAGGAGGATTGCAAGTTCAAGACCAGCCTGAGCAATCAGTGAGATCCTGTCTCAAAATGAAAAATAAAAAGGGCTGGGGATGTGGCTTGATGGTAGAGCACCCCTGGGTACAATCCCCAATATAAAAAAAAAAAAAAGAAAAAGAAAAATTGAGCCGAGTACAGTGGTACATGCCTGTAATCCCAGTGATTTGGGAGACTGAGACAGGAGGATTGCAAGTTGGAGGCCAGCCTCAGCAATTTAGTGAGTCCCTAAGCAGATTAGCAAGACCCTATCTCAAAATAAAAAGGAGTAGGAGCACTGGGGAGAATGCTCAGTGGTAAAGTACCTCAGTGGTAAAGTACCCCAGGGTTCAATCCCCAGGACCAAATAAACAAAAAATTGAGATGATATGTGTGTGAATATATACATATATATAGTCTTAGGACTTAATTGGGTTATATAAAGCGCATTTGCACTACCTCATTTTTTCTGTACTAGTGATTGACTATCCAGGGCTACTCCATCATTGAGCTAAAGCCCCAGCCCTTTTTATTTCTTATTTTGATACAGGGTCTCATTAAATGCTGAGATTGGCCTCAAACTGGTGAGCTCCCTGCCTCAGCCTTGTGCATCCCTGGGATTACAGGCGAGCCCCACTGCACCAGGTCATTCAGCACCTTGATGTAAATGAGCGCCCGGTGCCCCTCTGCCTTTCCCTCAGGCTGCTGTGGCCCTCATCCCACAGGAATGATCACAGGGAGCTGGACGGCAGCCCTCCTCTGTCCCTGAAGCCAGGTTCCCTTGCCTGGTAAACATCCTGTGTCACTGCACCAGCAGCCCTCGTTTTCAGAGACTAGCCCAGATTTCTCCAGGGAAGGGAAAAAGAGAGGGAAGAGCATGAGTAAGGGATACGGCAGAGAACGAATCTGTGCGTGTAGTGTGGAGAGGGTGAAGGGAGGAGCAGAGACTTGGTGGTGGAGTGTGGAATGCTGTTTTGCCCTCCCCGCTTTGCTTTTCCAGTATGCATTGCTTTTACTCATAAATATTAACGGAACCGCTTTCTGTTTACTGGTTCTTAACCTAATTATCATGAAAATTATATCAGTTTATCCATATAACATCCGTTTTACAGATAATGGCATAATACTTAAAAATACCAGTACTGGGGTAAACATGGATATTTTCCTGTTCACCACACAAGTCAATATTAGATGTTCAAAACTCTTTGTGGGGAGCATCTGAATCTAAATACAGTTTAAACTTTAGAAACTAGTTTATTATATTGAGCTTAGAAATATAACCCTCCTTTTTTTTTTTTTTTTTTTTTTTTACAAGGTGTAGTGGCACACCCCTGTAATCCCAGCAGCTGAGAAGACTGAGGCAGGAGGATGCCAAGCTCAAAGCCAGCCTTCGCAACTTAGCTAAGGCCCTAAGCAACTTAGCTAAGGCCCTAAGCAACCTAGGGAGACCCTGTCTCAAAATAATAAATAACAAGGGCTGGGGATGGGGCTCAGAGGTTAAGTGCCCCTGGGTCTAATTTCCAGTACCATAAAATGAAAAAAGAAATATGACCATTTTTACTTACATTTTGTCAGGAACCACACATCTGGTTAAACATAAACTTAACCTTAATTTGACTCCTTGATTGATAACATTTTTTCCCAGTTATAAATGTAGTACATTTTCTTTGGGGCAGAATTTGAGTAATAGAGAACTCTATTTGGCAAAATTATTCATAAACCACCTTCAATCTTTGAGTGAATTAATTTTTAAGTTTTAAAGCCAAATAACAGTTATCATGTATATAAATAATTGATTATTGTATTAACTCATGTCTTTTTAACTCTTTCCCTAGTTTGCGCTCCTGCACACCATTCCCAAATATTCTCATTTTATATAGGGTCTGTTCAGATCTTTTGAATTTTTTTTCAATGTACAAGGAGATTGCTATCAGCTTGTTTCTATTCCTGTATTGGCACCTAAATGTAGAGTTCCTTCTATTGTATGCTGCCTTCCCTTTGGTTAATGCGAGTCTGGGAAATCTGACTCAGATATAGATGCAGGAAAGGTTGAAATCAGTTCACATGTGCAATCAGCCTGCTGAAGGCTTGCAGGAGACAAGAATTATGAATGCCAAAACATGTGTAGAAATGGTTCTATACTTTGAGGAGGAATTATTGTTCTTGTCTATAAAAATAATACAAAAGCTTCATTCATTTTGATGCAAAGAAAGTTTTTTAATCAAATAATGGCTCCATCTATAAAACTTATATAGTAGTTATCATCATTGTCAATACCATCATCATCATCATGGCTAAAATGTATTCAGTGTTTGCTGATGTTGTGCCAGGCATCATAATTTTTATGTCTCATCACATTTAAGCTCACAATTCCCTGAATTGGCACTATTATTACTCCCATTTTTTAAAAAAATATTTTTTAGTTGTTGATGGACCTTTATTTATTTGTATGTGGTGCTGAGAATCGAACCCAGTGCCTCATGCATGCTCGGCAAGCTCGCTACCACTGAGCCACAACCCCATTACTACTCCCATTTTACACATGAACAAAGAGAGTCAGCCAGACAACTAACAAGTGTGCAGAGTTCAAATCTGTCTGATTTTAGACCATCGTACATGTAGACTCATGGACTGAAATGTCATTATGGAACTAAGGACTACACAACTGTTCATAGCAGCATTATTCATGATAATTAAAAATGGGGGAAAAACCCCAAATGTTTACCAGTTGATGAATGGATAAGCAAAATGTGGTATACCCATGAAGTGGAATATTATTTGGCAATAAAAAGCATAATTGGTACAATGCAGATGGCCCTTGTAAACATTATGCTAAGTGAAAGAAGCTAAGGCACAACAGACCACATGTGGTATGAGCGATTCATATGAACTCTCCAGAAAAGACAGATTCAAAGCCAGAACACTGATTAGTGTTTTGTCTAGGACTGAAGAGATGGGGAATGACTTAATGGGCTTAGAGTCTCCTACTGCGGAGATGAAAATGTTGTAATGTGGATTGTGGAAATGGTGGTATAAGTTGCACATATATTTTTTTTTAAAAAAAACCACTGAATTGTGTACATGAAATGGATTAATTGTATGGTGTGTGAGTTATATCCGAATAAAATTGGGAGGAGGAGGAGTTGACATCATTTCATCCTGGTAGCTTCTGCTTCCTCCTCCTGAAGCCCTGTGGCACCAGATGGGAAGTCCAGGCTGCCTTGCTAGACAGAGCACCACAGAGGCTGACCTCCAGCCCTGGCCACCCTCTGCATGCAGTTGTGTGTTACTCCAAGCCAGAGCCATCCAAAACTAAAAGATGATTGAATGATGGTTGTTTAAAACCACTGCATTCGAGGGTAGCTTGTTATGAAGCAAAAGAGGAAGAGGACCCATTATAAGTCAAATTCTTGCCTGAACACTGTGACTACATAATAGTAACAAAATCAAATCCCAAGAAAGACTGGGCCTTAAAAAGGGGAACCCGGATGGAGACCTATTTCCTTGATTAAGGGGAAATGAAATAAGGAAGAGTCAAGGGTGGTAGGGCATGTTTTAAATGGCAAGCCGAAGCCACCCAGGCCGCCTGCCAGTTGCTCTCTTTCCTGAAGCTCGCCTTGGCAGAAGCAGCTAACCAGCCACTTTGGACTCCGGAGTCTACCAGCTCCTTGGCGGGAACTCTAGAGGACTGGCAGATCTTGATTCTGGAGGGAAAAATGACACAAAGTAACCCCATGCACTTGTCCTCCCCAAACCTTGAAAGGAGAATCCCTGAGCTGCAAGGGGCAGAGTCATTACAAGCAAGGCTAAAGGCCAGGAGTCTGTCTGCAGTGGAGAGTGTCAGCAGTACAGACTCATTTCCCCCCTCACTGGTGCTGGGGATCAAATCCAGGAATTCATGCACGTTAGACAAATGTTCTACCACGGAGCTACACTCCCCCACTGGAACTCTCTTGATTCACCTCATCTCCACATAGAATGATCCTAAAGGGGTCATTTTATTTCTTTCTTTATTGATACATGTGCTCACTGTGTTGTCCAGGGTGGCCTTGAACTCGTACTCCTCCTGCTTCAGCCTCCTGATTAGATGGGATTGTAGGAGTGCCCCACTATGCCCAGCTGTAGGTTTCTTAGGTGGAGTCCTGGGAATTGAACCCAGCAGGGCTTAACCACTCAGCTACATCCTCAGCCCCTTTTTATTTTTTGAGGCAGGGAATCTCAGTTTCTTGGGAAACTGCGTGCGGCAGGAGGATCACAAGTTGGAGGCCAGCCTCAGCAACTTAGATCCTGTCTTAAAATGAAAAAAAATAAAGGACTGGAGATATAGTTCAGTGGTAAAGCACCCCTGGGTTCAGTTCCCAATACTCGCCCCACCAAATGGATGATGACAGGAAATGCATAGAAATGAGTTTAATTTATTCATTCAGCCAAAATTTTTAATAAACCTATTGTGCTAGGAAACAACCATGAACTACATAAACAGGGTCTCTGCTCATCAAAAGCTTACAGTCGTGGGAGCAGGTGATTCCCGAGGACTCTGGAAGTGGCATGGTTCAGATTTATAAGAATCAGAGAATTCTCAGGAGACATAATGTTTATAATGGCAAAATTGAGGCTAGTTATCCATTTTTTTTGCTCCATTCTTTGAATGGTCAAAGAAATGAAGGAAGGGTGGTATTTCTTTTTTTTTTTTTTTTTTTGTGGTGCTGGGGTTTGAACCTAGGTCCTTGAGCATTGCAAGGCAGGCACTTAACTAACTCAGCTATATCCCCAGCCCCAGGGTGGTGTTCCTTATTGGGACCTGAACATATGAATCCTAGATTCTCATCACCAGTGCAGGCTCCCAGGTCTGGCCACATATGGCTTTTTTTTTTTTCTGTGCAGTTTATTTCCAGCACCCTCCACCGTTCCTTATCTTGCCCTTAATACTTTCTGAGCTGTGTGATGTGTTCCTGTGTGTGATGTTTCACATAGTATTGCCACCTTCTGTTGATAGGAATGTGTCCCAATTACCTATTCCTGCAAAGAAAATCACCCTAGAACTTAATAGTGTTATTTTTCCTGATTCTATGGGTTGGCGTGGTTCTTCCAGTCCTTTCTCCAGGGCTTGCTCTTGGAGGGCCGACAGGTCCAGGATGGTCTCATTCACATGTCCAAGAGTTGGTGCTGGCTGTTGCCTGGGCACCTTGGTTCCCCTCCTTGGGCCCTCTCCTTCCAAGAGGCCACCTGCACTCTTACATGGTGGCACTACAATGGAACAAAGGAGGAAGTTGGCCAGGCCTCTTACACTTCACCTTCGAAGTGTCTATAATGTCACTTCCACTGCATCCTGTTGATCAAAGCCAGTCTCAAAGCCAACACAAGTTCAAGGGAAGTTGAAACAGACTCAGCCTCTTGATGGGAGACACAAGGCAGTCCTAGTGGAAGGCAGGTGAGAGGAGCTGTGTGGCCTCCGTGCACTTGATCACCTATAGAATGTCTTCATGATTCTGACACTTGTGTTGCCCTTCACCTTCTAAGAAGGGGCTGGCCAGTATTATATTAAATAATACTTAAATAGCTCTGAGCTCTTATTGCCCACCCCAACTCAGCTGTCATTAACCCCAGGCAAGCAGCCTAGTAACTACTTCTCAGTATGAACAAAAGTACAGAAGAGGATTGACTTAGAGAGGGATTTACATAAGAAGTGTTTAAATGAGATCATCCTGAATAAGAAGATTTTAAATGAGAAATTGTAGCTTTTATAAATTCTCTTTATATAAAATATATATTTATATTCTTTGAACTTTTAGGGTCCCCCCAAAAAAAAGACTTTTGATGATAGCAGTAACCCAATGAGAAAAGTGGAACAGGCATTATTTTCCTTATTTAATATGTTTGGAAGACACTGAAGCAGTGAGAAATGGCATGTGGCAGTCTGAATTTGTGGCAGTCTGAGTTCAGATCCCAAGACTGCGGTTTGCTAATCCTATGCCCTTTTGTGACTTGTATTTAGCAAAACTCCTAATTCTTCTGGGAGGAGCAGAGGAATTTTGAAAGAGTTTCTGTTTCCATCAGTTCATAGCCTTTAGGAACAAGGTTGTCGTGTCCTGGTGTGGGCATCGGGGGTTACTTAAGTAGTGCAGGGCTTGGCATTTACAGTGACTTCTGCATTATGAAGCCATTTACTCACGTGTGATTGTTACAACAGCTCTGTGAAGGTGCCATTGTACTCCTGAGGAGAATGAGTCTGGAAAAAAAATAAAGAGGGCTTGCCTGAGGTCTCAAAGCTGCTAAGTGAAAACCTTATCTGATTCCTAGACCAGTGTTCACTCTGTAGCATGGTTGGGCTGTAGGTCAGAAAGCACCGAGGATGGACACCATATGGCACTCAGGTGTACTGTGCAGTTATCCCTTACAGTGAGGGCTGTTGCGTAGTTTTCCTCATCTGGATGAGAACTGCATTTTTCTTGTGTAGATGCAGAGGAAGCTGGGTTACAAAGATCTCTAAGGTTTCTTCCTGCTCTCGAGTGAAGTGGTTCAATTTGTATTGCATATTATTGTTTGAAAGGAAACGAAGCTTTTTAAAAGAAAGACCAGCTTTCATATGGAAGACAGAAATTACCAGGCACAGTTTTACAAAAGAAGATGACACAGCCTTGTATTTGGTTTTTGACCTTGGTATTTGACGAGATTCTGTTTTACATAAAATTTTGTGGATGAACATGGACCCTACCCTCCTGGAGCTTATATTGAATAGGGGAGGTAATCCTTAGTCTGGAAATCACACAAAATGCAGGGGAAACAATGAGAAGATTCTAATAGAGACCTGTCAATAAAGATGTGAAGGATAGGAGTTAAATAAGCATGAAAAATGGAGGTAAGATGGGGAGAAGCAGGAGAGAATATTCCAGCATTCAAAGGCCCTTTGGAAGATAGGGTATAGGATGTCTGTGGGACTAAAAGAAGGCCAGTGTCCCCAAAGAAGTGAGAGTGACTACTCATTTAATACTGGGGATTGAACCCAGGGGTGCTCTACCACTAGGTTACCTTCCCAGCCACTCTCCACCACCACCCTTTAATTTTTTTTTTTTTTTTTTTAAATTTCAAGACAGGGTTTCAGTAAGTTGCCCAGACTGTCCTCAACCTTGTGATCCTCCTGCCTCAGCCTCTCAGATCCCTGGGATTATAGGCATGTGCCACCAGGCCTGGCCACAGCAGTGATTCTAGTGAGCCAGAGGGCAGGATTTTGCATGCATTATAAGCCGTGTAAACAACTTTGGTTTTTATTTTAAAGGCAATGAGAAGTCATTGAAGTATATTTTCTTATTTTTTCTTTTTGGTTCTGGGGATTGGACCCATGTACTTTACCTGATAGCTACATCCCCAGCTTTTCTTTATTTTTAATTCTTCTTCTTCTTTTTTTTTTTTTAACAGGGATAAGAGGCTGCTCTTTATTTTTTATTTTGAGACAAGATCTTGCTGACTTGCTGAGGGCCTCGCTAAGTTGCCCAGTCTGTCCTAAAATTTGCAATCTGCTTGTTTTAGCCTTCTGAGTGGCAGGGATTACAGGCATGTACCACCACACCCAGCTCACTAAAGTATAATTTCAACAGTGGAAGAACATTATCAGATTTGAATTTTTGAAAGATAATTTTTAATTACCATATCAGGATGTAGGTGTATAAAGTTGGGTTGAGAACAAAAGCAGATGGATAAATACTCTAAGAAAACACATCATTATTTCAGTTAAAAGTATTGGTGTTTTCGGCTAAGGTGGTGGCAATGCAGAAAGAGAAGACCTAGACATACATGAGAGAGATTTAGGAAATAAAATCTGCAGTTCATCTGCCAGATTGTGGGGGTGGGAGGCTGGTAAAGATGTAGGTATTGGGGCTTTTATTTATTTATTTTTCTGTCCAGCGAGTGGAAGCATTCACTAGCACAGAACCTGGTTGGGAGGAAAAGACAGGAGCTCAATTTTTGTTAATTTTGAGGTGTCTTTTCAGCATTTATATGGATGCAAATGACTGGAGTTGGGTGTAGAGGCCCTGTCTGGGGATGTATATTTGGGGATCTTTGAGGCACAGATAGTAACTGAATCTGTAAGGATGTTAGAGTTCACCCAGGAGATTATGGAATGAGAAAAGAAGTATTTGGGGTTTGAATCTCAAATGATTCCAGCCTTTACATTAATGCATAATGTATTATTCCAAAACTTAAAGTTCAGGGAGATGAGGAGAAACCAACACAGATGCGCTGAGAAAGAGGTGGGAGTGGAGGAACAGGAGAGGAATATAAGTGTGATGTCCCTTTAGCTGGAGGAAATGGTCAGCAATATGTAATGGTACTTATGTCAACCTAAAAGAAGACTTAGATTTATGTTACATTGGGTCATATTTGCATGCATAGGAGAATGCTGATGGCCCCAGTGAAGCGATTTTGAAGGGCAAAATCCCAAGGAGTAGAGAAATGCTTAGAAAGCAAGTTAGGTGGTGAAGATAGGAAGATTGTAAAGGACTGACTTATGTGGCTGTCTTAGCTCAGGCAACTTTAGCAAAATTACCATAGATTTGGTTAGCTTAAACAAACAACAAGTGTTTGGGAATTTCAAGATGAAGGTGCCAGCATACCCTGTATCTGATGAGGACCTGCTTCCTGGTTTGAGGATGGCTGTCTTGTCATTGCATCTTTGTATAGATAGAGCAGAGAGAGAGAAGCATGCTATCTTTGTCTCTTCTTGCAAGGGCACTAATTCCATCATGAGGGCTCCAACCACATAAACTACCTTCCAAAGACCCATCTCCAATCCATCACATTAGGGATTATTCAGCATATACAAAGAATTGGTGTGTGTGTGTGTGTGGAGGGTGGAGTTTACAAACAGACTACAGCAGAAATCTTGTTAGCACAGTGATTTGAGAAATGGATTATGTCTTTAGGAAAGAAACACTAGCCTTTTTAGAAAGGTGGGATGGGGCTACTACTTTGCAAGGTGACTATCTTGAATATCATCTATGAATGGTAAAGTCTTAGGTTTTATTTCCAGTTTTTTTTCCCTTATTACCAGAAGAAAATGCATCTGTTCACTTCTGATGCAGATCCTCTCTTAGAATTTACATTTGTGGCAGCACATGACAGCCAAATCTGTCTGTCTGACAAGTGCTTGATACTTCACAGAAGTCTATGGTTTAGGATTTCAAATGAGCTATGCTCCTTTTGTGTTGATTTGCTTTATATTTCTTTCCCCCTTTTTTCCTCCCAGGCTGATGGCCCCTGAAAACACACTCTTACAACCCAGGGAAGAAGAAGGAGTCAAGTATGAGCGCACCTTCATGGCATCTGAATTCCTGGATTGGCTGGTTCAGGAAGGTGAGGCCACCACAAGAAAAGAGGCTGAGCAGCTTTGCCATCGGCTTATGGAGCATGGCATCATACAACATGGTGAGTGTATTGGTCAGCATTTGCTGCAGTAACAAACAAACCCCACAATCTTGTGATATATATAACAACAAGCACTTTTTTTCTCAATCATGGTTCTAAATCTGTTGTACCTCTGCTTGGGTATAACTTGGCTTGTCTGTAAGCTGAGAGTCAATTTCAGATATGTGTATCATGCCTTCTTGTTCTGGGACACAGTCTAGAGGTACATCGACTGTCTGGGGTATGTTGTTTTTACAGATGACTGCCGAAGCTGAAAAGGACAGGCAGATTCTTGTGATGCTTTCAGAAGCTTCTACTCAGATGAGAATGTAACATCACAAACAACTCCATGGCCTTGGGAAGTAGATATCTTGGGAGGAGAAAATGAAATTTTTCTGAATCATGATACAAGTAGCCACAGGGAAGGGTTAATCAAAAGAGACTTCATAAAGTTTTCATTTTCTTTATAGTGCTGAATCATAATGATGCAGTGTAACCTATTGGTTGAGAGCTGTATCAGTTACCTTTTGCTACATGACAAATTATCCTAAAATTTAATGCATAATGTATTATTCCAAAACTTAAAGTATCAAACGACAATAACTTTTATTATCTCACACAGTTTCTGTGGGATTTAGGAGAAGCTCAGCTGGGAGGTTCTGGCTTGGGTGCCACCTGAGGTTAAGTCAAGACATTGGCCAGGGTGATAGTCATCTGAAGACCAGCCAGGCTGGAGGACTCACTTCCACAGTGACTCACTTGTTGCCAAACAGGTTGGTTCTGGCTGTAGGCTAGAGGCTTTAGTGCAACACTGACTGTGTGGACTTCAGCAAGCTGCTTGAGGATTCTGGTGACCTGATAGCTTGGCTTCCCCCAGAGAGGGAGGGGCCAAGAGAGTGAAAGGCGGAAGCCACAGTGCTTTTTCTAACTGAGCCTTGGAAGTCAGACTCTGCCATTTCCTCAATAGTCTATTGGTTACATGGTCAGCCCTGTTCAGTGTGGAAGAGGAGGCAGGGATACCAGAACACAGTGACCGCTGGAGCCATCTTGGAGGTGGACTGTCACAAATCATAGCCTCCCAAATCCCAGACCCACCATTTACAGCTGCTTACTTTCCCCTGTCTCGAAAATTGGGATAACTTGGGGCTGGGGATGTGGCTCAAGCGGTAGCGCGCTCGCCTAGCATGCGTGCGGCCCGGGTTCGATCCTCAGCAGCACCACATACCAACAAAGATGTTGTGTCCGCCGAGAACTAAGAAAAAATAAATAAATGTTAAAATTAAAAAAAAAAAATTGGGATAACCTCATAGGGTGGCTGTGTGAATAAATGGAAAGATGTAAAGCACTTGGATCAGCGCCCTGCCCTTAGTAACTGCTTAGTCAGTAGCCATAAGGCGGAGGCTTGGGACTGGGAGGAAAGAAATGGGAACAGGACAGCATTTTGCCTATAGGCAGCATGAGAGGTGATCCTTGAGTTACTTTTTCCCCCGCTCCCTTCCAGGCCTACATAGGATTTCTATTCCAAGATTAGGAATTATAGACTTTAAATAAACTTTAGAAATTATTTGGAGCAATGTTTTAAAACATGCAGATTAAAACCCCTTCGTGGGTCCTGAAATAATTTTAAAGGATCATTTCTAGCATTAAAAAAAATTTAAAATAATATAAAATAACTTTAAATAAACTAGACTAGGCTCTTTATAATCAAAGTATGGTCCATGAACCTGCAGTATGACCTGGGAATGTGATGGAAAGGCAGAATCTCTGACCCTACCCAAGTCCTGCTGAATCTGATCTGAATTTTAAGATGATCACAAAATTGGACTGTATATTACAGTTTAAGAGGAACCAAATTTGATTTAACTAGAAAATAATGGGGTATATTTTATAAAATAAAGATAAATATTTTTTGCAAATTTTATTTTAGTTAGGTATACACTATATAAATATGTAGATAGTATAGGTACTACATGTTCTGTAGTATCTACATTATATGTATATATACTATCTAGATATATATCTATATTGTAATATATATATTACAATATAGATATAGATATTTATGTAGTATTCAAGCATGTATTGAATTGCAACCGAAAAGCACCGTGTATTGGGGTCAAATGCTTGGAAAGCCACTGCTATGGAGGCATTGACTGGAGTGGCACTGGGCGTATCCCAGGTGCTTTGCTCCCATGTGCTACTGCCACACTGAACTCACAGCTGTGGTAACCTGCCTCCAGTGGAGCTGAGTTCACTGAGGGAGGGAAGATGAAAAGAAAGCGTGTTGCCAGTATGGTCCCTGGACTTCAAAGGCTCAAAGCCTTGTTGGATGAGAAAATGGTTTTAGAAGCAATTAGAGGACAGTAGAAGGTGTATCATATATTTTTTCCATTTGTTTATTGATTTTACATGGTGCTAGGCACTGTTCTAATAATTTTAACCTTTATTAATTTATTAAAACTGACAAGATAGCTATTAATCTTTTAAATCTTATTTCATTGTGGTAATTAAGAACACTTAATGTGAGATCTGCCCTCTTCTTTGAGGGTATAAAACAGTATTCTTACTATCTCCATTTTATAGACCAGGGAATGAAATCACCAGTAGGTTATAAAATTTATCAGAGGCCATTCAGTAGTAATGTCCAAATGGTCATTACTGCTGGTAGGTATGAACTTGGAGTTGGTTGGAGTGTTAGGGTTTTCCCGGTGAGCCATGGTATGTTTGAGTTACAATTGGTTCTGCCATCTTTGCTCAAGCAGAAAAATTCAGATGATAACCAGGTTCTGTGAGAAAACCAGCCTCTTGTACTATGATTATGACTTCTCTCATGACTCATACTGTGCATGAGAGAAGATAGAGGATGTCATGAATTGTTTCCAGATGACTTCAAAGGAATGACTAATTACACCTCAATTACAATGAATTTTATATGCTACAAACATAAGTGCCATAAAGATGCAATGCAGGGCTAGGGATGTGACTCAGTAGCAGAGCACTTGCCTAGCATGCACAAGGCCCCAGGATCATTCCCCAGTACCACAAAACACATACATACATACATACATATAATGTAAAGGATAAAATTAAGACTTTGATAGCAGATCTTAACCACACCAGTTTGCATTCCATGATTTTAGGAGCATTGAATAGTCTGTATAGCAGCTGGACTCATCGTTATACAGCACAGCAATTCATTGCTGGATTGCTAATTTAGAGTTACAGAAATGTAGCCATCATATCTGTATATGTTAGGGCTCATGATAAATACCAGTTAGTGTCTTAAACTAAGTGAGACCCTGTCTCAAAACCAAAAAGAAAAGGGGCTAGGGATGGAGTTCAGTGGTAAAGGGCCCGTGGATTAAATCCCCATTACCAAAAAAATAAAAAGTGTTTTCATCAATTGAAACCAGTTGGTATAAAAATCAAGCCCACTTATGAAACCCTAACTAGCTTCACCTATGAATGGTGAATGACACTCTATTATCAAGGCAGAGTTTGTTAGTCACGTAATTCATTTGCATGCATATTTATGTTATGTCTGTGTGATTATATGTATATACTTATTTTTGGTACTGCAGATTGAACCCAGGATAGCTTTTCCATTGAGCTGTATCTGTAGCCCTTTTATTTTTCCATTTTGAGACAGAATCTCAATATAATCTTATCAAATCCTCACATCAATTCTGTGACATTGATATTACTATGACAGTTTTACAGGAAGAAATCTGAGTTCGAAGCCTTTAAGATCTTTTTTCCAGGGTTGCTTTGCTGGCTAGTCCCTGCTAGGCATCCATACCTTAGAAAGAAGCTTGCCTATGTCCAGTAAGCATGTAGTCAGGTGTGGCTGCCTGGCACGGTGGCAGGAGCACAGTTTTTAGTACAGTGTCTAACTCTGATGGCCTTCAAATGCTAGCTCTTGTATATGATCTGATCAATTCCAAATCATAGCTAGCATTTATAGAGCTCCTACTGTATGCTAGCAGTCACTGTTCTAAGCCTCTGTGCCTTTACTCTTTTATTTCTCTGCATACTGAGTAAGTTATCATAATCATTTTCATTTTGAGATGAGGTTAAGTAAACTTGCTGAAGATGAAAGCTAAAAAGTGATAGATTCAAGATTAGGGATCAAGCCAGTCTAGCTTTAGAGGCAAACTCTCAAATACTAAAGAAGATAGGGTGCTAAATGTAAGTCATAGGGAACTAGGGGAAAAAAATTCAACTTTTATTATATTAGCTCGCACAACCTGGCAGAGGTTGCAACTATAAAATACCGTTAGCCCATAAAATCTAAAAATTCCCTTTCTCCAAACAATGGCTAGGTGCCTTGAGTTTTTGTGTAACCTTTGCAAATGGGATGAACACACTTCTTTACTCATATTAGATACCCACCACCCCCACTGCCTTCGCTGCCATCCAGCTATCTCAGCCTTAAAAGGAGGGAGATGGAAACTGGATAATCATGTGGGTAAACTGCTCACAGCTGCAGCAGCTGACCCTGGATAATCAGGCTATTGCTGCTGTGTCCAGGCGTATAATTTTCTCTTTTAGAACTTCAGCTAGAGCGCTTCAACAATTTTAACACTCCAGAAAGCCTTCTTTCTTTTTCTTTTGTTTTTAAAATATGTATTTAGATAACATTGTGCAGTATATAAAGTAGTTTCATGTGAAATAATTTTTCCATTCCCCCTGCTGCCCCAAGGTAGTAATGATTATCCCTTCCCCTGGTGGAAGAAGGTTGCTGAGACATCTACTCTGAAAGCCATAAAGAACTTGGGAGGATAGATGTTATCAGGAAAGGACCCAATGAAGGAAATAGAGAGCAGAGGCAGCTCTACAGTAACCCAGGTTTATTCAGGACAGAGCTGCAGTTGGGGGTCCAGTGGAGACTGAGGTCTGTCTTCCACTGAGGTAATGACAGGGTAGTAAGGAAGGAGGGGATTTTTGCGGTTAGGCCTTTACCAGTTTAGGCCTTTACCAGGGGGTTGTCAGGGAAGAATCAAAACAGGTGTTTTTCAGGATTTCAGTCCCAGATAACAATTTCCTTTCTTTGCATGATAATGGAGTATTATCTGGAGGATTGGTCAGGCTGCCACCACTTTGGTTCTAAGATTGAGGTTAAATTTCCAAATGGCGTTGCCTATGTCAAAATCCTGACAGGAATCAATGGCATCTTTCCAGTAATCAAGGTCATTGACAGAGTTCAGCTTAAACCTGCCTAGAGAAAGACAAATCATGAAAAGAAAGGAAAAAAAGGAGAGAGGGAAGGCAGAAGAGAAGATGAGAAGGAATAAACAGGGAGGGAAGGAAGGAAAGACCGATGAAGGTTAAAGGTAAGATTGTGTAGGAGAAGAAAAATAACTTTCTGCCCTTGGTGAGTTTTTTTTTTTTTTTTTTTAAACTGGGAATTGAACTCAGAGGTATTTAATCACTGAGCCACGTCCCTAGCCCTTTTTATTTTGAAACAGGGCCTCGATAAATTGCTGAGGCCTTGAACTTGAAATCCTCCTGCCTCAGCCTCCAGAGTGGCTGGGATTATAGCCATGGGCCACTGTGCCGAGCTCTTCATGAGTTCTTCACTGGATTCTTGTAACAACAAGAGGAAAACAAGTTTAATAACATGCATACCTCTTGTATACGTGGGAGATAACCCGGAGAAATGAGTGGACTTCTAGAGTAGATCTCAAAGGCATTGTTTAAACTTTAGACCTAAATACCATCCTTATCTGAAACAAAGGGGGAAAAAAAAAAAGCAGTGAACACCTGGCTAAATGAAAAGGCCAGGCGGAGCGCAAACAAAGTAAGGTTTGTTCAGTAGATTTAAACCCAACCCTTCTCCATTGGCTCAGAGTCCCTCCTGGTTTAGTCATCCTTCCCTGTGCAGAGGGAGACATGCTTATGCTTACACATGGACGGTTCTTTTATAAAGGGACAGATTTTCCCAGCTACTGCTGTGTCTGCTGATCCTAAAATAACTAACTCAAAATAATCCTCATGGCTGCCTCTCCCTCTGGAGATGTCCTGCACACTCCCTGGAACGCGTCTTCCGTGCTTTACTCCCAAAGGCCTGTCTGTCTCCCCCGTCCCCCCAACCTCCATCCCTTGATTACCCTCATTCTCCCTTGAATATGTATCTACTTTCCTAACTAAACCGCTTTCTCTGCCTCTGGGGGAAAACAAAATCCTCATGTCAGAGAGGCATGTTTTGAGGTGGGATTCTGTCTCCTGCAGTCATATTTTGGGATAGCATATTGTTTCCTACAGTGGTATTTGGGGATGGCATTTCCTGAGCATCATCAGTCGCAACGTGCCCAAGCCATTGAAGAGAAGCTATTCTAACACTTGACAAAATGGTAAAGGAATCTTTATTCAAGACTCCTGCAATGGAGGCATTGGGGTAGGGGAGAAATGGGTTGAATTCTAAGCAGACAAGGACGAGTGAGGATTTATAGCATGATGGCGGGGTCCCTGGAGGGAAGATCACTAGGAGGAGACATCACTAGGAAGGATTCTTACTAAGCTGTCCTTCCAGGTTGATTTTTTTTTTTTTTTGGTTCTGCGGATGAAGCCCAGTGGTGTTCTACCACTGAACTGCATCCCTAGCCCTTTGTATAAATGTTTATTTTGAGACAGTATCTCAAAATAAAGACCAGTTGTCCAGGCTGTTTTGAACTTGGAATCCTCCTGCCTCAGCCTCCCGAGTCGCTGGGATTCCAGAATGCGTCCCACCTGGAAGGCCCAGGGTTGTTGCTAAAGGCAGGCCAAGGACTCACACATCAAAGATGGGAGATGAGGACCATGAAAAGATACTTCAGATACCAAAGGTGGGAGGACTCTTGCTGAAATAGTTTAGCAGGATTATTTGCTAAGACTGGGATGGGCCCCCCAGCCAATGACAACAGGACAGGGATTGGGAGAAACAGCAGCAGGGTCAAGGCTGAGTAGAAACAGGGTTCAAGGAAGCCCGACTGAAGTTTGGTGGAGGAGAGAATTTTTGTCAGAGCTGACCTATCCTTGCTTGCCTACCTGCTCTTCCTTTCCACAAGGCCCTCTTACTCAGTCTCTTTCTTTGGCATGCGGTGACCTTTTGCCACTTCCACCATCAAGAAATGGAGATTTTCTTCCATTAAAAATGGAAAAAAATAACCTTTCTTTACCCTTACTTAACTAGTGCCTAGGTGTTTTTAGGACAGAGAATTTTTCTCCATCTTTGTATCTCCAGTGACCTGGACTTTATATATATTAATTATCCCTTGACCAAAATGCTTAGGATAAGAAATGTTGCAGGTTTCAGGGTTTTTGTTGTTGTTTGTTTGTTTGTTTATTTTTGTTTTTGAGTTTGGAATATTTGCATAGACTTTATCAGTTGAGCATCTCTAATTTAAAAACCCCAGTCCCTAGTGTATATATATATATATATATACACACACACACACACTAAAAAAATAAAATAAACAAACAAACAAACAAAAAATCCAAATGCTCTGAAATTCAAAACTTGATGTTCAAGGGTTTCATATTTTTGAAGCATTTCAGATTTGGGATTTTTAGATTAGGAATGCTCAATTTGTAATAGCCACTCAGTAAAAATGTATTGAATGAACAAATGATAATATTGACCATTTGTTGAGAACTTGACATTTGCTAGGCACAGTAGATGTTTATACCAGCTAGAGGTCTTTGAATATAAGGGGTCTCAGTCATCCCAGAGTCAGTTAAAGAAAACACTGAAAAAGCAAGCTACTCTAAGAAGAGGAACCAAAGCAGCTACCAGGAACCAGTGTCTACATGGTAGTAGTCTATCCCTCCAGCTTCCGATGGCCAGATAAATGTGCTCTAACTGTTTTCTGTCTGTTCAATTACTCTTACGATGCAGATATTCTAGAGAGGAACCCAATTGGCTGATTCTGGCTCACTTGTTCCTCCTACCCTTGATCCTGAGTAGGCAGGACACTTTGATTGACAGACCTTCTAAGTGGGATAGATGGAGTAGTTGCATCAAAACCAAAACAACAACAACAACAACAACAAAATGCAAGCTCTGTTACTACAGGGAAATGAGTGCTAAGCAGATGAGCACAGCAGCAGATAAGCTGGTTTAAAAAAAATTAAATTACATTTGGCTCTAATCTTGACAAGGAGTCAATACACTCAATACTGTCAGCTTATTTCTTTTGATGAGGATGTTGAGGAAATTTTTTGCAAATGATATAATCATTCTCACCTCCAAAATATTAAACTTTGAATTAAAAAAATTAAAAATGGGTAAAATATTTTCTCATTCTAATTTCAATATTTAATGTTTCAATCCATAATCAGCCACTATAATCTAATTTTTATTTTCTCAATTTAGAATTTCTGGGAATTTTCCACTGTGCTCCCTCATGTGTTTGGCTGTTTGCCTTTTTATTGTAGCTGAATCCAAAGCAGGAAGAAAAATAGACAGCCAGAAATTTGTTGTAATATAAATATAAGAGAGCAAGGTTGCTTGGTAAAGTCATGCACTGAGACTTTGGTACACATTATAGTGTTGGTTTTGGTTAAAGGAAAACAGACCCGGTCACTGAATCAGATCTTAACTTTTTACAATGTGTGAAAGACTAAAAGGTAGGCACTCTGTATAATTGTCCAAAAGAAAAGTGGTATACATGGAACAGAAGTGTTTCTTTTGTGAAGTGTCATAACTGTATTTCTTTTCTCCTTGAAATTAGTATGGTTTTGTCAGCAGTCTATAAGCTGATCCTCTAGAATCAGATCATGTTTGGCTCCCAGGCCTGTGTAACTGTCCTTTCCTGCCTTGCCCCTGACAGCTTTTCACCCAGTGTCCCCTGCAGTATGTAGTTCTCAGTTTACCCAACTATGCACTATTTCCAAGAGGAAATTTTTTGCTGGGAATCAGACCCAGGGCCTGATGCATGCTAGGTGAGGCCTCTACCCATGAGCTACATCCTCAGCCCCTATAAGAGGAAGTTTTAAAATATAAGCACATATGTTGGGGATATAGCTCAGTTGGTAGAGTGCTTGCCTTGCATGTACAAGGCCCTGGGTTGTAATCCCTAGCACCACCAAACAAACAAACAAACAAACAAAAAAAAACAAGAAACAAACAAAAAAACAAAAACAAAACACAAGCACACAATCTTTCTACAGTTGAAGTAGAATCAGCTATCTGTATTCTTGGTGTCTCACAGGTAGATTCAACCAACCATGGATGGAAAATATTTGGGAAAAAATTGAATCAGTATTGAACACATACAGTATGTCATCATTCCCTAAACAATATATTTTAACAACTATTTACAAAGCATTTACAGTGTTTTAGGTATTATAAGTAACCTAGAAATGATTTAAAGTACCCAAGAGGATGTGTGTAGATTATGTACAAGGACTATACCATTTTATATGAGGAACCTGAGCATGCATGGATTTTGGTATCTGTAGATCCCCATAGGTACCAAAGGAGAACTGTAATATGGGAAGTACATAGTCTACTATTAAGTACTTAGCTTGGCCTTATGTGATAATTTAAGTATTCAGATGGGATTAAGTGGTCATTTTTAGTGGGACACGTAAGTTGAGTTCTCAGGTTTATTAGAAAAACATACTAGAATCTCTCGGGTGGACTGGAAAGTTCAAAGTGTGGATTCTGATAAGATTGCCTCCTTTCTTCTTGGTGGAGGGGCACTGTGATGTTAAATTCCAGTTAGTGAGCTTGGCCACGGCCCCCAAAGGGGCAGGGCTCAGGGGGACAAAAACTTGGGATCCTTTCCTTTAAGCAGTGAATTGTTCCCATACTTTCCATCACAGGTCTTTTTTCATGTCTTTGTATCTTGTGCCAATCTGGGGTGAGTGCCTTGGGTCAGCCTGACCCAGCTAGGAGGTTGAGGGCTTAGTCAGGGATTCCAGCGGGGACTCAGGCTCTCTTTGGCAGAAGACTTGTAATATTTATTCTCGGAGCCATCCTTGTCAGTCTGCTGTCACTTCTTCCTCTAGAAACTCTCCCACCAGCCTTTTGTGGCCTGATTCTGAGTGTCTTGCCATTTTACACATTCTCTCAGCTGATAATTCCATCTCATTACAGCTGGGCTGTCTTTCTTGTTTAGACCTATGGTTCTTTGGAAAAATTGCTCTTACCTTCCCCTTCCTTGCCTGATGCATACTTCCACTCCAGCATGGACTGGATAAACAAGCTCAAGTGTATGAATCTCTTGGAGTGACTGACCATACGTAAACTCTGATGAGTGCAACTATGAAATTATTAGGTTGAAATTCACAAAGGCATTATGTATGCACAAACCCACACATTGGTCCTGTTTATAATTGGATAAAAAGTGTTTTTAATCTTTATAACTGATTTTGATTTAATTTTGAGTACCATTTAAAAAGTTATTTGTATGCTATTTTAAATTAACATAAAATTTTAACCCTAACATTTCGTGTAGTGTTTTTGTTTTGTTTTATTTTCTAAAAAGCTTCCCTCTTTCTTTCTCCTGAGTGTTGACATTTGACCCAAAAAAGGGCACCCACCCTCATCTTTTCTTCCAATCGAGGAAGATCTGCAAATCAGGATTTGGTTGTTTGGTTTTGGAGGCTTTTTTTTTTTTTTTTTTTTTTTTTTGTGTGTGTGTGTGTGTGTGTGTGTGTGTAAGCTGGGGATGGAACCCAGGGCTTTACAAATATGAGACATATGTTCCACCATTGAGCTACATTCCTAGCCCCAGAATCTGTATTCTTTAAATTTTATTCCAACCATGTCCCCAGCTATTTCCCAGGTTTTGGTCAAATTGGAAGTTCCTAAAGGTTCCATGCCCGCAGGGAAGGGGTGAGTGCTGATTTTGCCTCACTGGCTCACTACTCTCTCTTTCTAGTCCTCCAGGTTGCTTAAATCATAAACTCATGGAGATTCCTATTGAATGGGTACATAATGTGCTTCCTCGTCAAAATGAGGGAAATGGGATGGGAAAGAGAGAGAGAGAGAAAAAAAAAAAAACAAACCTACCACTGCTCTTAATTATTTGCCTTTAGAAGCTCAGGACAAGGGTTATCTTCTCTGCAGGTGCTGCACCTGTTTAAAGGGATGGATGTTATTTGTTGGTTGATTGGTCCATCCTTATGGGAGAGAAGCCTCCACATCAGTGCTACCAAATGGAAATATGACACAAACCACAAGCGCAGTCCACATGTGTAATTTTAAAATTTCCTAGTAGCCACAGTAAAAATGTAGGAAGAAGTTAAATTCATCTTTGTAATACATTTTGAATCACTCTCTCTAAAATATTATCATTTCAAAATGGAACTAAAATAAAATGTTAATCTTGAGTGTTACATCTTTTTCATACATAATCTTGAAAATGCAGTACTTATTTTATACTTAACATCAGATTCACCATATCTCAAGTGCTCAGCAACCACATGTGGCTAGTGGCCACCCTCATAAGGAGTCCAGTTCTAGACCTTTTGGAAACCAGCACAGGGCAGGGTAGCATCCTCTTGAATGCAAGTTTAATTTTTTAGTCCTTTATCCCAGGAATCTTTCTTCCTCTGTGGTGGAGACTATGGAGAGCTGTATTTTGCAGTTCCACTTTGGAACTAAAGAAGTGGGGGACCAGCCCCAGAAGCAAAAGCAAATGTTCTCCCTTCCTCAGCACAATGATTCCACAGTCAAATTTCCTTACCCATTTTATTGATGAAGTATTAATTACCCCAAGAAGACACAGTATGTGAATGGCAGAGACAGAAACACAACTGTAGCCAGGAGCAATGGTGCACGGCTGTAATTGCAGTGACTCTTGAGTCTGAGGTTGGTAGATTCCAAGTTTAAGACCAGCCTCAGCAATTTAGTGAGAGACCCTGTCTCAAAATTAAAAATGAAAGGAGCTGCTGGGAATGCAGCTCAGGGGTTAATTGCCCTGTGTTCAGTTCCCTATACCATAAAAAGAAATAGACCTCCAGTGTCTGACTTCACCGTCCAAGTTCTAAGCCACATCTCTACGATAAACAATTCCTGTGTTTGTTTAGGTTCTCATAAAAAATTGAAAACAATGTCCTATAAAACTGCCAGTATATGGCTACCAGACTAAATTTACACTCAGTTCTATGCTATCATTTGTATCTTAGAGTCTATTGAGGTTTATTATTCTATTGAGGTTTAATTTCATATTTTTCTTTTTATTCTTATCTTTAATTGGTGTGTGTGTGTGGGGGGGTGCTCTTTACCACAGAGTTGCCTCTCCAGTCATTTTTACTTTGAATTTTGAGATAGGTCTTGCTAAGCTGCTGAGGCTGGCCTCAAACTTGTGGTCTTCCTGCCTTCACTTCCCCAAATGCTGGGATTACAGGTTTGTGCCACTTGTTCTTACCTTTGATTTTTTAATATTTCCACAAGTCAAAAACTAGTTGGTTACTATTGTTTAGACTGGGACTGATCTTGTTAGTTCTCATGTTTTTACATAGAAAAGATTTATCCAAGATATGATCCAAAATTCAAATAATACCTTCTATTCTTCTTTGAAGTTTTACTGTAAGTGAAACAACATTGTCTCTCTCTTTATTTATGCTACTGGGTTAGCTGAGCATTATTATCATTGTTTTTATTCTCAGCCCTCCTCATCAAATTCCTTGGGGGCAAACTTTAATATAAGTTTGATGACCTCATTCACTTCTGGTCTTAAACAATACCTCTTACACATTGTCTGAATACCTCTTACACTGAAGTGCTTTGAACAGGTGTTTGGATTTATGCCAACAATTTCAAAAGATTTAAAATAGATTTGCAGATTTTTTTCATTGAGTCATGTATCTGAGATATTCATTTGCTTGACAAAATAGATTTTGTTTTGCTTTTTTTTTTAGGATATTTTTACCTTTACTGCATGATATAGTCTCTGAAAAATCTAACCTATGCTCTGTATGTTATCACTCATAAAGAATGTTGTCAATATTTGAAATACACACAGCTACCACTTGCTGATGCGTAGAGAAGAATGAAGCATAGTTTGACCTTCTGTCTGTTTAATACCTTTACGTTTCTGCCAGGAAGACACAGAAGTAGCAGAAACCTGTATAATCAGAATGTCATGTTTGGTTTCTTCTGTTATCTTTGTTAAGGTGACTTTGAATCCTTTTTCCTTTTCTCTTTCCCATCTTCCCTCTTCCCTACAATCAATTAAATAAATTTTAAGTAGGATATAATTTGGTGTATGAAGTGTTTCATTTTAATATTAGCTAGGAGAACTTTATGCCCTAAAAACCAATTTCCTGCTTTTACATCCTCTTCTTAATGTTGTCAGTTCTAAGGAAGTAATTATTTTAGCCTCTGACTCACTGCTGCTAATGCCTCTTGAGAAGCTTTATACCCCAAACACCTAACATGGTCCTTGTTGAAGTAGGCACTCAAAAACAATTGCTTTATCTTCTTGAACCAAGAATTTTGCTGCTTCCGGTGACAGGGCTCCTTCAATTACTGCCTTCTCTCAGGATGATATGAGGTGGCTAATTTTGGCCTGTGAGTCAGCTCAGATTTTCCTGAAAAAATAGCTTTCTAATTCATTCTTAATTCATGTTTTCTTCCAAACACATGGTTAAAACCACAATATTAATATTTTTTTTTCAAGTTTGGCAATTTTTGTTTTAAATATATAGTATTAAATTACATCAATTACCTGGGTTCTGTAGGCCTTTGGTCTATTAGGGGAAGAAAGACAAAACACTGCAGATCCAGCCTGGACATGTGAAGCAGCTTAGTGCTTACATCTTGTTGGCAGAGTGGGTATGGGTTTCTTCTATGCAGAATCCATTTGCCTTCTAGAAACACCGAGTATGAAGAAAAGACCTGCTACCTGCTTATCCTTGGAAGTTTGTCTGTACTCTCAGGCAATGTCTGTAGTACTCGGTGGGATCTTTTAGAACTCAGTAGAAGCCAGGTGCAGTGTCACACAGCTGCAGTCCTGGGAATCTAAGAGACTGAGGTGGGAGGACTGCTTGGGCCCATGAGTTCGAGACCAACCTGGGCAACATTGCAAGACCCCATCTCAAAAACAAACAAATAAATAGTAAAAAAACAAAAATCAGGATAAAGAGGTCAACAGGAGACGTAAAAGCGGAAGAAAAAGGAACAAGCGGTTATCACGGACCATACAGAATGATGCTTCACCAACACAACCCCACTACCAGCCTCGTACAGTTTAGTGAGGTGATGGGCCGCGGCCACCCTGGCTGTGGAGGAATGTAGGGTGACAGTGATGTTGGCAGTGGCAGCTCATGAGCTTCTGTCTGTAAGCCTACCTCGATTCCCTTTTTAACTCTGGCACTGGTTTGTAGTCGTAGTCATAGCTCCTTTAGTTCTGTCCTTGCTGTTCTCTCTTATTGCCTTTGCTGTTGAGGCCCCCTCTTTTACTCCACTAAGTTGCCTACGTGATCCCAAAATCCAAGATTGTCTTTTATGGCTTTTTGATGCTGAGGTTGCAGCTGAGGTCTGCACTCGCTGTGTGGTTGTGAGACTGCTGGGCTAGTTCACTGATTTCATCAAGCCTGTTGGGTTAGGTGGCTTTCCAGTAAGCAATTCAGGAAGGGTGAAAGTATATGACCTTCCTCCTTTCAACAAGATAAGTAGCCTAAAATGTCTTTTATACTCAGCTGAACCTGTAGAGCTCAAGGTGAGTTTTTTTTTATCTTTGTCCTTAGACTACATGTGAATGCAGTGGAAGCTGATTTCCCCCCTCTTACAGCCTCAGCTTTTTAAAATTTCTTTATATCTGCTAGGATCACCCTGATTGATAGCTTATCACACGTGAGAAAAGAAAACATCTGTACTGTATCATCATTATTTTGGTAGACCAAATGACATCTCCCTCATGCTTTCTGTAAGTCAAGACATCCAGTCAGCAGGGATCTGTTTCTCTTTAAACAAACCTGAGCTCAGTGTTTCCAGAGCCCCACACATCCTAAGCAGTAAAATTCTCTGTTTACATGGCCTCGGCTTTCTGGCTATGTCTGCCTTCCCTATTTCATATCCCAAGTCAAACCTCTAGAGAATTCCACCAAAGCAAAGGATGTCCCAGAAATTATAAATCAAGTAACAAATTAGTTTTTTTCCTAAAAAAAAAAAAAAGTTGTTGATGGATCTTTATTTTATTCACTTATTTATATGTGGTGCTGAGAATTGAACCCGGTGCCTCACACACGCTAGGCAAGTGCTGTACCACTGAGCCACAAGCCCAGCCCCATACAAAATTTGTTTTTAATTATAGCTGTTGATAAGATCACAACTGGACATTGAATGTGGGCTTCGAACATGTGTTTCTTCTCATTGTCTCCTGTTTAGAGATGAATAGTGCTAAAAAGCAAAGAATAAAACTTACCAAACCGTATATGTTGCAACATTTACTATAATATTAAGATCTTCCATAATACCAGAATCTGAGAAATGGAGACCGGGAGCACCTATAAGATTTAGAGTCACCTGTGAACTGTTCTGCTTGATTTTTTTTCTTCCCTCTTTTTGTTTAGATCATGCATTATTTTTTTCTTTATTTTAAAAGGCTAAGTAGCTTGTATAGTAAATAATTTTTTGTATTAAACATGAAGAATATCACATTGAAATGTAGACAGAATTAACTTTCTCTATTTGGAATATAAACGATTACATTTACCCATTGTTATTTCTTGGATCTCTGCTTATGTAAATTATAATTATCAAAGAAATGTTTGTCTTTCTTAATATTTTTAAGAAGCTTACTAAGCTTATTGTGTCTTAACATACTCCTTTATTTCTTTTGACTTCAGAACTTTAAATATCTTCAGTGGGATTCTTGCTAAACTTGATCTGGATGTCCAGTTAGGAGATCATATTTTTCATGCATCATAGGTGATAGAATTGCACATGAGAGAAGGGCAAAATGTTCTCTGAAAGAAGGTCAGAGAAGAAAGGAAATGGGTTCTGTAAAGGAACCTAATGATCTAAGGCTGGAAGTCTTTAAGACAAAGAACATGTGAAGCCCTGTAAGTTGGGCTGGGAATGGAACTCAGTGGCAGAGCACTTCCCCACATGCACAAGGGCCTGGGTGTGATGCTCAGCACCACCAAAAGAAAACAAGAAAAGAAAGAGAAGGAAAACACCATATAGAGAAAGAAAATACCATATATTAGTTGCCGTGCCATGTCTCTTGCATGAGTTACCCCATTTCTTCTTTCTATAGAAACTGTGCAGAAAACAGTTGAAATTTGAAATCTTTAATAAGTTGCCCAAATCACTGACTCAGCTACTCAGCAGAACTGGGATTGAAACCAAGACTGTCTGACTATAAAACCTGAGTTCTTCATGGAGAGGTATTATTTTGTAAGACTTTATTTAGCATAAGGGAGTTTTCAGTAAAGGCCTGGTTTAATTGTTTTGTTTTGATATGAAATAGTGTCTCTTTCAGCAGACTTTGGTGTTAATGAGCTTTCCAGTGGCAGATCGCTCTTGATCACAGTGCTGAGATAGACAGCTGGGACCATGTGTGACTCTAGCAGCACTTAGCACTGGTTTGTGGAGTCAGTGAATTGGTGTGATTTATTGAGGCTGTGATACAGCTGACAACCTGCACTCCTTCAACTTTTGAAGCTACAATCACATGTTCCATCTTCCAGTTACTTACACAAAGCAAGTGCATGAAACTCACGTTAAACTTTTAATGAGAGAGAAAGGATAAAGAATACCTTCAAGGCAAAATTAAGTATTGACAGTAATGCAGGCGATTTGTGCACCTGTCCCTCCTCTACTGAGAGGAGAACTTGACTCATGTGCCAAGACGCACAGCTGGGTGGATGAACCCATGGTGACCTTCGTTTCACAGAGGGACAGTGGCTGCTCCTGCGGCATTGAAACTCAAGTCAGTCTTTGGAAACTGAAGCGGGGCATTCAGTGTAATGGCTTCTAAAATTGAATTTTCATAAGCCAAATGGCAGTGTATCATCAGCAAATGATAACAGTAAAAACAACAACAGTGGTTGTAAAATAATTAAAGTGCAATTTGTTGGGTTCTTACAATCTGTTTGGCAATATGTGATGATTAAAGATTATTTAAATTTAACCCTGTCTCTTTATCTTAGACAGTATGTTTTCCATTTGGCTACAGATGGTGTAGAGCTGAGGAGGTGGAGTATGGAGACTGGGAATTAAACACTAGATTGGTAATTAAAGCTGGAGGAGACACATGATTAGATTAGCAGGCGAATTTCCACTGCAGTTAAAAAATACTTTTAATATACTTTCATCTGTTATGGAATTTGTTTGTATTCAGACTATTTTTTAGGATTTATTTATACCAGAGCCAACACTTTTATGTAATACACTGTGCCAAGAGAAAATAGTAGGTATTAATAAGTATATACATAGAGATCTGTGTATTTGCAGGTCATAATTTAAGATGTCATTGCTAAAGTCAGCTTGAGGGTTTTTTAAATCAATAAATTCAGAAAATATGGACAAAAATAAATAACTTATCTCTAAACTTTTATTATAGTATCACTCAGTGTTGTGATGGAAATTTATGTTAAAATCTGACTGTGAACAAGGGAAGCAGTAATTGTAGAGATCACATCAAAGTATAATTGGTTTATTTCTTGGTCCAGATAGCATTAGGAGAGCATCTTGTGACTCACCAATAGATTATTTACTGAGAACATGTAGAATTACCACTGAATTAAATGTATCTTTCTTTAAGGCCAATATTATTCATTTGACCAAAGTGAATAGTTTATCATTATTTAAAGACTGTGAATCACCCATATGAATCATTAGGTTAAATGTTGGCTGGAATATTCTCATTACAGGGATCTTGAATTCTGAGACTCGGATCAAGTGCCTTGTAAACCCAAGGCATTTTACGAACTGGCATTGGCTTTAAAGGTGCTAATAAATTATTCTTCCGTTTCAATTTCCATTCCATCATTCACATTTAAACTCCAAGATTAATGTTTAACCAGCATACATATACATTAACAAATGTGGGTAACAATTACAGTTACAACCCTAGATTGCACTTTTGGTGTTGACCTAGAGAGGATGTAAATAATGTTCATGAAACACCAAAGGAGGGCGTGAAGAAGTTAGCATTATTGATTAAGTGGTTAATGTGAATTGTACTAGGTTACATTTGATTATTTTCCTAGTGGTTTATGGAATTTTAATCTCACAATTTTAAAAAAAGTTGCCATTAATGAGTATTTTTTAAAAATTTTATCTTTTCTCCCTCATTTTGTGAAACACTAGGTGTGAAAAGTACCTGACTTATAGTCTGCCTAATTCCATACCTGTTAGCTACGTAGATGGATAGATGGTGGACAATAAAAATGTAGTCCTGGTATAATTTTGGAGCAAAGGAAAGCCTTCAAACTAGAAAAACCAAATGCCTGTCCTTCCTGTCCTTTCTCCCCAAGGCTCAGCAAGCCCTTCAGGAACTACAGGGGCACACAGATTGGTTTGGGTGGAACTCCTGCACAGACGGCTGCAAAAGGGTTCAGAGTCAGCACTGTTATGTGCCTGGTGCTCATCCTTCTTACCTATCATGCTCGAATCTCTTTCAACCATTCGTCCAGCACCTTCCCTGAGCTAAGCATATATGATAGTCTAGGATTTGAGGATGACAGAGTGGCTAAGCCAGTCTGGGCTCTCAGGCAGAGTGACTTAGTTGGGGAAAAAGATGTGCTCACCCTCTGCCCACCCCCAGAAAACCCTTGTTACACGACAATATGGTGTCACAGTCACTAGATATGTATGTGACAACACACTCCATGATGAACCAGAAGACTGAATGTTGGAGAAGGTGACATTTTACCATCACTTTAGTCTTTTCCAACTATCTGTGGCCTGTGACTTATACAACTTTGTCAACGTGTGGCCCATGTTGATTTGGGCTCAGAAGTTGTAGCAATGTGGCCTTGGGAAAGTTACTAAACCCATTTAAGTCTCATTTTTTTCCACAGTGAAATTAAGGGAAGGAAGGAAAAAAAAAAGGAACAGTCACATTTACCTTGCAAGTGATCATGAGGCTGGGGCTCTGGGTCAGTGGTAGAGCACTTGCCTAGCATGCACCAGGTCCTGGGTTCAACTCCCAGCATTGCAAATGAAAAAAAAAAAAAAGAAAATGAAATTGTCTCATAAAGTGCTTAGTAAAATGGCCTGTAGTAAGTGAACGACTGTTATCACTGTCATGACTAAACTTCACCAAGGTTAGCAAAGGAAGCTACGATCACTGCCCCAAATAACCTAGTGTTTAGGGGGAGAAACAGGGAGAAAGTGGACAAGGACAGTGTAGGGCAGTCAGTGCGGTGATGAAGGGGATACAGGGGCCAGCAGACCACCTTGAAGAGAAGAGCTCAAGTTGGGGGTGAGGTCAGGGAAGGTTTCCCTGAGGAACAGCTTAGCAAATTTTTAAAGTGCATGACACATGGAAGCAATTTGGGACTGCACATTGTGGAGAGACCACAAGCCCATGTGGTAGCTATAGAACTAACCTCTTTCTAGAGGCCTCTGCCTCTGTTGTCGGCATCCTCTGGCTTCTGGCTGCAGTGCTGGGTGGCCAGAATGCCAGGCATTCTCACCGGCTCTTTCTTCTCCCCCAGTGTCCAACAAGCACCCGTTTGTGGACAGCAATCTTCTCTACCAGTTCAGAATGAACTTCCGTCGGAGGAGAAGACTGATGGAGCTTCTCAATGAAAAGTCCCCCTCCTCCCAGGAGGCTCATGACAGCCCCTTCTGCCTGAGGAAGCAGAGCCACGACAATCGGAAATCTACCAGCTTCATGTCAGGTACGCCGGTCCCATGATGTATGTGAACCTGTATTTGCCTTATGAGAAATGGTAGAATAATAATTCTTCTTTGTGAAACTGTTTCTCCAGCAGATTTTTTTATTTAAGAATAACCAAGAAGTATGCAAATAAACAAAACAAAAAGCAAAAAACAAGTTGTTCTCAGGCTTAAATAGCATGAAGTCTGTTTTGTGAAATTATGTACTTGAATTAGAGAAGATCACTCAAGCTCATTCATGCCTTATTTACTTTTCATTTACAAACAACTCTCTTCTTCCTCCTTTTTTTATCTTTTTATTTTTTTTTTATACTAGGAATTGAACTTGGGGCACTTTGCCACTGAGCCACCTCCCTAGCCCTTTGTGTTTTTAATTTTGAGACAGGGTCTCCCTAAGTTGCTTAGAGCCTCTCTAAGTTGCCAAGGCTGGCCTCAAAACTTGTAATCCTCCTGCCTCAACCTACTGAGTCACTGGGATTATAGGTATGTGCCACCACACCTGGCTCACAATTATATGTCATCAATGATCCTCCTTCCTTCCTTCCTTCCTTTCTTTTGGTACTTGGGTTTGCCAGGGTGCTTAACCACAGAGCCACATCCCCAGCCTCTTTTTTTTTTTTTTTTTTTAATTTTAAGGGTCTTGCTAAGTTGCTCAGGGCCTCACTAAGTTGCTGAGACTGGATTTGAACTTGCAATCTTCTTGCCTCATCATAGTCCCCCAGAAAGCTAGATTTATTTTTTTGCTTCCTTCTGCCAGGCAGTGGGCAGAGTGCTCTCCATAGCCTCTTTCTTTCACTTGTGGCCCTTCCCCTGCTTGAGAGCCAGCCTGTTCCACAGCAGGAAGAACCAAATCAGAAAATTGAAGACACTGCCTCCTGTAACACTTTGAAAGTATGAATATGTGCTCTACATTTTAAGCCCCTTCTCTCATGACTCTGAATGATTAATGGTTTGATATGAAACCAGGAGGCATTTACCATCACTGTTTATTTATCACACGTGTAGCCAGCACTGAACTTACACCCTGGCCAGGAACGCTTGGGTTTGGTCATTCCTGAAATAATATCATACTTTCATGGACATTCTATAATCCTTCTGCTTGCACTAACCCTGTGAGCTCCCATGGTTACTTTACATCAGGGAAATCGAGTCTCAGAGAACTGAAGACAGTGGCCAAATTGTGCTGTAAGTGGGCAGAGCTGCCCCCCAAGTTCCTGCTTTTCTGACTCCAAGGCCAGGGTGTGTTTTCCTGGCCAACGTGCCTTGCTTTGCTGTACCTTGCCTCTGAAAGAAGCGTGGGTGCTCCAGGGAACCCAGATGGCCCCCGGGATGACTGTGTGTGTCTTCCCTTCTGCAGTCAGCCCCAGCAAGGAGATCAAGATCGTGTCTGCAGTGCGGAGGAGCAGCATGAGCAGCTGTGGCAGCAGCGGCTACTTCAGTAGCAGCCCCACCCTCAGCAGCAGCCCCCCTGTGCTCTGCAACCCCAAATCTGGTGAGTTCACGACAGGCGGGCGGTCCTGCTCCTGGCTATGGGGACTGGGACAGATGGGCAGGCTGGGTTCCCTGGTGAACAAGTCTCCCTGAAATGGAGGGAGACTGCAGGAATCTTGTGAGAGCTGGCTCTTAGGGGAGAGAGTAGAACTGGGCAGAGGAGAAATTAGATGGCGAGTCAGTCTCAGTGAAGGCTGCATTGGACCCCAGTGGAAAATCTGCACTGGGTGGCCCCGTAGAGTCACATGGAGTTGTGTTGAGAGGGCTGGGCTTTTGTACCCACCCACAAGTTAACCAGATTTTAAATGTTGCTATCCCAGAGAGGAAGCCATGACTGGCCAGTGTTACTCTCTTCAGAGAAGTGGTTCCCAAAGACAGCTGAGGGCCATCTGCTGTGAGCTCTCCCAGCAGCTGGGAGGAGCCCCTCAGCCTTTGAGGGGCAGCTGCTCACTATAGGAGAAACAGCGCTTCCCCAGGCTGGAGGAAGGCTTGTGCTCTTAAGGAAGAATGGATCTATGCAAATCCACCTGTCTCTGGAATTCCCGGGTGCCTTACACTTTTAAAATCTACTCATCGACCTCTATGGTCTCTGAATACCTGGGAAAAAAATGCAGGTTCAAAGAATGTTGAACTTATACTAAGAAACAATCCTCCCTTGACCTCATCACCCAGGAACCTGCCATCCATCCACATTACCCCTTTCTCACTCCCCCTACCTGCCCGGTCCTCACTGTTCTTCCCAGGATGAGCTGGTGTATGACATCATTATAGTCATCACTTGAGAACATCCTCAACTCCAGTTGTTCAGTGCACTTTCCACCTTCCCTTCAGTGTGTCCTTTCAGGGAACTTTGTTCCTTCTGTTCATGTTTCCCCAGCATCAGATGTTGGGGATACAGAGACGAGAGGCCATGACCCCTTAGCTCAACGAGCACTTCATCCCCGTGGAGGAAAAATCAAAACATAATAAGATGAAGGGCTAAAAGATGTTGTTCAAAAGGTTTAAAGAGGAACTTGTCATCCAATGCTGCTGTCTGGGAAGGTGGCTGCCTTTCCTGATCTCACTTTTGTTTCTCTGCCTTCCGAGAACTGGTGGCAAGAATAAACTTGCAAGCAAATGAAGAAACTTGCTTCCATCCTGGTCTTGGCTGCAAAATTATTGAATACCCATGTTCTACTATGTTTTGCTGTTACTGGAGTGTGCTTATAAGGGAGAATGAGAAAGGAGAAGGACTTTCTAGAAAAAGGATATTCAGGGCTTGTCTAGTGTGTGCTAGGCCCCGAGTTCCATCCCCAGCACAATAATAAAAGAAGAAGAAGGATATTTGAAAACTGGGTAGAAGCCTGAAAGGCCTCCTCAAAGTTAAAAGCAAAAGATCTCAGTTTCAAAAAAAGGACAGTCATGCTATCTCCATTTTTCCATATATATATTTGTGTGTGTGTGTATGTACATATATTTATATTTGTGTATATACATATGTATATATTTGCACATGCTAAACAAGTGCTCTACCACTGAATTACATCCACAGCCCCCACCCACAGATGGATAGGTAGATTAAAAAACTTTTTTTTTTATATATCAGAGATTGAACCTAGGGGTGCTTAACCACTGAGGCACACTCACTGCCTTTTTTACTTTTTACTTAAGACAGGGTCTCACTAAGTTGCTGAGGCTGGCCTCGAACTTACAATCCTCCTGCCTCAGCTGATATTGCAGGGGGGTGCCACCAAGGCTGGATATTTATTTTTTTGATTGCATATGATAAAATATGAGCAAAGGGTTAATTATTTAAATTAGCAACACATCTGTGTGCTCCCAGGTGGGTTATACTATTTCCTGTTTTCCCCTTGCACCCAGATCAGAGGGAAGAATTCACTGACAAGTGGGTAGAAGAGGAAGCTGCCTTTCTTGAGTCCCTGAGGCCTGGAGCAGTAGTGGCTCCTGCATCTCACTTCTTACCCATATTCTGACCAGCTTCTCCTTCACCCTTGTGAAGGTGGCCAGTACTTTGTGAGCTCATCTATGATCTTTTTTTTTTTTTCTCAAGCAGATAAACAGGCCTTCAAAGTAAAGAATTTAAAATTAACCACCCAGAAACATCAATATGTATTTTTGGTAGTTTATTAAAAAAAATGCCTTAAGCCAGACATTCTGCCCAAAAAACTATAGCTATTATGACCATAATCAGTATCCTGCTAAAATGTTATCTTCCAAGGATATGTAAAAAGGACTCTAAGGATATTTTTTCAAGCCTCAAAAGTTTCTAGTTTTTCAAAGTAATAAAGAAATAAAGTACATTAAAATAAATGGTCAGTGTGAGGGTGTCCTGTATTCAGATTCATAAACTCCATGAGGATTTATGGGGCATGGAGGATTAAAAAATATCTCAGCCCTCCAACATGGACCACTTTTCTTATCTCCTTTCCATCTACTGAGAGATTCTGTTCCCAGCTGGATATTTAACCTACTCCCTTTTGTTTAGTGAACATAAAATCATTTGCTGTTTTATAAGCTTCTGAGAGCAAAAGTAGTAATCTCAGCCATCTGTCATCTCCGCAGAAGCATTTCACTGCCTTTAACTGAGAGATCTTGTTAGGCCTGGGCTGCACCCAACAGACAAGACCCAGCTGCTTGGAAATCACACATGCCTTGCCCCACACTCCTGCCCACTTGTGCAGGGCTGGTGTCTGACCTCTGGTTGCCACTTGCAAAGGGAATTAGAGCTGGCACTTGTCCAGGCTGGCCTGGCTCTGGCACTTTCCATTTCCTTGTGGCACTTAAGTCCCTGATTTTCATATAAACTAGAATGGTCTCTGTCCCCGATCAACTATTCTAGAAAGAAGGGGAAATCCTTTCTCCAGTTCTTAATAGGCATACAACAGATGATAAAGTTATTTGTGGGTGTTTTTTTATAGCTGGCTGGTCAGGATTTGGCTGCTGGCTTTTCCATCTTGGTAGGCAACAGCAACAGGTGAGCCGCTGAAAACAGACATCTTAAGATGAATAGACACCACAGACACCACACCACACCACTGTCTTCCAGAGCTTCTGAGCCCTTCTGTCTACTTACAAGACAGCATAGTGCAAGGGGTCAGTGTAACACAGTGGCTGAGAGTGTGGGCATGGACAGTCAACATCTGACTTTGGTTCTAATTCTGGAAGCTGATAATTAGCTTTAGGTCCTTGGCCATAAATACTTTAACTATTTTAGGTTTGTTTTCTCACAAATAAAATGAGGATACTGACGAACCTAACTCATTAGCTCTTGTAATAATTAACTGAATAATGGGTTACCTAGCATTATACTCAGGACATGCTGAATTCTCAGAAAAATTCACCAGTATTATCACTCTGGGCACAAGGCAGTATTATATGTAGCCCTGTGTTCCTATGTTATTTAGGAAATAAGTAGAGCTCTTTTTTTTTTTTTGAGAGAGAGAGAATTTCAATATTTATTTTTTAGTTTTCGGCGGACACAACATCTTTGTTTGTATGTGGTGCTGAGGATCGAACCTGGGCTGCACACATGCCAGGCGTGTGCACTACCGCTTGAGCCACATCCCCAGCCCGATGAGTAGGAGCTTTAATGCATGGGACAAGGGCAGTGTGGGAATGGGGTTGGATCTGGTTAGTGCTTAAAGCTTGACTCTCAGACTGCTGGAGCTATTTTTTCCTACCTTTGAAACATATAAATGCATAATAGATTTATAAGAGAGAAATGGGAAAAATAGAAAACATGACATTTTCCTTTATAGGAAAACTTCGACCCTGTCCTTTGTCCCTTCTGCTTCTATTCCTTTGGCTACCCACCAACTCCTTAGCTCTGTGGGTGGGTTTAGGTTTACTTGTTTGCTGATATTTTATTACTAACAGTGGGGCAGGGACCTGGCCACTGTAGTTCACTGATGGTCACGTAACAGGTGTTCAGTAAGTATCTGCTGAATGAATGAAGGAAGGACTTCCAGGTACTCATTCCCTGACCCTGTGTCTGCTTCTCAGTGCTCAAGAGGCCAGTCACTTCTGAGGAGCTCCTGACTCCTGGGGCACCATACGCAAGGAAGACGTTCACGGTAGGCTTATGCCTTGTTTTTTCTCCTGTGATACTCATTTTTCTGTCATGTCAACATGTTGATGTGTAGCTCATGGACTGAATTGAAAACTTGTCCTAAATTTCCTTTGTTTTTCACATGTGTTGTGAGCAAACTGTGTTAACATAAACAAAACACATTCGTGTCTTTCAAGAATATCACAATTTATTGAATAACAGTAAATTCACAGGCTATACCAGCTGATCAGTGACAGTTCACTGAATATTTGTGGGTCACCTGGTAGTCATAAGCCAGGAGATCACAGGTTCTTTTACTCTAATCTTAGTTTCTAGTATCTGTAACACTCAAGTTATACTTTATACAATTATATATACAGTTTACAGAAAGGTCAAGAAGAAGTTAAGGCAGCCATTGGGGTTCAGGAGGCTGCACTGAGAGCAAAGGCAGAGACATGAATGCAGAGTCAAAGAGTCAGTGGAGGTGGTCGGGATGCAGAACTGTCAAAGCACAGGAACTTATGCTAGGCCAAGGTCTGCCTGGACAGCAGGTTCACAGTGTCAGCTTGAGATGTTAGCTTGGAGTGGGTGTGCATGGTGATCACTGGCAGGAGAAACTGCTCTGCTAAAGTCCAAGGACAGAGATTCAGAGGTTCATCACTGTGAGTTTTCCTGGGCAAGCTTAGGACAAGTGACAGGTGACAGGAAAAGGGTGCTGTCGTGACCAGACTCAGGGTGCTTCTCCTTTTTGGGCCTCAAGTAGGGGGCTGTTTCATTCAGTAGTAAAAGTCTGGGGTATTTGATAAGCTCATGAGCCTGTTTTATTTTTCCCCCATATGAGTTTGATACACCTGTCCATGTGCTTCTGATTAATTTGATGAGGCCACAGATAGCCATTTTTATTAGTGTGATTAATTTATCAGTTTTTGGCTTATGGTTGTTTTATGTTTGTCTGTTTGTACAAACAAGGTATAGAGACATTCTACTGAGCACTTAGACTCAACATTGTGTAGCTTATGGCAGACTGCAAAATGGAGCAGCTCAGGTTTAGGCCCAGCCTGAACACTGCTGTTTTATACATCATGAAATAACTCAGAGAGGGCACAGCCTGCTTTCCATATTATGAAAGTAGGCTTTTTTTTTTTTGACACTAAGACACTAAAACATAAAGCACATTAGGTCTTTACATGATTCACTTGTTATTCACATAGTATTTTGGTATCTTAAGTTATTTTTGATATGTCTTTTAAAAAGAGATTTCCATGATGCACTTATGCTAATGTAATTATGGAATTCTAAGACAAATGGTAGTGCAAATAATGCCCACAATTTCTTCTGCATTACACTTAATTTTAAAAATCACTGAAGACAGTAGGAGAGTCTTAAGGTAGAAAAAGGGAACAATCGAATAAATTGTTCCACTGTAAAGAGTGGTGCCTTTTACAATATCAGCAAACCCCCAGTTGTGAAGGCATCTAATTTGGGGCCCTGTGTGGCTGTGAGGGGCTCCTGAAGACCTACTGGGGAAAGGCCCTGCAGCCTTAACTCTGCCTCCCTCTAGCCCCAGAGGTTTTCTTCAGAATGTGGAAGTTTTCTGATTGACAGCACCTCCCCCCATCCCCTTCCTTTCAGATTCCTCACGTCTACATCAACTTCCTCTTATACACTTCTCTTTCCTCTTGTTTTCCATTACCTCAGGTAGAGAAACACACACACACACACACACACACACACACACACACACACACAAGCTTTCCACAATCATACATAATGCAAACATTTTTTGGTGGCTACTTCTGTTGCTGAGCTGGAGGACTTAACATGAGAAGGCAGTGATATATATTTGTATTCAGGGAAAAGGCATTTGGGAGTGAAATTTTGTATAATAAACGAAATAATAGCAAACCCTAAAATTGCTAAAGTGATTAAGAATCTTGAGAATTTCCACCAAATTCCTGCTTTCCTCAGTCTCCAGCTTTGAAGAGACGGTGGATTGTATTTGTTTTAGGCTTTTAGTTTTATGCCAGCATTGCTAGTAATTGATTGTGAATGTGTTTCATCTGTATTTCAACTAACGTATATGTTAAGGATGAGTCTTAGAGCCCCCAGGGAATGTAACTGCCAATTATATTAGTGATTCTATAGGAAAAGTTTATGTACTATTTCTAAAATAACTTTTGGATTGGAGTCTACTTATGAATTGAGAACTTTATGTACCTTTTCACCTCCTTTTTCTCTTCCCTTCTTTCTTTGTTTCTATTGTTGGTACTGGGAATTGAACACAGAGGTGCTCTACCACTGAGCTATATTCCCAGCCCTTTTTATTTTTCTCTTTTGAGACAGTCTCTCTGAGTTGCCCAGGGTGACCTCAAATTTGCAATCCTCCTGTGGAAGTCTTCAGCAGCACTGGAATTACAAGTGCATGCCACTGCGCCTGGATCACTTTATTTTCTTGGTATAGAAAGTTGTTTCAAGAAATACTAGGCTCTTCATATTTCTCATTATTAGTAATTTAAAATGTTATTCCAGACATGAGTGACATAGCTAGATAATAGTGTATCGTTTGGATCCAGATGGAAAAGACAAACTTGGGGTAGAGATTGGATTTGGAGAGAAATTACAACCATGTTTTTAAGATCTTCTAAACCTTCTACTAGATTTTGATATTGACTCGTCGAGCAGCCTAAGAAAGAGGCAGTCTGCCAATTATTTATTGAGTAGTGCCCTCCCAAAAGCAACTTCCTTCTGCCAAACAGGTTCTGTTTCTCAACCACATTTTCCACGGAGCTCTGCCTGCTCTCATGATAGAAGCAACGTATTCCATCCCCTTAACAAGGTGGCGAGGAAGTGGAGAAAGATGTGTCATGGCACATGCTTAATCCTGTGCTGGTTTTCTGTCTCTTGGCAGGACAGGCAAATTGCCAGGGACTGCCTGCCGATTGCTAATTGTGGTTTTCTTCTCTAGATTGTTGGCGATGCGGTTGGCTGGGGCTTTGTGGTAAGAGGAAGTAAGCCATGCCACATCCAGGCTGTGGATCCCAGTGGCCCTGCAGCGGCAGCAGGAATGAAGGTATTCCCAGGCCTTTCTGACTTGGTTTCTATCTGTCCTGGGTTGGGCCTGCGTTGGCTGCAATTCTGTCATGGGATCCAAAGCCCTCTCAGGTTGTGCCCTTTCAATTTCTAATCTCCACACCCTTTACCTGTCCCGGGTCTTCCCTCTCCTTTAACAGCCCAGTGTGAACACTTCCAGCCTTATTTAATTATTTGATGCCATCTGTACTTTCTCTCCCTAAGTGTTTTTGTTCCATTTTTGTCAAATTTTCTTTTTCCTTTCTGAATGGGGTCGAGATGAAGATAAGAGCATATCATGCAGCAACCAGAGAAGAAGGTTTGCCCACTTCCTGCCTCTGCTTTGTATTCTCCAAACTCTCATTGTTTTTCTTTCTTTTTTTTTCCACATTTCTTTTCTTAATGCTGAATTTAGAGGAGAGGAAAAATATATATATATATATATATTTTAATTTTAATTTTTTTTTCTCAGTGGGGAGGGATGCTGGGGATTGAACTCAGGGGCACTCAATCACTGAGCCACACCCCCAGCCCTATTTTGTATCTTATTTAGAGACAGGGTCTCACTAAGTTGCTTAGCAACTCGCTAAGTTGCTGAGGCTGGCTTTGAACTTGTGATCCTCCTGTCTCAGCCTCTCCAGCCGCTAGGATTACAGGTATGCACCACCATACTCAAGTGTATTTATTTATTTATATATATTTACATAAACATATATTTCTTTTTGCTTAAATCTCATATCAAAATCTGCTGTTTGTGTTGTAGACAAGGTCTATTCTGTGGATTATATGCCATCAGTAGATCATACCAGACCCTAATGAGCACATATTGAGAAAAAAATTCATGGAATTTGAAGAGAACAATATTCATATCTTGATTCTGCTAGTTACTGGCTTTTTGAGCAAGTTTGGTGACATCTCAGAACCTATTTCCTCTTCTCTGAAATGGCATTAATCTTTCCCTTAACTCTTTTATGGATTATATATATGGACATACTTGATAAAGTACAAACAGCTACACAAATATCAATTCAATATTGAATGAATTCAAAGATTTTCTGGCAATAATTTTACATATTGTTTGGTATTAAAGTGATGTGTGTCCAAGAAAATTTGGAAAACACAGACAAGCCTAAAAAAAGTTGAAATTGCCTATCATCTTTCTTAATCCAGAAATGACAACTATATAACATTCTAAAAGCAGCCTTCTGGATGTATAATTAGCACCCGGTGGAGTAGTACCATTTACATTTTGATTTTTATTTTTCTAGACTTCTCGTATGCATATATGGAAATACATTGTCTTTATAACAGAAATGAAAGAGAATATTGAAAGCATTGATTTTTTTTTTTCTCAGAGCTTCGAAACACCTTTATCTAGCACAGTTTTGTTCTGTCATCTGTGAAACATTTCCCAGGGCATATTGATCTCAGTTATCGGGGACATGGGAGGGTTCAGCAAGCTGGAAAGCTGTAGATCACTCTCACCATTCACTCATCAGTGCCTTCATCCTCTCCCATCAGGCTTTTTCTGGTGCAGCAACAGGTGTGATTGGATTCTCCACCTGTCTGGTTTCCAGCATGTGCCCTCTGGCGTTGGTGTACACCCTGGGGGAAAAGGGGGAGCAAAGAGCTTCACCTTTAGTGCCAGTCTAGGTAATCAGGCTGGTGTGATCAGGTGCTGGCCCTGCACCCTGATTTCACGACCTTGTCCGAATGGGGGAGGCACAGTCCTGCTGTGCCCTGTGCCCCATGGCAGCTGTGGAATCCTCAGAAGACCTTCCCTACCTTCTCAGTATACCACAGCAGGCACAGCACCAAAGAAACTCAGCAGGAAAGTTGGCTAGGAACATAAAGGGCAAGCACTTGTGACTGTGCCGAGGCTGAATTTCTCATTTTCTAATGGAACTCTTGGCTGTGGGAAGGATCTTACATTTTATTTCCACAGTAAAGTACCCAGTATGGATGATTTTGGCAGAGAGCTTCGGTGCTGAGCGTGCATTCATTCACGTGAGGACTTGGCTTTAAGCACATTTCCTTTGAGGAAAACAGTAGATTTATATTGCAACTGAAGAACTTGCTTTGCCTAGCCAAGTGTATAGGGAATTTAATTGATTCTAGTTCATCTCTGTCAATTAACATGCATAATTGACATGTCAGTTAATTAACTATTTGCTGTATGTACCTGGATAAATGGGTTTCCTGATATATGTATTTTTTATTTTATAAACTAATACATCATATGGTTATATTTTTATTTTCCTTGGAAGTTTATAATGGTTTTCCTATATCCTGGAGCTGTATAGAATTCATCAGAGCAGCTCTTCTGCAATTGCATAATATAGCTCTCTTATTCAGCAGAATGTTCTATCCTGAGCTTCTCTACTTAAAAGTAGCTTTATTTGTATTCTATCGCATTTTATTTTATTTGCAGTACTGGGAATGGAATCCAGGGGTGCTGTACCACTGATCCATATCCCCAGCTCTTCTTTTAAATTTTTTAAAATTTTGAGACAGGGTCTCTCCAAGTTGCCAAGGCTGAATTTGAACTTCTGATCCTCTAGCCTCAGCATCTGGAGTTGCTAGGATTATAGGCTAACACAAAGCAGCCAGCACCTTGACAGGGTAATTCTTACTGAACAGGAAGGAATAAGCCACAGGAGAATTAAAGTCTGAAATAATTAGTGAAGAAATAAGACAAAGTCAAAATTAGTTTTAAGGGAGCGCCAGATGGGTTCTCCCAGTCCTGGTGGAAGCTGGAACAGAACAGTTAGAAAATGGCTCTGATTCTTTATTTAAGGGAGAGCATCAAAGGCGGGGATAGGTTTCAGTGGGTAGAGTCTTTCTTTTTGGTGTCTTGCAGTGGACAGCTTGATTGGCATCTTGGGAAGCCGCACCTATTTCTGGGAGTCTGTGTGGCTAGGTGGCTGCCGCAGGTCACCCCATCTCTGGTGCTGTATGGAACCTGGCGGAGCTGAATAGAACACATATGTATCTGGGCTGTCTTAACCAGCACAAGTGCCACTGGAAGTTTCCAGATACCAGACCTTCCTATTCACTGACTACAATGCCAGTTTTGGTCCATACATAGTCCACCATGGCTCTTGACAACAGGTGTGTGCCTCCTCATCCAACTTAAAACCATTTTAAACTGCACACACTTCATCTCCTTCTTGGAAATTAATAAAACAAATCAGCATATTAAATTTCTAATCTTGCAGAGGGCTAATTTTGTTTCAGTTATTTAACATATCATTTTATCACTTAAGAGAAACACTCAAATGGAGTCTTCCATTTGGTTAAGATAGCTCTCAAACTGTTAGAAGATGCCTTTGGCCAAACTATTTTGGAATGAAACTCATAGAGATATAGTTTTGAATGCACTATTGGTTTGTTGGTTAAATGAAAATGATGGTGATTGTCATGCCCTTCAAATAATTTAGCTGTGTTTATTCATTAGAGATAGTTTGTTCATGATTCTCTGACCTAAAACACTTACTAAACTATCTCATATTTTACCACTTGTGTTAGTAACAGAATGTTTCAGTTTCATAAGCAGCCAGTTGTATAATGTAATACTGAAGGCTTGTTTCCACCAACCTGATTTTGCAGTTCTCTTGGGGGGCCTAAGGGGAAGGTCTGCTTATGTTTCTACAGCTCTAAAGTGGAGCACGAAATATGCAGAGGGTCAAAGGTGTGGTTGCACCCATGGCTGCACATTTGTATCTCCTTCTTCCCCACATTTTCTATTTGCTGACTTTTCACTCATCTTTGGGAATTTCACCAGCACTACTCCTTTCAATACAAAGGAGAAGGGAGAAAACATGAAAAGGAACCCTGGTTTCCTGAGGGTCTTCTCTGTGCCTGTACCTTGCTGGCCCTTCTCTTCGTGAGCCCATTTAATGGCTACAGCAAAATACTAATATCCTGAGGGAGCAGCAATTTTAGGATATCTGTCCTCTCTATCACTCCAGTTAACTCCATTTCTGGACCACGCTATGATCATCTTAACCTACATGATCCTCTAATAAGCAGCCTTCTTTCTAACCAGGCAGACTTTTTACATTTCACTAGTATCTCAGGATCGCGCCTATGTCCAGCTCTTAAGTAAATCTAATTCATTGACTCTGGCCATTAATGCTCTAATGGCTTCCTGTCACAATGAGAATAAACTCCAGATGTCTTTTGTGGGCTGCAGAGTCCTTGATCTGGTTCTGCAGATCAGAACCTCATCTCCTGCACTGTGTTGCTTATAGTACCCCTGACTTTCTCTTTGTGCTTCCCAAATATCAGGTTTGTTCCTACTTGAAGAAAGATGACTGGTTCCATTGTTGTCTTTCTAATCTCAGGTTCCATGTTGACTTTTCAGAGAAGCCTTCCTTAAATATCCTGTGATATTCCCCTGTCTTCCACCAGCTGCTCTTCATCATCTCACCCTGCTCTCTTAGTCATTTCAGTCTGCTGTATCAAAAATACTATAAACTAGGGGCTGAGGTTGTAGCTCAGTGATGGAGTGTTTGCCTAACATGTGTGAGACACTGGGTTTAATCCTCAGCACCAATATAAAAATAAGTAAATAAATAAATAAAATAAAGGTATTGTGTCCAATAATAATAATATACACTGGGAGGTTTTGTAAATGTCAAGCATTTGTTTGGAAAGTCCGAGATCAAGATACTGGCGGATCCATTGTCTGTCAGGGCCTGCTACCTGGTTTTCAAAGGCCATCTTCTCGATGTTTCCTCACACGTCATAGAGCAGAGAGAAGAGCAAGTCTTCCTGTGGTCTTCTTATAAAGGCACCAGTCCCATTCACTCTCATGACCTAATCCCTTCCTGAAGGCCCCGCCTCTGTGTTATTCTACAAAAGGTTCAGGGAACTTACATACGGAGCCACCTGTATCATGAACTTGGGCCTTTCCCATATATGGTCTTGACTTTTGAAGATGGGTGGCTTACAGTCTCCCTACTTCACAAGTGAGGAAACCCAATTAATCCCTTCCTAATTACCAGTTTGTAAATATCAAGAGCTAGATTCAAATCCACATGCTTCTCATAGTATTAGTTCAAGAAATACAAACTGAGGCACAGCCCAATAGATGATGTGTCCCATTAAAATCTTAAATCCTAGGTAGACTGCTTTTGGATTCATGACCTTTCATGTCTCCTGTGCAGAGACTGTACATTCTATGCAAAGTGCATTGGTAAAGTGGTCACATGTTCATCTGGGTTGGCTTGAAGAAGATCAAATGAGTAGTTTTAGTCCCTGGCACTGTCCCCTTACTTAGGTGAGGACTAGATCTCACAGTGTCATCCAAGTGAAAAATCTAAAATACTTACTTTCGTTAGTTAAATGAAACACTTGTTAGAACCAACGGTTGAGCCTTTAGGCTACGAAGGAATCTGAGCCATATTTACAAATACAGGACAAAAGATATCCTTGCTTTTTTCTGGAAAGTTTATTTTTCTTGTGGGAATAATTAAATCCTGCCAGAAGCAGTATTCCAGTTTTCATGCTGCCCCGTGCCAAGTCTCAGAGGGATTTCAAGACTCCTGGCTTCTTTTCTTGTTTCCTGCTGTGATGAATTGATGGATGTGGACTGACTCCATCTCTTTTCTCTGTTTACTTATTTCTTTGCATGTTTATATAGAAACAGAACTATCTGAGTCAGAATAAGGAATTAGTGGCCATTATATCTTTTTTCCCCCTCTTAAAAATTGACTTGTTTTTTCACATAGAAAAAAATTTTTTTTTTCAAAATCCTGCCCATTGATCTTTTCTCCCCAGGGACAGAGTACTGTGTCATTTCATGGAATTTACCTACTGCACCAAAAGAGGCCAGGTTCTTACCTAATTGGCCAAGTCAATTTGGGCACTAAAGTAAATTATGGGATGACCATCCACAGAGATTTTTTTTTAAGTGACTTCACTTGATGTTTTTGAAAGTAGCTCCTTTCCAGGTGACTTCAGGCTGCTCTGTGCCTTGGCTGGCCCTTGCAGAGGGTGACAGGAATAGTGGGGACGAGAATCCTCCACTTGCCACTGGGCAGGCCTGGGAGGGAAGAGACAACTCCTTTGCCTGGGAGGGACCTGCCAATAAGCGAGGGCCACTTCCCGGGCTCAGACTCACATCATCTCCTGCTCTGTCCCCTTCCTTAGCAGGGAGCCTCCCCTGTGCCAGGCTCCAACAGTCCTCAAATGCACATTCACCTCTACCATGTGCTTGGCATTAGGTTAGGCCATCCTGGGATTTACAGTCGAGAGAAGAAAAAGAGACATTAAGCAAACACTTCCCCCTAATGAAAGTAGAATTACTGTAGGAAAGGAAAGGGGGGAAAAACCTGATGCTTCTGCTTTTGCAGAATAAAGGGGGAATGAGCAGGAACACTCCCCGACCTTCAGGGGAAAGAAGGCCTGAGCTGAAACCCAAAGAATGAACAGAAACCTGCTAAGTGTGTGCACCCTGCATGTGTATGGGTGTGCACAGGATTGGGTGTTCACATGGGTACACACACACACAGGTTTTATTCTGTATGGAGGGAACCCAGAAGGTAGCATGGTGTCTTGCAGAAAAGAATGAAAGTCATAACCAGACTGCAGTGTGAGGAGAATTGGGAAGGAGGGAGCTGTGGATTAAGGAAGTTTCTTGCCTTTTTTTTTTTTTTATGATTCACCCCATGAGGAATATGTCTAAGACATGTTTTTTTCTAGTTATCCCTCCCTGTGAAATGTAGATCGCAATGATTTACAGAGTACCTGTTTATCTATTATGTTCTACTGTATATATGTATACAGTGTGTGGATATATATATATATTCTACTATATATGTCTATACAAATGCACATATGCTTTATACTTAAAAATAGGATAAGCTGGTGAAACAGCTCACAGCTCTAATCCCAGCAACTCAGGAGGCAAAGGCAAGAGGATTGCAAGTTCAAGGGCAGTCTCAGCAACTTAGCAAGGTCCCACGCAAATTAACAAGACCCTGTCTCAAAATAAAAAATAAAAAGATAGAGGATATAGCTCAATAATACAGTGTCTCTGGGTTCAACCTCCAGTACTGCCAAATTAGTCAAAATGATTTAATCAATACACACACACACACACACACACACACACACACATATATACACACACATATATACATTTTTCATACTCTAAGAAGCAATGTTTGTTCTTTAGGGACTATGTCCCTTTCCTCCTTGAGAAAGCATGATTTAGAGGAAGGAAGAGGTTCAAGAGCTTTATAAAATTATGTTCTGAATTGAGGCATAATTTTCATGCAATAATGCACATGGCTTTTAAGTGTGTAGTTTACAGGTTTGGTCAGATGTGCACGCTAGTGTCACTACCAGTCAGATTGTAGGACATGTCACTCCAGGAAACTCTTCACGTCTCTTTCATGTCAGCCCCTCCACCAGAGGCAGCCATGGATATGATTTCTGTCATAAGAAATTGGGTTTTTGGAGTCAGATGGCTCCATTCGCCCCTCCTCCTGCCTGTGTAAGGTTTGGCACATCATTTAGCTTCCCCGGCCCCTCTCTCTCTCGTCTGCTGACTGAGGACCTTTGTGGCTCTTCCTCAGGGCTAGGTGAGGGGTTGAGGGAGGTGGTGAACAGAGCCCCTTACCAGACTGGGCACCTGGTCCTCCCCTCCGTCCCACTCTGAATAATACATGGGTGCATCTCTAAGAGCCCAGCTACAGCCAGTTTATAAAATAAAGCTGAATACCTCTTCAGTCTTGGACTTTGTCTTAGTGCCTCTGGATGTCATGCTTGCCAGTCCAGATGCCCTGTGCTCTGCCCTGCCCATTCCAAGGTCACTTCATGGTCTAACATAACTGCTGACGTGATAGTGATGAGGGTTTGCATTCTAGCCACACTGAAGGGAAGAAAGGAGGCACTGCCCCTCATTTAAAAATACTTCTTGGGAGTTGCACATACTACTTTCCATTTCCCCACATTTCTATTCCTCACCTCGTCTTGAGAGCCACCATCCCACTCCGCTGGATATAGGGACGCAGGCTCTGCCTGACTAGCTTCATCTTGGCCATTGGTAGCCCTGTCCCCACATGCCATTTTCCACTTCCAGAAATGTCCAGGAGCATCTCTGTTTCTTCTGGCCATCCTCTCATTCTTTTCATCTGGCCCATCTCTTCCCCACTCTCTTCAGGCCCATGTCCACCTTCACCTAGAACTTGAGACTCAAGTGTGTTATTGCCGCTAGGTCATGTGATGGATAGTCCAGACTTCAGTGTCAGACTCCTGGGTTTGAGTCCCAGCTTCACCACTTTTTCTTAGTAACAAGGATAGTTGCTTAAAGTCTCAGCCTCAAATTCTTCATCTCCAAAAGGGGGCTTATAAAAGTCATGAGCAAATGTAATTTGTGTTCTAGACTGTGGACCATGCAATATGGATCATGCTAAACAGACCAGAGCAGAATATCTGGTGTCTCTTCTTCTAATCCTATCAGGGCTCCCCCTTTATGACGTCATTAACATTAATTACTTCCTTATTTGAAATACAGTTGCACTGGGGGTTGGGGTGTCAATATATGAATAGAGGGGTAGGGTGAGGGGAGCACCCCATTCAGTCCATAGCATTGACCAATCCAAGCATCTTGGGGATTAAAGACAAGCACAGTAGTGTCTTTATCTACTAGGATGAGGCAGGTGGCTCAGAAGATTCTATATTTCAGACTATATCTGTTTTGATTAAGTTATGAGTGACCAAATCCTTCAAAAGACATAAAATCCTTCAACATATATAGTTACTATTGTCATGTAAATGCTGGAAGGAAAGCAGCCCATGGCTGAATTGTGTCTCTGTGATTTTGATCACCTATTTTGTCTTTTCACTGTGTTCCATCTTCCATTTCCAAGGTCACTTCATGGTCTAACATAACTACTGACATGATAGTGATTAGGTTTGCATCCTAGCCACTCTGCAGGGAAGAAAGGAAGCAGAGGGCACTGCCCCTCATTTAAAATACTTTCTGGGAGTTGCACATACTACTTCTTTTATATCCCAATGGCTAGAATATAACCACACATGGCTTGGATGCAAGAAAATATGGGGAATGGACATTTTATTTTGAGTGGCAGTTGCAAATTCACATTGTACTTTAATTGGGGACCGTCCTCCAGTCCTAACCCCTAGTGCCTCAGAAGTTGAGTTGACTTTATTTGGAAACAGGGACTGAGGTAAAGTTAAGATGAGGTTATTAGAGTGACCCCAATCTAATATGACTAGTGTCCTTATAAGAAGAAGAAACTGGACGTAGGGACGGATGCACAAAAAGACGATGGGAAGACCCCCAGGGAGAAGATGTCCACATAACAGGAGCGATGGAGCTACATGCTAAGGAATGCCAAGGACCGCTTACAAACTTAAAAATAAAACCTGGACAAACCAAGGAAGGACTCAATTCTGGAGCCATCAGAGAGAGCAAGGTGACAACTTGATTTCACACTTCTAGCATCCAGAGCTGTGAGACAAAATATTCTTTTGTTATTCTAAGCCATCCAATTTGGGGGACTTTGTTACAGAAACCCTAGGAAATAAATACAGTTGCCATGTCCAGAAAAAAATGGGGGTTCTATTAATAAAGAGAGGATAGTGGATATTGGGGGACAACTAATAATTTCTGTCATGACCTATCCCCCCCAAAAAAAACCTTCACAAATATCCTACAACACATATTTACGGAGTACCTACCATATGTGATACCCTATAGCAGGCACAGGGGGTCCAGTAGGAAGCAAAGGCAGCAAGGTCAGGGGCTTCAGATTTAGTGATGAGGCAGCTATTAATGACCTGCAAATATCTATTACACACAAATATTTAATTATAAACTGTGGAAAACATGTATTTGAAAGGAACATTCCTGAAGGCAAGGCTTCCGTTCCTACATTACAGATGTTTACATATTTACACATTTCATCCATTGTCAGACTTCCACAGTGACGACGCTGAAACATGCATCGAGTCTGTCATTTTGCCTTTAGCTTAATTCTACCCATCATATCTTCTGCCAGATGAAATGGTATTACTGTTAGAACTTGGGGTCCTCCAAGAGAGCCTGTAAGAGTAATTGAAATGACGGAAACTGAAGTGGGAACATTGGTTTGCCACAAGGTCAGATCCCTGGAATAGAAATTCTGGGTATTGAGTTGATTGAAGGCTTTGTTTTGCACATTCCTGAACCTCCTCCTCTCTCTTCCATCTCAATAAATAACATCAACATCCACCCAGTTGCCTGGGCCAGAAATCTAGAAATCAGCCATGCTTTTCTCTTTTTCCTCTAGTTTAAGATGCTTCTAAAATGTATCTTGAGCGAACGAGTCTCATTTTTGTTTTCTAAAAGGATTTGAGCATGTCAACAGATATTCAGTTAATATAATGGATACAAAAGTCACAGATGGCACTGAACCTATAGACATTACTAAAAAGGTATTTTTTTTTCACTTAATGATTGGAAACATATTCTCCTCTTTCAGTAGGTTTAATGGATAACTGATAAAAGCTCTACGATATATTAAAGCAATACTTGCTGAGTGATATGAAGCACCAAGCACCATGCTAGGTATATTATATCTGTCTTACCATTTAAGATAATAATCCTCAGACATAGTTATTGTCTCCATTTTTACAGATGGAAAAAAATAAGATTCAGAGAGGCTAAGAAATTCACATAAGGTCAAGACTTGAATATGAATTCATGTATGCTGGGAACTTGATCCTGTGCTTTGGAATTGTTATTGCTCATGTATGGAGCTGATTATCTCAAATGAAGGCATAGGCCAGAAGTTCCCTTTGTATTGTAGGGATTTAGATAAATCTTGTAGCCTGAGCACAATATTACACTAGGGGCCACTCTACATGGGCTCGTACTGTAAAGCCATATTCTCCAAGAATATAATACCAATAGATGGCATTTTGAGGAAGTGATAAGTTCATATCAATAAAATTTTTAAAACTGAAAGTATTGCGTTTTGGAAACAAGGAAGAACATATGCTTGTCTCTGAATTTTCTGTACTCCAAGGATTAGAGCAGCTCAAAACAGTTCACCTTTAGGATGCATTTGAAAAATCAGCATTTTAGCAGGTCTCCTGAATGAATATTTGCTGTTGATCTGATCTAAAAGCCTGAACCCTAGAATCCCAGGAGACCATGTGTAGATCCTGATGATGCGATTGTAGAGAGCCTTAAGCAAAGTCTGGACTCAGCATCAGCAGACACTTTGTTCCACTCAGGGCTTAGCATCTGTTTTTTCCTTACTCTGTGCTTTGTGTGACAGTGGCTCACATTCTTACTCAGGTTGAATTCCATAGTTAAGAATTTTTTCCTTTTGCCCCAAGGCTTCATTTTCTTCCCCATCCATCCTCCAGCACAACATACTTCTCCCACCAGCACCGTTGTGGAATGTACAGAAAGCCTCCAGATTGGCAGGGCCTCAAGGATGTCCCAAATCCCACAAGGCTGGTCTTCTGAGACCACTTTCCAACCAACTTGATTTTTAGGAAGTAAAGGCAGCATTGACAATGTGTAATGGGTATTAGCTCAGCTTTTGATTTTGACTCAAATCTAGTGTTTTACATTGAAGAACTTTATAAAAGAACTATCATAGGGTAAAGATATCTTTGCCAAAAAAATGTTTGAAATCCACCCATAAATAAATGGCTTTGGAGTTTCCAAAGCATTATTTCCACTACTAATAATCAGAAAACTTAAGAGTTGGGAAGGTTCCTTTGATTCTTTTTTTTGGGGGGGGGGCGGGGTAGGGGCAGGGATGGGGATTGAATTCAAGGGTGCTTAACCATTGAGCCACATCCCCAGCCCTTTTTAATATTTTATTTAGAGAGGGTCTCGCTGAATAGCTTAGGGCCTCACTAAGTTGCTGAGGCTGGCTTTGAACTCGTGATCCTACTACCTCTGGAGCTGCTGGTATTACATGTGTGTGCTAGCATGCCCGGCAGATTCCTCTGATTCTTAACATTATTTGGAGATCATGTGCCTCTTTGAGGATCTGATGATAGTTATAGACCTTAATCCCAGGAAAAAAGTTGGGCACATGTGTGTGATACATTTGCACAATTTGATATTGTGCATGGATCATACAAAAATTTATCTGGGGACCCAGTTTAAGAACCCCTGGTTTGACCTCTTCAATTAACAAAAGCAAGGCCTTCAGAAGTGAAATTTCTCATTAAGGGTCAAGTGAGATGAGCAGAAGTAAGATATGACCATGATATTAAATGCGGGGGAATAGACCAACTGCTGTGGTTGTGGTCTGATGGTCACTCATTTTATTTATTTCCAACCATCTTCTTCCATCACAGTGATTCCAATATCTGATATGAACTGGGCTGTTTTACATTTACATTATGTTCAACTGTTATAATAATAATAGTAGCGATAACAATAGTAATAATGATGCTTGCTTTTGTAAAACGTGTGTGAGGACAGCACGTTTCTCATTGTAGTCTCACAGCTTTGGGAAATAAGAGATGAGGAAATACGACTGACTCCATTTTACACATTAAAAAATGAAACCCACTGAGCTGTTCATGACCAAGATGAGAGTCAGTGCCATGAATTGCACTATAGGGTACTGGGCTTGATTGAATATAATCATCTTGTTTAAAGCAAGGCATAAACAAGAACAAGAATTGCCCAGACCAGGGCTTCTCATCTTTCACTATGCATCAGAATCATCTGGGAAACTCCTAAAAAGTACTCAGAGATATAGACACGGTTGATCTGGATTGAGCCCCAGACGTCAGCTCTCTGTGTAAACTCCCAGGTGATTTTCATGCACAGCCAAGTGTAAGGATGTCTGTCCCAGATCTCTGGAGAGGAATACAATGCTGTTTGTTCTGCATATTGCTGGACCAGGGACTATGTTGATTTTCATGCCTCAAATTCAGATGGAAAGCGGTATCCTATGACTTGTTTATGAAATCTTTGGTTGATGTACTTTTGGTGTTGGGGTATTTCCTTGCAGAGTATCAGTTACACACATTGGAAAACTTTCTAGCTCTTAATGTCAAAATTCTCATGGAGCACACCAAGCCAAGCAGCAGCCCCTAATTCCTAATAACAGTCTCTAGAGCCAAATATTGCTCATGCCTTCATCCTGGTTGCTTTGAATCATCACAGCTGGGCCATGTGGCATTTAGGAAGCGGAGCCTGCCCCAACTAGCAGTGTAAAACACCGTTCACATCTCAGGCACCATACCTAGGGAGGCTGCCAATGAGTAGCTGTGATCTTGTACCCTGGGGAGGTTCTACTGTGTCCTGTTTTTTGTTTGTTTGTTTGTTTGTTTTAAGAAGCAGAGCCTTTGTGAAGACAAGAAAAATATATTTCCTAAGGAAAGCTTAGGACTAATTTGAGGAGGTCAGTGTTATTTATTCATATATGCTCTGGGCCTTTTAAAGTGAGGATGTTCCTCCACAAAAGGGTAAATATTTACTTTCCCCACATGTGTCAACACCAAGCCCTCTACCCTCTCAGTGTTGGCAAGAGTTTGTGCAGACTGGTAGAAAGTTCACAGCGCAAGGTTTTAAATGGGGCTCACTGTTGGGGCAGGGAAAGTGTGGGATGTCAGCTCTCTGGATAAGGAGTGTCCACAGAGCCCTCTGCATCTCAGGATAAAGCTACATTTGTGACAGCCACGTGTGGACAGCTGTGTAATCACTGCAGACAAAACAGGACCTTAACTATACTGTGTTATGGTCAGGGTAGCCACCTGCACATGTCCTCCCTGGGGTTAATGGGATTCAATTCTGCTTTCTAAAACCCGAGTAATCAACTCCAGGCACCAATCTTATCTTTGTAAGCCCAGAGGTTCCTGACTGTCCCTGCCTAGACCAGGCCTGGGGAGGCTGTGGCCCACATGTGGAGAGAGGTCAGCTCTCTTTAGGATTTTCAAGTCTTGTGGAAATAGCATATAAATGGAGAGAAATAACGAGAAGAAAAGGTCATGTTTGGATTTCGAGGTGGTGTTGCTGCTTTGATACTGTAATGGTGAGTATGTGCCATTAAACGTTTGCCCTTATGATGGGATGTGCAGCAGGCAACCTGGTCTCTATTGTGACCACGGACTCTGGGTGATAATGATGTGTCGGTGTGGCCTCTTTGGTTCTACAAATGTATCTCTTAAGTGGAAGATGTTGATAATGGGAGAGGCTATGCTTGGAGGATTATAGGCAAGGAGATATGGGTCTGTGCTTTCCTCCCTATCTTCCCGTGAACCCATAACTCCTCAAAAAATAGTTTACTTAAAGTCATGTTTGTAAATGATTCAGTGCTCCATTTTGCTGTAATGAGACTCTGTCTGTCCCCTGCTGTTTCACTATTCACCTTTGTGTCAGTGATTGGAAGTCAGCTGACTGTCCACCCCAAGCTCTCTCAGAGCTCCTGGCCCATACTCCGTCTCTTCCTGGACACTGCAGCAGCACATCTCATCAGTATGGTCATGTTTCCAAGCTCCTCCTTAATGTTGCATCTCCTATTAATCCCCTTCCCCATGTCTGCCCTTGCCATCATTATTCTCCTGGCCAGCCAGGTTCGATACCTGGAATTCTCTTGTATCCTCGGCCTACATCCTCATTTGTCAGCTGTGCCTGTGCAGTGAGCTTCCATTTTTATGCCCCCTTTAGTCTTCAGTCTGGGTGACACGTTCCTTTTGACACTTATTTTAGTGGGTCTGAACTTTTCTTAGCAGAGGCAGCAGGTGATATGAACAGCTGAATATAGAGTGGAGGAGAATCAGAGCGAGTTGGAAGCTACCAGCACTTCTGCATTTATCTCTCACCTCATAGAAGAGTGACCTCAAGTTGTGACCCATCAGCCTCTCTGCATCTGTCTTAGGAACTTCTCTTTTTATAATACTTCTTCCATATGCCCTTAGTCCCCAGAAAGCACCTGGGTTGCTTTTGGTTCCCAAACCTTCATTCTGCAAATTCTTCTTTCTAGGTGACACTAAGTTTCATTCCTGAAGATTGTAGAGTGGGTTCACAAGGGAAGCTAGTGACAAAGTGTCTGGAAGACTCCAGCCTCATCAGCTGGCGGGATTTTGGAAGCCACTGGTCAGTGGTACCATCAGTTGGGGAGAAGAATTGGACAGGCACCCTCGTGTCCACCCTTCACTGCCATGAACCACAGTAGCCATGAGCAATGGTAGCTGTTTCACTTCCACCTTCCAGATATTGTGCACAGTTCTCTTGTGGCCAACTTGAACCAGGAACTGCACAGGATAGGGAATCTGGGACATGTAGTTCTAGATTAGCCAAGTTGATACCATAAAACTCCACCCTCTTATTTATATTCATGTTCTTCTGCTGCAACACATAACTAAATCAGGGTCACTCCAGGTGAATTTGGGTTGGCACAAAATAATTACACACAGACAGAAAATACCCCTTTCTTTGGGTTCTGCGATGGCTCTCAACCTTAGGGATCCATTGGAAAAGAGAAGCAGCACACCTCAAACCCTGATTTTATTGGAGGAGGCTCTTCGGAAGACCAATCCATCCATATAAGGCAGAGGGGTAATATTAGAAGGGGCAGCCCACTCCCACTGGGTAACGTCCACTCCCAAAGGTTTGCTCCTCTGCTCAATGGAGATGGGGATCCACCTGCTTCCATTGCTCAAACCTTCCATTGCTCAGCTCCTATGTGGCAACTCCCAACATTCTTCCTCATGGCCAGTCCAGAAAATGATCAGTACAGGAGGAAGGGGTGGAGAGAGTGAATAAGGCTCATCCAGAGAGCAGTGGTGAGGATGCTCTGTTAAAGGAAGTTGACAGCTTTCCTTGAGCATTAGACCTCATACCTACTTCAGAGATGGAATTCTACATCCAGAGTGAGGCTGCTTCCACGGTTGTCTCTGTGAGCTAAACCGGCTGTCTGATTCCCTCTGGCTCTTTGAGACAGGGATACGAAAGGATGAAGTTTTGAAGAGAAGAATCCTTTTCACAGTATTTTCTCTCCAGCCTCTAAAAGAACTGGTCCCAGCAAACTCTAGTTGTGTACCCTACATGGTTTTTACTTCAGCCACTTTGTAAGACACAGAAGAAATATGACCAAGCTAAATGTGGCTGTTTCTGGAAAATTTTCTGGGAAACATTTTTGAATGTCCAAAATGTAGTTGGTTTTCCAGAGTTAGACTATAAATTAATCGCTTTCTCGCATAGAGGCTTAGTAAAGGAATTTGGTCCTGGCTAAGATTCTAGTGGTTTAGCATTTAAAGTAACTATTATAGACCTGGGAACTAGCCTAGAGGGTAGAGTGCTTATGTAACTTCAAGTCTAGTGGATTCTAAAGGGGATAAAGGAAGGGACCACTTTTTGTTGTTCATTATGCTGTTTACCGTGCTGGTTGCTTACTGAGTATTGTCTCCTTTACTCTTTCTCGAAACCCTGTGGGCTGAATATTAATTGCATATTATTGTTGAGGCTGAAAGAGTTTGAGCCACAGCCATGGGTGGTGCAACTGAGTGTGAGAGCTAGAAGCCAAAACAGCTCAGGTTGGTCTGGCTTCAGAGCTCATGGTTTCCCCATCGTACCCTAGTGCTCTACAAATGGGTTGAAATTATTTTACTTTCCTGGTCCTCAGTTTCTCCATCTTCTTGCTATATGTTACCCACCCTGCCAGAGGTTAGGTACTCTCTCTTTTTTTTAAGTTTCTTTTTTTTTCTTTTTTAGTTTTATTGATTTTATTTTTTTAAATACATGACAGTGGAATGCATTACAATTCTTATTACACATATAGAGTACAATTTTTTATATCTTTGTATATGGAGTATGTTCATGCCAATTCATGCTTTTATACATGTATTTTGTTTTGTTTTGTTTTGCATTACAATTCTTACTATACATATATACCACATTTTTTATTTCTCTGTTTATATATAAAGTATGTTGACACCCAATTTGAGTCTTCATACAGGTACTTTGGATAATGATGTCCATCACATTCCACCACCCTTGCTCATCCCCTGCCCCCTCCCTTTCCCTCCCACCCCTCTTCCCTATCTAGAATTCATCTAATCCTCCCATGCTCCCCCTCCCTACCCCACTATGAACTCTCTAGGAATAGCTATTTGAGGAACTTTATTCCACAGATTCATACAGTTCTCTGTGACTGGTGTCCAAGGCTTCTAAGAATGATATGATGCAGATGACACACTGTCCCACACCTACTTTGAAATACTAGACAAGTCTTCACCCCCAGTATCTCACCAAATCAGCATGGAACGCTTTCTTGAACCCTAAGTACAAGTTCTTGAACTGGGACAGTCCTGAAGTGGGCCAGCTTCATGGTCCTAATGATAGCCATGTAGTGGTGGAATAAGGAAGAGGTTCTGAGCAGAAAGCAGCTTGGTCCTTCCTCTGTGGGCATCCAGGAAAGGATAGGTAAAGATTCTTAGTCCAGTTCTCACCACACCAAAAAAGGGTACCCTGTGGTCAATCCTATTTCAATTATTTTGTTTTTCCCATTAAAACAAATTAGGTGGCAACATCCTTATGCATATCTGCAATACGCATGCCATGCCCCCATTTTGTTCTTGACCCATATCAGAGCACAACCACCTTAGAGGAAGAATGAGAAAGGTTGACTCATTTTAGAGGTTAGATCATAACACCAACACACTACAGATCATTCCTTGTGGGTGAAATAATGCCTTGTGCTTTTTTTTTTTTTTAAAAAGGACTTTATTGGGTGTGTGTGTGTGTGTGTGTGTGTGTGTGTGTGTGTTTTTAAGAGAGAGTGAGAGACAGAGAATTTTTTAATATTTATTTTTTAGTTTTCGGCGGGCACAACATCTTTGTTTGTACGTGGTGCTGAGGATCGAACCTGGGCCGCACAGATGCCAGGCGACCGCGCTACCGCTTGAGCCACATCCCCAGCCCCTGCCTTGTGCTTATGAGAACAAAGTTATAACTAAATTAGTTGCCTGATGAATAACCTTAATATTCTGTATCTTGGTTAAGAGTCAGTCTTTTAAAATCTTTGGAGGGGGAAAAAAGTCTAATAATTTCTGAGTGTTAAAACAGTTAATAATAAACATTTTAAAGCCAAACAGATAACTGGGTAAAAGGTTCTTATGGAGAAAGGAATTTGGGATCAGGGAGGAAGGCTGACCTCGTGGAGCCTTGTATTTGAGTCGGCGTGTGGAGGATGTGCCTCCCACTGTTGGAACCTCCCCTCAACCCACTCATAATTGCAGGGAGTTCTGAGGAGCTTTCTGTATCCAGAGTAAGCCAATTTTGTGGTGGCTATTATGGTTTAGATATGTGACATCCCCCAAAAGCTCACATGTGAGACAATGAAAGCATTTTCAAAGGTGATATGATTAGATTATGAGAGGTGTAACCTGAATGGAGGGTTCATCCACTGATATGGATTAACTGGTGGTAACTGCAGACAAGGAGGGTGGGATACAGTAAGTCGGGGGTGCACCTGTGTACCTTGTGGGGTTTATATTTTGTCCCTGGAGAGTGGAGCTCACTCTCTCTGCTTCCTGGTTGTGTCCTAGGTTGCTTTCCTCAAGTTTCCTTTCTGCTAGGATGTTCTGCCTCACCTGGGGCCTATAGGCAGTTTCAGACTGAACCTCTGAAACCATGAGCCAAAATAAACTTTTCCTCCTCTGAATTGTTCTTGTCGTGTGTTTTATTGACGCAAAAGCTGACTAAGAGCAGCTTAGGAGTGTGAGAGTGAGATTTGATCCTAAGGTGATAGGTAATGTGCATGCATTGCTTCTTTCCAGTGACTGGACCTTTCTTATGGCTTTGGGAAAGTGCCACATTGAGAATATGCTGTATTCCTTGAATGCAAGCAGGCCTTGCAAGTGGTCCTAGAACAGTCCCGGGCTGCCTGTGGGAAGTGGACGTGAACTGTCAGTATGGGTCACAGATCCTCCATTTGGCTTTTTCCATATCTCTAGAGAAAATCCCGGGAAAACAATTTTTTTTTGTCTTAACTTTGAGAATCAAGTTCCACGAACTGAGCCAGCATTCCCCATCCTTGCCCCTCCTTTGGGTGTACCACAATCCCCCTGGAGTTGATTTACCCAGCTGGGCAGAGTGGACCAAGGGTAAGCCTAGATCTGACACACACCAGTGATTGATGGGTTCAAATGGGGCAGATTCTGTGTAGGGCCAGCAGGCACTTTGAATTTCTCAAATTGAAACAAAAATGCTTTTGTGCTGCTTTGAGTTACTGTCATTGTTGTTTTATTGTGAAAGATAGTCACTCTTATGAACAGTTGGCTTTCCTTCAAGGCTAATTGTGCACTGTTCTTTGGGGACACCACATAAACATATATAGCGTGCTTAAAATGCATGAGGCTTAGAGAAGGACTAATTCCCTGGGGAGAGAATCCTGTGCTTGTCCAAGAGCTGGACCTCTACCTCCTCCCACACCCGTCACTCCAGCCAGTTGCATACTTGGAGAAGAGATTTATGGGGCTGAAGATACAGCTGCAAGTTTTCTTTTTCTTTCTTTCTTTTTTTGCTCCCTCCTTTTCCCCCTCAGAACAGTGTTCTGCTGTCCTGGCTGTTCTGCTAGAGACACAAACCCACAACTTATTTACAACAGCAGCATCTGAAAATTCTAAGTCGTGTCCTTGATGAGTGTGAATGTTTTTATAAGCAAAAAGCATTCCATGGATGTAATGAATTCCTACTTACCAGCAAATCTTGAGCTGGCTTATGTCTCTAATATTTTGATGAAGGACCATCTTTGAGTCTAATTACACTGTACAACTGTTTCAGCTCTGAAACAGCTTTGTTAATGTGAATACCTTAGGGACAGGACCACGGATTCCACAGATTCTGCTCTGACCCCTCTGTTTACTTTCAATGTATACTAATGGTTTACTGTGGCTTCTAGATTCTCTGTCTTTGTAGGGTTCTCTTAGATTGGAGCAAATTCTCTTTTCAGTTTTTAAACATTCTTCATCTAGGGGTTGGGGCTGTAGCTCAGTGGTAGAGTGCCTGCTTCACATGTGTGAGGCACCGGGTTTGATCCTCAGTACCACAAAAAAATAAATAAATAAAGATATTTGAAAATAAAATTCTTCATCTGAATGAGTGAGGCCATCACTTGACAAGTTTGCATTTCCCAAACTAGAATCCAGACTGGCTTTCCTGAATAAGAAGCCTTGCCTTCAACAATTTGCTTTCACTGGGCTATATGGTGGAAGAAGGATTGCGTAGGGAGAAGAATGAAAGAGAAAAGCCAACATTTATTTAATATTTACTGCTATTAAACACTGAGATTAGTACTTAATCAGATTTGATCCTATTAATAAACTTGATCCTTATTTTACAGATGAGTAAAGTAGAATTCAGAGTTTTCAACTTGCCCAAGTCACAAAACTAGTAACTTATAAAGGTAGGGGTTAAAACGAAAATGTTATTGAACTATGTAAAAATGTACAAAGTATTTAAGTACATCTACAGTTATTACAAACTGAATTGCTAATGTAACCACTACCAAGGAATTCTAAATCATGGACTAGTTATCTATTTTTGAAGTCTTTTTAAATGAGTCATACTGTAAGCATAGTATTGTGTACGATATGGGAGCGGAATTGCTGATCATAGGCTATACATATGTATTACATATGTCTAGGGTGACCTTCTGCGTAATTGCTCTATCCTTTATTGAAAATGGGACAGAATAGTCTTAACTGTTTTTGTGTAATTGCCCATTTATCCCTTGAATTCTGTGAATTTTGCTATGTGGTTTATGAGACTTTTTTTTAGGTGCATAAGTGTTTTCAATTTTTTTTAATCTTCCTGATAAAGGTTCGAACCTTTGATCACTATAAAATGTTTCTCTTTTCTATTGTACAGTTTTGGTCTTAAGTCCAATGCACATGTATGAGGATCAGTTACTAGACTTTCAGTCCTGCCACATTCTGCTGATGGCTACGCTACACTGTCTTAAGGGAAGAGAGCTTTGTAATATGTCTTTTTGCTTTGTTTGTTTGTTCATAAACCTAAAATGCATTAAGTGCACGAAAGAAACTCTGATCTCATGTTCTTCCATTTGCATGGCTCTGAAACTTCAGTTTACGTATCTAAGAATAACATTTCCTTTACAAATTTAATAGAAACAAATGCTTGGCCTAGTTCTTGGCACATAAGTATTTAATAAACCAAAGGCACTGTTAATAGTAAACATGTTGTTCAATCACCATTTTCTTTTCCACATAGAACATTAGAGCTAAAATGTACTTTAAATTTTCTAAAAATGTTTTTTTCCTATCTAATTTATCAGATGAAGAACTAATACCCAGAGAAGGGAAATAGCATGCTCCATAACTCAGTTTATTGGGTGTAGAGTTGAGATTAGAATTTATCTCCTGACTCCAGCTTCTGCGCTACTTTTCCTTTACCCTGTGCTTGAGGATACTTGGAGAATCCCTCATCAGAAAGAGAGGAAGGAAGGAGAGAATGAGAATATCCCCAGGGATAAACTCCATAGGAAATTGATTTTTGCTGTGGATAAACCAAGTTTTAGAGGCACTTAAAGGGTGTTTAGTGGAATTGTTCATGCTGGGTGAAGGCAGAGATTAGGTAATATAATCGATTGTTATGACAAACAATGTGGTTTAGGGAACTTGCTGGCTGAATTATATGTAGCATTGCCACCAAAGGTGATTGTACCCTCCTCTGTTCCTCTGGAATCTTTAAGCTCTTGATCCGGAAATCATTAATCTTCCCCTCATTGTTGCATCCTGGTTAATTGTAGCAAAGGAGAAGAGCTGCCAACAGAGTAGGACCTTCCTCCTCCTCCTTCATTTTATGAGGAAACACGGTTATCTGAACTGTCTTTGGAGATAAGATGGTACATAACCCTGCTGGATCTGACTTATGTTTGCCTGAGTTATTCTTTTCTTTTCTTTTCTTTTCTTTTCTTTTCTTTTCTCTCTCCTTCCTTCCTCCCTCCCTCCCTCCCTCCCTCCCTCCCTCCCTCCCTTCCTTCCTTCCTTCCTTCCTTCCTTCCTTCCTTCCTTCATTTCCTTCATTCATTCTTTCCTTCCTCTTTCTTAACTAGGGATTGAACCCAAGGGCATTTAAACACCGAGCCACACCCCCAAGCCCTTTTTATTTTTTGTTTTGAGACAGGGTCTTTTTGCTAAGTTACTCAATGCTATGCTAAATTGCTGAGGCTGACCTTGAACTTGTGATCCTCCTGCCTTAGTCTCCCAAGCACTGGGATTACAGGCATGAGAGTTATTTTTAGGAGAATAAAAATGTCCCCTGCCTGTTCTTATTTATTTTCTTCTTTGTATAAGGATGATAGTGGTAATAATGATGACCATGAAATAAGCAGTGTTCCATATTCAGGGATAGTAGAAGGAAAAAGCAAATGTTGTGTTCTTGAGAAATTAATTATGTCTAAGAGGCACTTAGACACCAGATCAGGGTAGGGTGTTCATCCATAGGGTGTTAGTGCCAGTTTTAGGGGAGTGGCTAGCTGATTGCAGGATGCAGAGTAATCTAAGATGTAAGTCTACAAGTTCAAGGTCAGAATCCTGGCTTCACCACTTGTAGCTACACTTGGGCCAGTGAAGTAACTTAAGTTTCCATTGTAAAATGGGAATAAAAATAATTAACTGCCTCAGGAGGGTATGATGAGAATTTTAAGTGAAATCACACACATCAAAAACTTTGGAAGAGGGCTGGGCATGGTGGTGCATGCCTGTAATCCTGGTGGCTCTGGAGGCTGAGGCAGGAGGATCACAAATTCAAAGCCAGACTCGGAATTTAGTGAGTTCCTGTCTCAAAAAATATATAAAAAATGGGCTATGGATGTGACTCAGTGGTTAAGCACCCCTAAGTTCAATCCCCAGTATCCCCCCCCCAAAAAAAAAAAGTTTTAAAAGAAGGTTAGGTGGGTTAGGTGTTCTTAGCTATTATGCTGATTGGCAAGTTGTGACCTAAGAAGTGGTCTGGGGTAAGGACTGCTGTGGTATGAATGTTTGTGTCTCTCAAATTCACATATTCACACATTGAAATCCTAGGCCCCAAGGTGAAGGTATTAGGAAGTGAGACCTTTGGGAAGTTATGAGCTCCTGGAGGTGGAGCCTTCATGAATGCCGTTATTCCCTTTTAAAAGTGTCCTGAAAGGGTGCTGTCACTCCTCCCGATATGAGGATGGGAAGGTATCATCTGCAAGGAAGCCATTGGCCCTCCCCAGTACCTCTTTGTTGGTGTGGTGATTTTAGAATTCCTGCCCTCCAGAAATGGGAGACAAATATTTGTTATTTGTAAGCTCCCCTGTTTATGGTACTTGTTTTTGCCTCCCAGACAGATTAAGGTGTGGACCAAATGGCTGGGCTTTCAGAAGTGTGCATTGGAGAGGAGAGATAGTGCTCTGTGGAAATGTGTCTGCCATTGCTTTCACATTATTCAGGATCCTATTATGACAGTCACATGTGTGATTTGAAGCAAAGACTAAGGAAATAAGAACAATCAAAATATAACTTGTTTTTCTTTTTGAACACTAAATTTCAACATTCTTCAAATATTTCTTAATTTACTCATGACTCTTTTTGCTGTGGTTTACCCTAGCCTTCTTTTCTTTTTGATGTTTTGGCCTTCAAATGTTGTAACTTTATTCTCAGTAGGCCTGACCATAGTATTAATTCGTGACATCAACAGTTGAGATATAGCTCATAAATGTCATTAAAGGTATGTGTGGACTAACATGACAGCATGTTTTACTTTTTGTGTTGTGTTTTGGGAAACTTAGATGTTATCTCTGATTGTGGCTCTAATCTTCAGCATTTTATAGATTATTATTAGCTTTGAAACCTGAAAGGTAACAAAATTTGACTCAAGTAAAAAACTGAAATGTGATTTTTTTTCTCTTGTTTGAAGTTGTTAATATTCATGATTAAAGAATATAATGTTGTTATAAGACAGGTGGGATGAGCATTTAAACTAATGATGTTGGAAAAATTTTGACTAGATGCTTTGCAGCACTGTTTCTCGAAATGGTACCTGATATGCTCAATGAAAATGGGGATTCTTAGAGCACACCCCTTGGAGAGTCTGACTTGGTAGGTCTCGGGTGAGACCACCCAAGAGAGTGGTCCACACTTGAGAAAACTCCTCAAAGTGACTTGTATTTGCAGTGCAGTTCGCAAGCTAGCATTTTATATCTGAGTGTGCTTTTTGTTTAAGCAATTGGCATTAAAAGTGACTTAGACAATGTTGATTGCACACAAAGCAGGAACAGCTACCATGCAACTGCCCCCAGCCCCCAAAAGCCTTCCTTATCATTTTCTGCATTTCCTGACCTAAGAAGTGTTTAAGAGAAGATAGGCTGGATGGCTGGCAGGGTCTGATAGAAAAGGGTTCCACTTTTAATGGGATCTTGATCAGGATGATCTCTAGAGCACAGTAGAGCATTCTGCTTGATTCAGAGTTTTAGGTTTGCTGCCTGGCATCTGGTTCCTGCTTTCTGTATCATTTAGATGGACAGGATTCCCCACCCCATAACTAGGAACCAGCTCTTCCTGATTATTTTCTGCATCTGTTTCTGTCTCTTTTATCTCTCTCTTCCTTCTGATTTTTATCTCTAAAACTTTATCTGCCTCTCTCTCTCTCTAAACATTTTCTGTAATCTTCAGAGAAAGTCTGAAGCAGCTCACCCTTCAGTCCTTTCAAGATCAGAAAGAAAGAAAGAAAGACAAAAGAGGCAAAGACAAGTCAAAGTGCATTCATACGAATGAACGAAGCAGTGGCAGGGTGCAAGATTCTGAATGGATGCAGATTCCCAGGGCAGGGAGAAGACCTTCTTGTAATTGTAGGTGCTGTGTTTCTCCCCAGCCTCGCTCCCACTTTGGATGAATCAAGTTGAGTAATTGTGGGACTTCAGCCATGTAAGAACAAATGTGCAGTTGCACAATCCCTTGGGAACTCAGCCTGTCCAGAGGGTTATCATCCATCTGCCAGGACTGGCGCAGGGAGAGGAATTAGAGGCAAGATTATTTAGTTGATTTGGCTTCCTATCAGGAGGAAGGCTGGAGTTCTGCCTAGGTATTTGTTCCAACCTGATCACACCCTGCAATGTGCTTAGTCCTGCCTTCTTCTTGTTAACTCTTACAAGGCACACTCAGTTTCTTAGACTTTTCTCCACTGCCTGCTTGCTCAGAGACATTGCTTTCCTAGGCTTACTATGACAGACGAAGGTGTTGTTCTTCTTTTCATTGATGATAACATGTTTCATGTCGCTTCATGTAAAAGTTAGCAGATGGGAGAGACTGGATCCTAAACTTTGCCAGGTATGGTAGCAAACACCTGTAATCCCAGCTATTCTGAAAGCTGAGGCAGGAGGACCCCACATTTGAAGCCAGCCTGAGCAATTTAGTGAAATTCTGTCTCAAAATAAAAAATTAAAATGGCTGGGGATGTAACTTCAGTGGTAGAACACTTGCCCAGCATGCGTGAGGCCCTGGACTCAATCCTGTGCAGCACACACACACTCCTGGGAGATGAGTTACAGAGCAGCTGCACAAACTCATGATTGATCGCTTTTCTAAGAATTGGGGAAATGAAAGAACTGCAGCCCAATCTTTGAAAATAGACATGATAAAGATGATTATAAGGAAAAGTGTTCTGAACGCGCTTGAATTCTCATCTAAGCCCTCCAGCCCAGGTAGGGGGTAATATGTTCCTCAGGTGGGCCAATTCAGAGGCACCTGTTCTCTGTATTTGTGTCTGTTTGCTTTTTAATACAGAGAAGTCATTTCCCCCCAAGCTGTGCACTTCCTGTGGTTACTCATAATGCATGTTGATTTGCAAAACATAGTGTACCATGGATGCTAATTGGAGGTCCATTATGACTGAATACCTTACACTGTAAGACTGCAGTTCTAGATCATTTGTACATTTTTAGTAACAGGACATTGGAACTGCAGGAACCACAGTGTTGAGAACACTTGGGGAGAGATGACGTCTTTCTAAAGTCTAATTCTAAAAATACTACCTTGAATATAAGCAGGATAAAGGTTTTGAAGCCTTTTTTTCTTCCTTTAAGGAAAATTGTGAAATAAGTGTCTAACTCTACATATTGTTGAGAATGACAAATGACACACATAGCAACCCAGTCTTAATTGAGTAAAAACCTTCTTAAAAAGTTGAAAGATCCTAAACATCAAAACTATAAGAGATTTGAGTGGGTCTACAACTATTTAACAGTTAAAGAGAAAAAAATACCTATCTTCCACTCTTCTCTACATTCCTCAGAATTCACGTGTACATACTGTACTTCATAAATTTGTATCTGTGTAATGCTGTGGATTCATATGGAGTTTAAATTCCAGATATGACACTTAACTGTGTGACCTTGAGCAAGTAACTTGACCTCCCTGACATGCAGTTTGCTCATAAGGATTGTATTGGGAATTATGGGTTGCCAATGAGAGATACCAGCTATGATAAGAAAAAAAAAACTGATTAGAAGGATATCAAGTACACAAAACAATCAAAGGCAAATCTAGAGAACCACAATTGATAAGCAAGGGACAGGAATAGAGATGACCTGGAGACCTAACAACCAGTGCAAATGAAGTTTGTCTTTAGTGTTACATCCAGATTCAGTGCTTCAGGGAGAGTGAGTGTGAATGGCCAAGCTTGAGTCAGGTGACCCCATGAATGAGGGAGGTGACATGGTACCTCGGTTGACATTCCTATGCATATTGCCCACCGCAGAGACAGAGGGAAGGTGATTTCTGAAAAAAATATCAAGCTGATTTTAGGATGACAGCTGGGTGTCTGGCCAGAACCTAACACATGTCACTACATGGTTGTTAGGAAATTTTTTGTTTGTTTGTTTGTTTGTTACTGGGAATTGAATCAAGGAGCATTCAACCACTGATCCACATCCCCAGCCCTTTTTATTTTGAGACAGTCTTGCCAAGTTGCTTAGGGCTTTGCTAAGTTGCTGAGACTGGCTTTGAGCTTCCTGTGATCTTCCTGCTTCAGCCTCCAAGCCACTGAGATTACAGGTATGTACCAATGCATCTGGCCAGAAAGATTTTTTAGTAAGTATTTAAAGTACCTTGGAAAAGAATATGTTTTATTCTCTCATCTCCTGTGTGTGTGTGTGTGTGTGTGTGTGTGTGTGTGTGTGTGTGTTGCTGGGGGGATTGAACCCAGGGCCTCATGTATACTAGGCACTTATTCTACCACAGAGCTATATTCCCATCCCCAAAGACAGGTTTTCAGTCAATGGACAGACTTTACTGAAAAGTTGCCCTCAATTTTGAAAGGACTCTACCTGTGATATTCTGCTTCTCCAACTAAATTGTGAGCTTCATGAAAGCAAGGACTCTGGTGGTTAAATCTTCTTCTTCTTATTATTATTTTTAAAGTTCTTCACACTCACTTTGGTTCAAGATGTCTTAGCCTTTTCCCCTTGGCGGCAGAGGTCTCCCCTTGATTGTTATACTCCCAGAGGTGCACCCAGGTGTTGGCACAGGTAAAGAGGATTGTGGGCTATGAGCTGTTCACAGGGCATTTGTTCTAACCCCCTATTGCCCCTGCTACTTTGCAAGGGAGTGAGAACGTCTAATTGCCCAGTCTTATTGCCTTAATTTTATGAGAAAGCAAATAAGTCACACTTTGGTATTTGAGAAATGTGCCTGTGTGTGCACATGCATACAAACCAAAACCAAGAAATGATCCTCTCCCTTTGCCTAAAATTAAATTTAATTCAAGCCACCACTCACCAAGATTTATGATGTCCAGATCATAAATAAAATTATAAATAAAAAGAAATCCCTTACCCTTTAGCAATCACCCCCATATCCTACCCCTGTTCTCCAGCCCTCTGCAACCCATAGGACTCTGCCATTCTAAACATTTCCTACAGATGGCTCCTCTGAAGTGGTTCACTGGGAGCATCGCTATGGGGTATATATTTTGTATCTGGCAAGTGGAGTCCTCTCTCTCTGGGCAGTTGTGACTGGCTTCTTTCACTTTGTATGTTTTCTAAGCTCATCCGTGCGTGTTACAGCGTGTGGTTTGTTCCATTTTATGGCTGGATAACCTCCCATTGCATGGATACTCCACATTTCATTTCTCCTTCAGTTCTTAAAGCTTCCAGCCGTTGTCTCTTTGGCTTCTTTTCTCTGCTGGTTCCAGATAGGGGACTTCAAACTCAAACGCCCATCAGCTAAGCATAAGTTAGGAAGTAGAAATTATGGTGGCAAATGAGAGGGTGGAGTATGCCCCATTGAGAAGGGGCTGCCCTTACTCAGCCCCTGTCCAGTGGCCATCCAGGCTTGATGTGATCAGGTCTTCTCCTTGTCCAAGAGAGGCCCCAATCTGGATTTTATATGAAGAATTTCTATTTTTTTTTTAATTGTTGGTCAATTAAAACAAACTATAGACAAAACCCAGTGTGGTGATGACTCATTCTGAATGTGACCCTGTGTCATGCAGAGACACATTTAATCTTGGGGAACCTGTGAAGGGTGAGCTGGAGCTGGACTTCCTGGAAACTCTTGCCTTCAAAATGACTGGATTATTTGGCAATACAAAGAGGAAAGAAGAATCAAGCTCTAAAGACCAACTCTCTGGTATGGGAGGGGGTGAAATTCCTCCCATTCTTTGGCTAGAGAGTCTGCTCTGCAGAAGAAAAAAAACAAAAACAAACAAAAGCAAAGCCCAGGCTAATGCCTATGTGAAATTAGAACTAAATTGTCCTGTGCATTGCTGTGACCCACTTAGGGAGGAATTACGACCTGGTGCATGACCTCCATTATGGCTCTGACCTTGACCATGGTTGACAAGTGCTGATTTTATATAAGACATGCCCTGAATCCAAGAGGAAAGACTAATGAAAAGGAACAGGGAAAACTGGTGATCACGGGGTGGCCTTGGGCAGGTGAAACACCTTAGTGATGTAAATTGGGGAGTAGAAAATCCAAGAAGAAATAGCAACTGCTCACTGAGTAAATAAACAGTCTGCTTATGACCTTCCACTTTCTATTCTGTTTTGTATGTGACCTTGAAGGGAGTGTTTTTTAAGGAAAAAAAAATGAATAGAACCCAGCACGACTGTATTGCTTGGTGTTAAGGAAGAGGTTATAAGTGCATTCTCTAATCCGAACCTGTGAGGATAAGCATGTTTACCTAACTCTTTTAAAAATCAGACGTATCATGTTATTGTTTGGATGTGAGGTGTCCCCAGAAAAACTCTGTATGTGTGAGACAATGCTAGAAGGTTTGGAGGAGAAATGATTGGGGAGGAATTAGTCCCTGAGGGGATTAACTGGTTGGTGCCTGGAGGCAGGAGGGGTATGGTTGGAGGAAATGGTTCACTGGGGGTGTGGTTATGGGGGATATATTTTGTACCTGGCAAGTGGAGTCCTCTCCCTCTCTGCTTTCTGATCATCATGTGAGCTGATTTCCTCTGCCACAATCTTCCACCATGATATCCACCTTACTTTGAGCCCCTAGGAATGGAGTCTGCTGTCTGTAGACTTGGACTTCTGAAGCCATGAGCCCCTAAAATAGAACTTTCCTCCCCTAAAATTGTTCTGGTGAGACCGTTTAGTCACAGCAGCGAAAAAACTGACTGAAACACATCATGAGACATAGAAGAGCAGAAGTGATTTGATTAAAGTCGTCCATCAAAGGGGCCAAGGATGTCAGTCTATAATGTTGGATTCTAAATCCCACATCTTTTCTGCAGAGGCAGAACTGACCTTTTAATACTTTCAAATTTTGGTGTATCTAAGGAGTAGGTATAGATTGTTTGGAACTTAATATAATGTTTGAATTTAAATTGAAATTATCCTCTGTTACTGTTTAGATGTGAGGAATCCCATCACCCCGCCCCCCCAAAGCTCATGGGTGAGACAAGACAAGAAGGTTTAGAAGCAAAATGATTGGATTATGAGCTTTAACTTAATGGGTGGGTCAGCCCCCCCAATAGGTATTAACTAAGTGGTGCCTGGGGCTGGTGGGGTGTGTCTGGAGGAGGTGGGTCATTGGGCATGCCTTTGGGTATGTATTTTGTGGTGTGGAGCAGAGCTTCCAACTTCCTGGTGACCATGACCTGAACCTCTTTCCTCCACGTCACTTCCACCATGATGTCCTGCCTTATCTTGGTCCCTGAGGAATGGAATCAGCCATCTGTGGACAGAGACCTCTGAAACCATTAGCCCCAAACGAACTTTCCCTCCTCTCATTTTCTTGTCAGGTCTTTGGTCACAGCTATGAAAAAACTGACTACAACACCCACTCTGAAAACACCTAAAGGGAAATGGTAGTTTCAGAATGTTTTTGTATTTTCCACATTGTTTGGTTGAATCCTTCAACACTAAATTAATTAATAACCAGTTAGGAGCAGGAGCACACATTAGTTACTCAGGCCTTGTACTCAGGATGATGAGAACCACAGATATGGGTCTCATCACTCAATTAGTCCATCTCAACCATCTTCCATCCTTCCTTTTCTTCTCCCTGTTTCTATCCCTTCTCCTGCTTGCTGTCTTTTCCTTCTTCCTATTTTCTTATTTTCCCAGTGAAAGGAGAGATTTACGTGGAGCAAGGAGGCCTTCAGACTCAATCCTAATTGTGCTGTTTTATTTATGCATTTAGTTATTCAGTTCATTCGACACTGAATATGTATAAGTACTGCTGCTATAACAAATTAGCACAGACTTACCAAACTTAACTGATACATACAGAGTGGGCGCACATAAATGAATGGTGCTTGTCATTGTTTTGTGGTTCCCTCTCCTGCCATAGGTTACCACTCACTGTAAAAGTTAGCCTTTGTTAGCCTCATCCACTTTTCTGGGGATAGGAAATAGGGAGATTTGTAGAATTTATCATTACAAGTGGTACACTTCAGCCAGGTGTGATGGCACATGCCTGTAATCCCAGGGACTCCAGAGGCTAAGGCAGGAGGATTGCAAGTTTGAGGCCAACCTTAACTACTTAGGGACACTTTGTCTTTAAAAAAAAAAAAAAAGTAGGAGTGAGGTGGGGATTGGGAAAGTGGCTTTCTTGGTAAAGTGCCCCTGGATTCCATACACAATACTGGAAAAAATGACTGGACCCCTTGACAAATGGAAGGAAGCACTAGGAAGCACTATTAATAATCATGTAGAAGCAATATTTATAAAAGAGAACTGTTTAGAGAACACTGGACCATAGGGTTTTCTTGTCTACTGAGTCCATATGAATAATTACAGCCATAAAAAAAAAACCACAGTGACTGTAAGGAGACATTGCATCTCCACATATTTGGAGCACTGTAACGAAGCTTTGTGTATTTCACCTTCTTTAATTCTTGCAATAACCTTATAAGGTAGGTAACATCCCTATTTTAGAAATGAAGGAAATAAAGCTCAGAAATTTAAATAACCTAGCTTAAGGTTCTGAGTTAGGATTTAAGCCCAATTTTGTGAAACCCTAAAATAAATGCTTCTTCACCAGGCACATTATTGACGCACACCTGTAATTCCAGGAACTCAGGAGGATGAAGCAGGAAGACTGTAAATTGTTTGCCAGGGCAACTTAGACCCTGTCCCAATTTAAAAGGGGGTGGGCCTAGTATTGTAGCTCAGCAGTAGAGCACTCCTGGGTTCAATCCCCAGTAATGAAAATAAATACATAAAATACATGTTTTTTTCCCATCACAATGCCAGGAAAAATGTGGCTTTTTGGAGATTGTTGAATTGGAGTTGTCAGTGCGTTTGGATGGATATTTTAAGAATGACTTACCTGTTATGGCTGCACACTATCTTTATGAAAGGTCTGTAAAAACCTTGCAGCTATAACTGATGTTCTTTCTTTTCATTGTTCCTTTAGGTCTGTCAGTTCGTCGTCTCTGTCAATGGGCTCAATGTGCTGCACGTAGACTACCGGACCGTGAGCAATCTGATTCTGACAGGCCCACGGACAATTGTCATGGAAGTCATGGAGGAGTTGGAGTGCTGAGCAGCTGTCCCTCCAGGCCTCCAGTGGCCCATGGGTGACCAGAGTGACACAATAACACAATGACAACACTTCATGCGAATGGATGGCTTTGGACATAGGAAATTTTTCTTTGTGCATACACATCTTAAAATTGAGTTTCATACACTGTTTGAATGTGGAAGAACCGGGTAACACATATTTTAAAAAACATTTGGGAACTAGAGTTTTCCTACATGATGGAATTGCCTTATTAGATTTCTAGGTGTAGTTCTCATTCATTGTATTTTTAAATCTTAGTTTGCAGAAAGCTGTTAAAATGTTTTTCTACCCAGAAGAGCAACATGCTAAAATTCCCCTTTTAGGAATCATTAGTTGTTACAGACTTTAAATTGTACTTTTAAGCTGGGCACAGTAGTATGTACCTGTAGTCCCAGCTACATAGGAGGCTGAGGCAGGAAGATGGCTTGAGCCCAGGGGTTCCAAGGTCACAAGGCATGATCCCATCTCAAAAAACAAAAGCAACAAACAAACAAAAACTTTCACCCAAATTAGCAGGGAATTGTTTAATCGAGGGTCTAGATTTCACCAAGCTTCAAACGAAAGTGACATCCATAGGAATATGACCTGTTAACCAGCCTTTCCAAAAAGGTTCTAAAGCATTGAAGTGATTAAAAGCCATTATAAAATGACAAATTCCTTAATTACTGCCTTCAGTATCAACTTTTAACTTAATGTTAATTAGGACATTAGATTAAAAAAAAAAAGAAAGAAAGAAACCTTGTCGTGCTGTGAGCAGGTAAATAGGGAAATGATGATCTTTTACTGAGATGATGATTATTTTTACTGAGCCTAAATCATTTGGTTCTATAAATCAGCTATAACCATTTTCTAGAATTAATTCTAAATATACTGAATGTGAATAGAAGAAGTTTGTGCATAGACGACACGTGAAGCTCAAAATCAAGCCTTCTAGCAAGGGTTTTACTTTGCAGGTGTCCACTTTTAAGGTAAATATTCTAGAATTCAGCTTCTGTGTGATAAAACTTGAAACTCTGAATTGCTTTCTTAAGCCCAAATTGTTGCTGGCCTTCTAATGCAACATATTCCAAGGACATGACATGCTGCTCATCAGGGGGATTATTTTCACTGAATTTGCCATCTGGGGTAGGGATTTTTCATCTTTGTTGTACATATGCACGATTCCTTTTTTGGTCTAGGAAAGAGTACATCTTGGGTCTTGGTATGTAGAGGTAGTTCCTCAAAGTGCCAAATGAGGGAGTCTGGGAATGCTAAATTCTTTTTATCATTTCCCATAAACAACAAGATTGCTTTCTTAATATGCTCTAACAAAGTAAGAGTGTTGTACCTCAGTCATTTCTTGGTGATAGGTTATCACCATACATTGGTACCAGCGGATGGGAAAACATGCTGAAGATTTTATACATATATATATATTTTTTTCCTGGTAATCCAACTTTTCTAGCTGTAGTCAGAGGACAGGATTTTGAAGTAATATTGAATGTCTAGCATTAATATTGTCAATCTGTATTTGAGAAAGATGATTGCCTCCACGTGTGTGTGTGTCTCTACTGCGTGTCGGGCTCTGTGCTGTGTGGTATTTGCTGTGTATGATTTCCTTCCCTCCTCATCACAGTCTTTTGAGGTAGATATCACCACCCACATTTTTCAGATGTGGAAACTAAGTCTGAGCAAGTTTGAATTTGATCTCTAAGCTCAAACAGCTGCCAAAACTACTGCATCCTACAGCCCGAGTTCAAACACCCGGTAGTTTCCTGCTAAAGCCCGTGTTACCCCTCCCCTCCAAACTTTCCCCATTTAGGGACCTTATATTGGAAGCTCTCATATGCCAGGTGCCATGCTAAGACTTGACCTGTTTGTCTTTAATGAGCTGTGAGGCCAAGGCCAGCGTTATCCCCATTGTACACGTGAGGAAACCCACTTGTAAAGAGGTTAGTCATATGCCCAAACCACACCACTAGTCAGTAGGAAAACATACTACCTGGGTTTTTTTTCCCATTTTTTTATTAGCTATTTATATGTATAGTAGTTGGTTACCACCTGGTTTTTAACAACATTTCCTGTAGCATCTTTTAAAGATGGGTCTTAGATGCTTTATTTCTCCAGGTTTTCATTAATTGACAAGAGAAGAAAGAACACCTTTCAAAAATGCCATCTTCTCACCTGCTGCCTGTACATTTTACTGAGATCCCAAGGCCCACCGTCTTGAACCCTCGGAAATATAACTTCCCGTTAGCTAACCTGAGCACCCGAGAAGTACCTGTGCTCCACACAGCCTCCTCCTGCCAGGGAGCGGAGGCAGAGAGGGTTTCTTTGGCTCTCATCACCCTCAGTTTAAAGGCCAAATGCTAGAGGGTCTCTTAAGGCCACAAGAGCTGTACATTAGCCACTCCTCCGCCCACCCCAGTGTCCTCCTACCTGAGTCACAGTGAATGCCCCTGTGTCCCCGTCCTCATCTCACTGTCCTCAGGGTGTGCACCTGCTGTTTCTCTTTCCTAGAATGTCCTATCTCCTTCTTTACCCAGGAATCTCTTTCTTCTTATTAACCCACCCTTACATATTATCTCCTCTGAGAAGCCTTTGTTGCCAGTTTCCCCATTCTGGCATTCATGCCCCTTCTCCGAATTCCTATAAACCTTGAGTCAGTCCTACCCTAACCCCATTATAGTACCAATGACATTCCTTTGAAATTGCTCCGCCTCCGCACTGTCTCCCAGCCTAGACGCTGAGCATCTGCAGAATAAGGATGTCTTGGTACCCAGAAGGATATCCCTTTACCTAACATAGTTCCTGACACAGAGGAGAATTCCAGCTGTTTATTGTTGCCCAACAACCTCCCCCTAAATTTCTTTGTTCCCGACCCTACAGGTTGTCGGTTGGGGCAGAATTAAGCTGAGGTGGCCCACCACTGCCCCACGTTTGTGGTTAGTGAGCAGTTGGTGGAGGCTGCTTGATCTTGGGTGGTGCTGCAGTTTGAATCTTGAAAACCCCTGAAGACCCGTGTGTTAAAGATTTGTTCCCCAGAGTGATAATATTGGGACAATGGTGGAAACTTTTGAGAGGTGGAACCTTGTAGAAGGTCCTTAAGTCATAGGAGTATGTCCTTGAGAGGGACTGGGAGGCCCTAGTCCTTCCTCTTTTTCTTCCTAGCCATCAGTTGAGCACTTTTGTTTCACCTTCTACTCCTGCTGTGATATCCTGCCTCACCATAGACCCCAAAGCAATGGCCAATTGATGGCCTGGAACCTCCCAAAATGAGCTATAGTAAACCTTTTCTCTTTGTAAGTTAATTATCTCAGGTATTTTGTTATACTGATGGAAAGCTAACAAACACAGATGGTCTTATGCATATGTCTTATAGTGGGCTGGGACTGTGGGCCAAATTGCCTACGTTTCCGCTGCATTTGACTATTCCCCAGAACTAGCCCAGGTTGAGATTAAATATACTGTAATACCTTTCTTCTACTTGCTTAGAAGTTACATAGTTTCACTTCCACACCATTTTATGAGCCAAAAGGAGTCATAAAGTTAGTCCAGAACTAAAGGGTAGGAAACAAGATGCCTCCTTTTTATGGGTCAATTTCAAAGAATTTGTAGCCATTTTTAATCCACCTAGAGTGGGACACCACCCCCCCCCCCCATTTGTTTAATAAATCCCAACAGGTAACCTAGCTACAGAAAGCTTTTCTCTATCCAGATGCAAATTACTAGTCAGCATCCTGGGTAGAGTGTAATATTGAATCAAGGCTGTTTCTAATGAAAACTTCAAGTCAGAAAATCCTAAAATGATAGGCCATGTGGGCATGGCTCAGTCTTTTCATTTGATGACCAAGGAAACAGAATGGTCACGTGACATGCTCAGATCCACGAAGCTTGCTGGGTGAGAGCTTAGGCCAGAGGCCCTGCTCCTCCTCCTAACCAGGGCCTTTGCAGTCCTGCTGTGTAGCCGAGGGTAATGTTGCCAGAATGGGCCTTTGGCTTGCGGGTATTCAGCAAAGGAAAGAGGTCTGTAAAGGCAAGGGAATAGAGTTTTAATAGATCTGTCTTGAATTGTTAAATCATATCATAAAACAATAAGTATTCTACCTGATATTTTCACAGTTTTCTGCTTTAAAATTTAAAAACCCATTTCTAAATGTAGCACAAAAAAATATCTTAAATGAATAAGAGCAGTGTTTCTAGGAGCTTTTATTTCGTGTGTGTGTGTGTGTGTGAGTGTGTCTGGACTGTGCCTTCCCCACATAGGGCACGGGTATTGTGTGAGGTTTTACTCACACTCGGGGGCCTCTGATATCTTTCTTTGCTCCCTTCTTTGCTCACTTTTGATTTTTCAGGTGTTTGTGTATGTGATGAGTTTATCTTTTGGTGATGGAAAGGAATATAGTTTTTGTTTCTTCATTAATTCAATGTGTGCAAATTTGAAAGCCATGTTTTGTTATAGAGAGAAATGCAGCTACCTTTTGGGTTGAGTCTTGAGGTAATCTTTGTTAAATAATTGTATAAATTAATAAGACGTTAAGTTGATAAATGGGGAATAACTTGGAGATGATAATCATTATGTGTGTGGATTAGTGTGATCGACTTCACACCATCTTATAAAAGGTGGCTATACCACAGGGACAGGTAATTCATATTTAAAATGTTACTGCTGAAAGTTTGTTCATATTGGAATCTCACATTTTTAAATACTGTTTCCTTTCAAATGTATTGTGAAAATAATCTGCTGTCTTAAAGAGAGACCTGTTTTAAATTGTTGAGATTAACTATTCTCTCCTGTTGAGTATTAATCCTGTTTAATTTTTTTTATTATAAATGATCAGAATAACTCTAGAACATGTTGGTTTTGCTAATTGGTTGAAATCTGTCACTGTCATTGACCATGGTTTTAATCACTTAAGGCAGATTTTCAGGTGCAATGTATCTTTCTTCATTTCAATACCAAAACACAAATGCGCTATGTACCAAAATGAAGTTCATTGTCAAAGATAGCATATGGTATTGTTAAATGAATCAATAAATGTACTTAATATATATCTTTAAAATTGGGTTGAGATTTATTTGCCCTTTATTAAAATGGTAGCATAATACTTAGAATTATTATATAAAAACAGAGGCATGTGGCATGAAATAAATGGAACATTTTTAAAACAATGACTTTAGGATTTCAGCTTTTCCTGTCATTTAAAACAAATTAGCCAATTTTTGTTCAAAGAAAGGGTTGCATTATAAGCTGATCTACTACTTATTTATCAGCGAAAACACATGGGACTCATATCTAATTCTCTAAGGTAGCCAAAAGTGCCATTTTTAAACCTACTTCTTGATGGATATTTTCTGGAGGTCTTTTGCCTGGAAAAAAAATATGCACTAAAATGTGTTTTTTTTTTCTGTACTATATTTGATTCAGAATAATTTTCTCCTATTCAGATACCCTATATGATGGGTATTGTAGGATGTTCTATATGGAAAAATACCATGTACTTGTCATTTTTAAAAACTAATGACGATGGATTAGGAAATAAGTTAAATAATTCTGTGTTGGGGGGGATGTAAAGTTTTAGGGGTTAGTGGTTATTCACACTATACTCAGAGTTAACCAAAAGGACATTTAATTTTCTATTGCTTATTCACTTATTGATTCATTCAGGAAACCTTACTGAGGACTTGGGTTTTAGACACTGCCCGTAGGCACTGGGAATACAAAGTGAGCGGACGTGCAGCTCGTCCTTCAAGAGTCACCTTTGGGCTTGTCTCTTAAAATTATTCTCTCTGTAGATGGGGGAATAAGAAAGCAAGGTGTTAAAACAGCTGGGTTTTTTGTTTTGTTTTGTTTTGTTTTGTTTGGGGTACCAAGAATCGAACCCAGGGGCACTTAACCACCGAGCCCCATCTCCAGCCATTTTTATGTTTTATTTAGAGACAGAGTGACACTGAGTTTAGGGCCTCTCTGAGTTGTTGAGGCTGGCTTTGAACTTGTGATCCTCCTGCCTCAACCTTCCAAGTCGATGGGATTACAGGTGTATGCCACTGCACCCAGCTAAAACATCTGTTTTAATGCTAGAGACCACCTTCCAACTCAAGAACCAGAATACTGATAATACTTTAATAATTTAATTGTATTTTTCTTCCCACTCCCGTCTCTGACTTTCCCTTAATCAAGGAAAACACAGTGATGAACATGAAGTTTACCATTCTTCTTGCTTTTTTTGGTTCTTATTAATTGTTTCGTTTTTTAAAAAAAATTAATTTACTAAAAGAGCATCGGGTTTTATGTAATCTGCAATTTGCATTTTATTTTCCAGGTTTTTGTGTATAATAATTCATTCCTTTTTCACAACTCAGTAAAGTCCATGCCGCAAATTCTTTAGTTTCCTGTCGATGGGCATTTGAGCCATTCTCACTGCTACTGTCATAAGTGTGGTTGCTTTGAACATTCTCATGCCATCTCCAAACAATAGAGGAGTTTCTTTTAGATGTCCACTTAGGAAAATAATTGTTGAGTTGTAGGAAATATGAACGTCCAACTTTATAGAGTAATACTAATGAGCTTCCAAACTGACTCAAAATACAAAAGTGGTGTATATTAATATCTTCTCCAACTCTTCATGTTTTGAGACTTCTTGATGATTGTCAAATGAGTGTATGTGTGGTCGATGATCCTGAGGTTTCCAAGGTGCTGCAGAGCACATAAACTAAAGCACAGACTTATCTACGTTCGCCATCCTAATTTACTACATTATGCCTTCATCATATGCAGGATGTCTTCGACCTTTGTATCCTACAACTCCATGAATCAATTGAGGCAAGGATTATTGAGAGTTTGTATAAAATATTCGGGAACCTCCAACAAATAATCTGTTACTCTACATTCAATTGAGTGCCTTAAAAGGACTCATTCTGTCAGTTGTTTTTTTTTTTTACATTTTTAAATTTGTAAATATATGTGATAAATATTCATGATAGAAGAGAGTATTTTGACATTATATATACATGGAGCATAACTTATTCTAATTAGGATCCCATTCTTGTGGTTGTCTATGATGTGGAGTTTCATTGATGGTGTGTTCATATATGAACATGGGAAAGTTGTGTCCAATTCATTCTACTGCCTTTCTATTCCCATCCACTGTCCTTTCCCTTCCTTCCCCTTTGTCTAATCCAATGAACTTCTGTTCTCCTCCTACACACACACACACACACACACACACACACACACACACTGTGTGTTAGCATCAGCAGATCAGAGAACATTTGGTCTTTGGTTCTTTGGGATTGGCTTATTTCATTTACAATAATAGTCTCCAGTTCCATCCATTTACAGCCAAATGCCATAGTTTCATTTACCAACTCCATAGCTTGGCTGCCATACACATTGACATGGCTGCGTTACTGTGGTATGCTGATTTTAAGTTCGTTAGGTATATGTCAAGGAGTGGGATAACTGGGTCAAATGATGGTTTTGTTCCAAGTTTTCTGAGGACTCTCCGTACTGCTTTCCAGAGTGGTTGTACCAATTTGCAGTCCCATGAGCAATGTATGACTACACCTTTCCCCGCACATCCTTGCCAACATTTATAATTACTTGTATTCTTTATAATTGCCATTCTGACTGGAGTGAGATGGAATCTCAGTACAGTTTTAATTTGCATTTCTCTAATTGCTAGAGATGTTGAATATTTTTTTCATATATTTGTTGACCAGTCATATTTCTTCTTCTGTGATGTACCTGTTCAGTTCCTTTGCCCATTTATTGATTGGGTTATTTGTGGTTTTTTTTTAATATTTTTTAATTTTTTGGTGTTAAGTTTTTTATATATCCTGGGGATTAATGTTCCATCTGAGGTGCAGGTGGCAAAGATTTGCTCCCATTCTGCAGGCTCTTTCTTCATGTTTTTGATTGTTTCTTTTGCTGTGAAGAAGTTTTTTAGTTTGATACTATTCCATATATTGATTCTTGATTTTACTTCTTGCGCTTTACGTATTTCGTTGAGGAAGTCAGTTCCTAAGCTGATGTAATAGAGTTGGGTCTATATTTTCCTCCTCATAGGCCCAGAGCTCTGGTCTAATTCCTGGGTCCTCGATCCACTTTGTGTTTTGAGCAAGTGAGAGACAGGGATTCAGTGTAATTCTGCTACATATGGATTTCCAGTTTTCCTAGCATCATTTGTTGAAGAGGCAATTTTTACTTCAATGTGTATCTCATTCTGTCACTTTGACTATTTTTCTCAGTTACTGAGGAATAAGGAGATTCACAGGTTAATAGAAAACATAGCTCTGAATTTTGGATTGAAAATTGGGAGGAAGCCAAAATAAATTTGCTTTTGGATCCTTATCTTACTCAGATACCTAGCTATTGAAATTAAAACATATGTGGAAATGACTCACCAAACATAATCTTTAAAGTTTAAAATTTCCTATAGAATAGTTTCACAAACAACAATATCTATTTCTTACCCTATCAGATTCCCAGCAGTTTTACAGCCTGGTAGGAAAGCAATAAAAACAATCGACATGTTTGCACTAGTGTAGGTCATTGTATCAGATAGCAAAGCTCTCCGGGGGTATTGGAGAGTTCATCTTGATGATGGAGGTGGTTTCCCTCACTGCCCCGTGAACACACCTGAACTGAGACATCATTCTTCCCTAGAATTACATGAGCAACACACATCCTTGTGCTTCTATTTACATAAGCTTTCTGTGGTCAGAGCGGAAGCACAGGCTACTGCTTGCCGTGTACGTCTGATGAACGTACTGAGCAAAATAAAGGAAGGTTTGTCAAGAACTTGGCTCACGTGTCTCCTTTCTTTATTTTCCAGAACTTGACAACTCTCTTTTTCCTTGGCACGTTATTCTGTCTTTGTGGCTCTCTCTTTGATTCCAGGGACTCCATATCTTACTCTAGCTGTCCTTTGCTTCCTCAGAGTTAAATATTAAACTCATTTCTGCGAGTCTGAGTTGCCTGGGTCCACAGAGGTCAGTTCATAATTGGGGCTTTATGAAGGTGGACAGTGACACCTATCCAGGTCCAGTCTGACTCGATGGGACATCGGGTGACTAGCCCTCAGGTAGCTTGGGAAGAGAGAGAGAGGACGTTGGCTCTGTGACCTCAACTTGAACATGGATGTGTGAGTGTAGCCAAAACTGTGAGCCCAGAATTTTAAAAGACCCAGATGTTTCTGCTGCTATGAAAGGTAAAAAGCAGAATACTAGCACCTACACCTGAAAAACTCACGAGCTGCGTGACATGGGGACACCAAGGCTAGTTAAATATTAAGTAGGGAGCCCCCTAGATCTGTTATTTAGCAGCACAAAGGGAGGAAAGCAAGTCTGATGAGCTGTAAGGAACATGGGAGTCTGAGAACATGAGACCAGCCTGTTGTGTTAAACAAAGAACCCTTGTTTTTTTTCAGATTTTTACTCCAGCCAGTTTGAGCTACATCAGTTGCGAGAGCTTTCTGGTGCTTTAGGTATTGACATGGAATGGGAAGAGTTTGGGTACTATCTTCATTAAAGTTCACGTTCTTTCTTAACAAGCAAAAGAAAATCCACTCATTTTCTTCCCTACATCCACCTGTTTCGCTTTCTTCCCGCCAGTACTGTACACACTCCCAACTTGTTCTGTAAGTGCAAAGTGCAAAGAAACAAATAAGATAAACTTTGTTAAAATCTAAGAGATGCTTTAAATTTTCTGGTAAAAATTGTTATTTTTTTTTCCCAGATAAACAGTCTTAGAAATAACTGATAATGGGGGCTGGGTTTGTAGCTCAGTGGTAGAATACTTCCTACCACGTACCTGTGAGGCACTGGGTTTGATCCTCAGCACCACATAAAAATAAATAAATAAAATAAAGGTATTGTGTCCATCTACAACTAAAAAAAAGGTTCAAAAAATAAATAACTGATAAATAACTGATAATGATAGTTACTATTAGTACTATTATACTGAGGATGTTGCCTAATGGTAGAATGGTTGCTTAGCATACTCAAGGCCCTGGATTCAGTCTCCAGCACTATACACACACACACACACACACACACACACACACACACACACACACACACACACAGTGGGGGGTAGGGGGTTACTAGTATTTATTGCACTCTAAATACATGTCAGCTACTCTGCTAAATGTTTTCTACAGATGATCTCATTTAATCCTCACAATTCCATGAAGTGTGTATTAGTAAAGTTCCCATTTTACAAAGACTGCAGTTCTTTAGTCATTAAGTCAGTGGAGATCACATATTGGCCAAGTGATGGGGCCAGGCTTGGAACCTAGCCCCTGACTACGGAGGGAATCTTCCATCCAACTTGAGCATGAGATTACACATGCACAGAAATGGAGAGAACAATCTAGAATAAGAACTTGCTCCTTGAGAGCACCCCACTTTGACCTAGGCTTATTCCTCTAACCTGGTGCCTGGATCATCTGCACACATGGTGTTCTACCTGCTTCGTTCGTTCTTCTCGATATCACTACTATCACTTGACTCCTTCCAAGAGTCTCCTTTGCTCCAAAACTGGGGGTGCAGTAGCTTTTTCTCTAGCTTCCTCGACAGTTGCTATTCTAGAAGCAAATGTTTCCATATGTGCATTTCCTTTCCTTTCATTTCATCTAGCACAATCATCTTCTTTGCTGGACCCCTCTGCTGTGTTAAATATTAAGTGCTAATCACTAGAAGCAGCAATGAAAAGTAACCTGGCAAGTCCACGAGTTCTAGTGGACAGAAACTGCATTAGTGAATACTGATATACCCAGGACCTCATCGTACCCTGACACAGGAGCCGCTTGATGAATGTTTGCTAAATAAAAGCATGTGTTTGTAAAAATGTCCCCCAGTTTGCAGTGGTCCTTAGTCTTCCCTAGAATAGAAGTCTCGCTGATGCCTGTTTCCAGCCTCCTTTCTTAAAGATGGCCTGTCAAAGACTCCACTCCCCTTTTCAATCATTCTTAGAAGCAGGCTTGTGTGTCTTCGCTTTCTCTTGGTCCTCCTTAAGGTACCAGCAAGGCCAGACTGACATCTGGTGGAACACAAGGGGACGTGGAGTTCAGAGAGAATAAAATGGTGAGCTGATAGAAAAGATGGAGGAGAAAGAATCAAAGGAACTTTTTTTTTTTTTTTTGAAAGAACAGACCTTCAGGGTCACCTATCCACCACAAAATGAGTCCAGGCAAATCCCCCACATTCTAGGCTATGAGAAAGAAGATGGTTTTCATTTATAATAGCAATAGTTAAGTGTGCACTATGTGCAATGTAACAGACATGCTAAGTGTTTTATGCCTGCTATTAAGTGTTTTATATTTACTTTGTGTACATTGTCTAAGCAACCACTTTCTAATGCAAGTCAGCACTTGGTAATGCCTCTTACAGTGCTTCAATCCTGCCCTAAACTCTGACCTTTGGCTTCCTCTTTGACCTCCAAACATGCAAAACAGATTACAAAGCAGGCTAGTAAAGCTGGAATTTTCACTCACAAATGTTTGAAGGGGAAAAAAGCATTCTTAAGAGAGTTGCGGCTGTCTTTTAATTCCTGACAAATTCTTTATTTTGGGATTTGTCATGCTTTTCTTACATGAATGAGGAAGTCAAAAAGAATATGTTAGTTTTCATTTAGAAAGATGAACATGTTAAAGGACTCTCGGGATCTACCTCAGTCTTCTAGCTAGGTTATTGACTCTCACAGAGTTTTATTAGGAAAGAACGTGACTGTGAAAAAATCAAAGATTGTTAGTGCCCACAGAGGAGGAAGAGTAGGAGGAGGAGGAAGAGGGAGAAGAGAAAGGGGAGGGGGAGGGGAGAGGAGAAGGAGAAGAAGGAGAAGAAAACAAATCTCAAAGGACATGCACATTTATGGTTTCTTAACATAATGCACACCATTGTAGGGGGCTTCCTGACTCTAGTCCCAGTTATACAAGGGGGCTGGCAGGATGCACACATCGGCCATCAATCAGTTTCAACCAGGGGCTGAAGTGCTCTTCTCATTCCTTGGAAATGACTGTTCACATCAACTGTGTTTGGATGACTTGAGTGATGTAAACCTCTTACTATGAAAGGGTAAGTCAAGAAACAAAGAATGTATTGGCTTGTCCAGCAAGTTTTGTGGGGGTTAGACAATGGGAGGGCTCTGTGAGGGCTGAGACCACCACTTGCATGAACAGAGGCTGCCTCTTGTGTGCCTGCTGGAGTCTCCCCCACTCCTAACCTTGCCACCCCAAAGAGAATTCTACTGCAAAAATAAAAACACGGCTCACAAGGCTTCTCAAACAATATGCTCCTTTCTTGGAAACGTTTCTTTATAGTTAGTATCTAGGCTCTAGATAAAAATCAAGTAAAGCTTCCTTTTTAAAAAATTCATGCAGACTGGGAGTTAGAGTGCAAGGCTATTTCTTTTGATTCTCCTTGCCTGTTGTTTTCCTGGACTACCAACTGACTTTGGCCCTGTCTTACCCTTTCCTTCCCCATTTTGACTCAAAATCTGTTATGTCTCCTCCAATACTCATTAAATGTTGAACTCTGTCTCAGGGATGCTGTCTAAAATTGGGCAAGAATAAATATGAGCTTGGGTTCAAAGATAAGTAATGGAAGAAGCACTGGGGAATCCACATAGAGAGGCTGCCTCCTATGGTCGGTCTGTGTCAGATGGCAAACAGGAAACAGAGTGAAAGTCAGCACCCTGGCAACAGAAAGACCGCAAGCCCAGGTTCCATCTGAATTGGAGAAGGAGCCCTAAATCATAATCTGGACAAGGGGAAATGCATTAGGAGAAAAAAAAAAGAGGGAAGAGGGCGCAAGTTCTTTTATCATGAGCAACATTGTCCAGAACACCTTTCTCTTCTTTACCAGCTTGGTGGTGTCTTGTGAATCAACCTCAGTTAAAGTTAAATCCCGGAATTGAACAGATACCTCTTGATACCCTTACAATGGTGTCTTTTGTATCAATTCTATTTATATATACTCTTTTGTCCTATCATTGAAGACCCTAGCAGACTCATCTTGGTATATCCTACAATCTCTAGCATATAACTCCATAATAAAGTGATTCATCTTATATGAATTAAATATGAGTTAAAGACAGTATCCATCCAAGTGCTGTTTTAATATGCTAACTTGGGCAGTTTCCTCGTAGAATGTGAAATGCACAAAAAATGATATGAGTAATTGTTGGCATCTGCTGTTTTCACATTTGCCTTGTTTAATTCTTACCAAACCTCATAAAGTTGTTATAAAATTAAATGAAATGAGATAACCCAATGTAAAAAGCTTAATATGTGTTTGGCATATCGATGCATAATATCATTATATAAGTTATAATAAGTATATAATATCATTATGTGGTTTTATTTTAACACACATCAACTGTAAGATGACTTTGTGGTAGACTAGACACTTGCTCACCAAATCCTGCTTCCTCCTTCGGGCACACAGGAAGTGTACATTTCCCTGCTCCTCTTGCATGTGGGTGGGACAGTGTGACTCAGTTCTGGCCAATGCTATGTGGTTAGAAGTTAGCCCTACCATATCCTGTAAAACCTTACACTCATTCTCTCCCCTTTCAAGGGCCTGAAGAGAAGGATTCTTTGATTGAGGAGATGCTTGATGGAAAGGGCTTGGATCCCTGAGTTGTGCATGAAGGAGACCATCCTGACTCACATGAGGCAGAAATGTGCCAAACCACTTAGATTTGGGGATTTTTTTGTTGTTGTTATAGTGTATGTGAGCCTATCCTTATTAGTACAATATGTATTTATTTTGACATAACTAATTACCAAATAAGGCAGAAGATTTGCACATGAAAAAAAATCTTCAAAACTGTGGTATTTTTAGAAAGCTATACAGCATCATCCTGCTGGAGGTTAAGTTTCAGGTTTGCACAGTGACAATAATGGCTGAGCTGGGACATGAATCAGGTGTGCCTGACTCCAGGACCAATAACTTTCTTCATCACATTTTCCATCAGTTTGAGGGGAGAGCCAGAAAAAAAAATGCTTTCTGCTAGCATCGGTGCTAAGGCTCAAGGTCTCAGGGGCCAAATGAGGGTGAACTGTGGATTAGCCACTAGCTTTTGTAGATGAAAAATGGTGGAGAGCTCTGGAGGCAGTGCTGAAAGGTCAGAGTGGTGAGATGTGCATTACCAAGAAGATCAAATCATGAGGTCAGAAGCCAAAGGGGGAACAGGGCAGATGTGTAGAGCCCTGGAGTTGACATCAAGAAAAAAGAAACCATGGGAAGATATTGGAAGCTGGTTCTAATGTGATATTGATTAAGGAGGAAGCCATGAAGGACAGGACCCAGCAGGGTGGATTTAAGGCAGAGGAATGAATACATCAGGAAACCTCAAAAAAAAAAATTCCTACAAACACCAACCCCAAACTTTTACTCAATAACTGCAGAATGCAGAAATGCAGAATACATATAAATATCAGCTTCATCATCACTCAGGGTGGTCATATTTATCTTCGTTATTCCAGAAAGATCAACTATGTCATCACCAGTTCTTCTGAGCACCATTCACATTTGTTATATAAGAATTCTTCAGCTCTTGTTGGTATAGACACACAAATAGCTGGTTAAATCAGTAAATGCACATTGTTAAGTATATATTTGGTCTCTTAGAGGGTGGATTGCCTCTCCCTAATTTTGTGTAGCTGTAATGAAATACCTATCATGATGCCCTCTCTCTCCTATTGAACCAGTGGGCCCCAAACTCAACTTGTGCCATTTGATCCTCTTCAAGGACAATGAATTTTGAGCTGGATAATGCAATTATGGAAAACACAGTTGAAGCTAACTCATCCAGGTGGTCTCTTAGGCTAAACTTGGCTCTTATCCTCTCTAACCATGGTCCCAGAGCTTCCAGATGAAATTTGTGCACTCTGCTGACTTTGGGGTGAGGTATGAAGCAAAGGAACTCATGATCAGGCCATGATGGTTGGATAGGTTTCGGAGGGTCCAAGAAGCCAATTCTACAAAGTAAGTGGAGACCAAGCATCAGATGTAGAATCAGGAATCTGCCAAGGAGTTCAAGAAAAAGCGTTAAGTAATCAAATCCAGAAATCAGTTTGGAAAAATTCCCTGATTAATTTGGGAAATAAAGGTAACTCAGTAAGACTTTTTTGTTGTTGCAAGTGACAGAAAACCAGTTTAATGTAAGGGTGAAAAGACTTGATTGCTTTAACCACATTGCGAAGAGATAATGATTAAATAATTTATGGGACACTTCTGAGAATGAAAGTGAGAGCTGTTAATGATTGAGCTGAGACAACAGGGTGTAAGCTGGAACTGCCTATGTAGCCTGGGAGGCCTGCTCATTTTAGTACAGAAAATCAGGATGAATACAACCTAAAAAGCTGCCGAGTTTCTCTCCCGCTTTCTTTGTTGCTTTTTTTCTGAGTATCTAGAGTGAGCTATATTCCAATAAGGTCATATAGCAAGGGACACAGCTGGCAGAAGCACCAGGTTCAAATTCTTTTTCCTTAGTTTTGGGGTACTAGGGATCTGACCCAGGGTTACTTTACCACTGAACTACATCTTGGGCCTTTTTATTTTGAGATGGGTCTCAGTGATCTCAAACTTGCAATCCTCCTGCCTCAGCTTCCTGGGTCCCTAGGATTACAGATGTGCACATCCTTGCCCCGCTCTCTCCAGGGTTAAATGCATACCGCTTACCAGTCAGAAAGGAAAACAGTGCTGTTCCATTTGCACCACTGTGAAGTATCTTGTCCGTGAATTCCATGTCGTCTGGCCTACCTCATATGAATTTCTGGATCCATCTCTGAAAAAAAGATGGATTTCTACCACAAGTTCATCTTGGCTTATATGTCCTTCCTGCTTGGAGGACATGGGAGAACAATGATTAACAGTCCCAATAGCTTGAAGCAGCATTTCCCCAAAGAGAAAGGCTGTTGTTATGGAAGACAAAACCATAAATATCCACGAAGACAGTCTTTTTATAGAGTGCCTGCTGCCAAGTCCGCTGGCAGTGAGAACTGTTAACTGTTACATAAAACATGCTGGAGCTACCTGGGAATAGGGTGAAAACCTTGTGGCCCTGGAAGCTCTTTGAAATCTGCCTTTTTAAGGGAGGGTCTGGTTTGGAATTGAACCTAGGGCCTCAGACATGACACACTTTCCCAGTGAGCTACACCCCTGCTTCACAATCAATCTTTTTAAACAAAGAGTCACAGGCCTGTCCTATTCATTTATTATCCAGTATGTAATACTCAGTTACAGATGTGCGAGGCCCCAGAGCTGAATGCTCCCATGAGCAACAAGCACCTTTCAAATGAAATGATAGTAGGAGGTGACATAGGAAGGATGGACCTGGATTCTGCTCTGCTTTTCTCATTTGGCTTTGCCCTGAAAAGCCATTGGCAGAGCCATGAAGACACTGGGTACCTTGAGTTTTAAATGGAGAGTTAGGGAACAGGAAGGAAAGTAAGGACTCCATAGAAAATGATTGAAAAAGAGGTTTGGTAGAAACAACTTTCTTTCTATCCCAGATTCGCCATGCTCCTAGTTCCGCATCCACCGAATACCCTCCTTCAAATCCGTTGCTGAAACCACAACCATCTATGATGAAATTTGGAATAGAAAGAGGTGCTACTTTCCACCCTGGTATGATCGTTCCCCCCGTGAAGAGTTTTCCTTCATGCTAAAACTCATCAGAAACCTGCTTTTCCCCAACTCAACCCTTCCCTAGGAGAGGGAGTGGATACGTGTGTGGGAGGCTGTCTAGATGGCGATGGGTCCCACACCTGCAATGAGGTGGCGCAGCCCGGGGAAGGAAGGGGAGTGCAATCTAACAGAACACGATTCCACAGTGGGCCTCGCCACTCCAGGGAACACGGCATTTGCAGGAGAGAGTTCTTTATCCTGCAAGTCAGCTGTGTCTTCCAAGAAACTGCAGCCTTAACTCCAATAATAATTAACCAGCTCAGCCCAAGCCCTGTTGGAGCAGATAGGGTTATTCTGGCACAGTACTGAACAACATGACCATCTGCTGCAAGCCCTGCCCTATGAAAGTAGCTGACAAACTGAAAATGCTGGAAGCTATAACCACTGTTTGGGGCTCCACATTATAAAAGGGAGAGTCCACCAAGGGCTACTAATAGGTACATTCTCTCTTGCTAGACTCTAAGGATCTGTGCAAACCACAGAAATTCTTCTTGGAACTAAAAAATGTGTGGCTAGAAAAACATTTGTTAGCATTTGGTCTGTAATAAATTACTAACAAAGTACGCCATAGGCCACCTTGGCCCAGGGTTCAGGATAATGAGACAAATTACTGGTAATTGTTTTAAGCATTTCAGTGATGGCGTGTGGTCAGTGTGTACATTGCCTGTCCCATCTTGTTATTCGGTCTTTCGAATGTTTCTTTCTTCTTTCATCATCCAAGTCAGAATCTTTGTTGTTATGCTTTTTATTCAAGTATTTACTGGTAGTTGTGGTTGCCTTCCAGACTGAAGTTCTCATGTGTACCTGGCCAGTAAATTCTGGGTTGAGCCCCTCTCTGCTAAAGAGAGATGCCTCCTCTCAGGTCCTGCTCCCGTCCTCATGGCAGCCCACATTTTAAGAGAAAGGACTGACTTTTTGGACAGGAATTGCAAAGACCCTGCTTAAAAGAGATTATGTGATCAATAGGGACATGTAAATATCTAACCTCCAAGTCCCAATTCATCACAACCCCTGAGGGGATGGTCTGAGGGCTTTGTGGTGACATTTCATATTTCACCTGTTCTCTTTGCTCATTTAAGCCTTCCTTTATCACACATATCATTCTGAAGTGTGCCTACCCCAATTAACTTCTAGCTTTTTTTCCCCAGTACTGAGGATTGAACCTGGGTTTCACAAATGTCAGGCAAGCACTAGTACATGGTTATCTATCTCAGTCTGCTTTCCAGCAAACTGACCCCAATACCATATAACATAAACTCTGAAAAATGCATTGATCATAATCGTGCCACTAGATGAATTTTTATAAAATGAACCCACCTATATAATCGGTCTCCAAATCAAGAATATACCACACAAGTTGGGTGTGGTGTACACACCTGTAATCCCAGCAACTGAGGAGGAAGAGGCAAGAAGATTGCAAGTTCAAGCCCAACCTTAGTAATTTGGTGAGTCCCTAAGCAATTTAGCAAGACTCTGTCTCAAAATAGAAAATGGCTGGAGATGTAGCTCAATGTGCCCCTAGGTTTGCAATCCTCAGTACCACCCACCCTCCCCAAAAAAGAATATCCTACATGCTTTCTTCTCATCACTTATCACTTCTAATAGATTGATTTCCCTTGCCTGTCCTAGTGCTTTATCTAAATGACATCATATCGAACATTCTCTATCTAGCTTCCATTGCTCAATATTTTGTTGGAATTTGTTGGTGCTGTTGCATGGGTTTGTGTACAATTCACTACCGTTGCTGTCTAGTATTCCACTGTGAGGATGATACCGTTTGTTTTTTAGCTTTTTGGTTGACAAACATTGGAGTAGTTCCACTTGGAGGCCACTCTGAGTGGCAGCATAATGAACATTCTAGAAAATGTCTTTGGCTGGGCCTAAGCACTCCTTGTTGTAGGGAATTGCATTGTTTAGTTTTAGTAGGCACAGTTCTGCCAAACAGTTTTCCAAAGTGGTGATACCAGTTTATACTGCCATTTGCAGTACAGGAACATTAGGACCAACACTTGGTGTTTTCTGTCCTTTTAATCTCAGCCACCATGGCTAGCTGTGTGGTAGCTGTACACTGAGGCCTTTATTTGCATTTCCCTGGAGCCAATGAAAGTGAGCATATTTTCATGTGTTTAGTGGCTATTTGAATAGTTCAAAGTGTTGCCCATTTTCGGTTGAGTGGTCAAGATAGTCTTCTCTTTGCCTTTGACCCCTGGGAGCCCCTATGGAGGCCATCTTTTAGAGAGGGAAGGAGGAGTATTTTGCTAGAGGACAAAAGTTGGGAATAGGTAAAGAAAGCGTGCAGAGGAATACACAGATGATAAATCAGGTCTTCAAAGCTGCTGGAGAAAGGAAGTAGACATGAGATTCATCCACAACAGACTCACGTAGGGAACAGTAGATGGAGGTGGTGGAGAGAAGCCGCCAACACAGATGGGGTCCAGCTGCTGGACTCAGGAAAGCCAAGTGGTGGCTTTGGGCAGGTGCCAGCAAGAATCACAGGAATCCACTCAATGGAAGAGACTCTGCACACATGAGAAATGTTCTCCTGATTGCCAGAATAGTTAGAAAAGGCTGTTTCCTGGATAGTATCCAAAAAAGAGATTAGCGTGAAAAAGAATAGCTGTCGTTGGTCTTGGGTAGCCAGCCGGTGGACTTATGAGATGAGTGAGTGGATAGCGTGGTTTTTGAGCAGAAGAGAAGGTACAAAGTTTTCTTCAGGCTCAGTCAACCACCACATGTGAGCAATAAACAACAAGGGCAGAGTGACCTAGAACACAAAAAACCTCGTTATCCAGGCAGCGCTGTCCCGGGGAGCAGCCCACAAGCCTGACTAGCAGGAGGGGCTTGGAGTCAAACCCATAGTGACTTGAGGCTTTTTTCTGCCTTTCTGTGAAACTGACCCTTCACGTACCTGTCCCGACATGATGCAGAGAATTTTTTTTTTTTTTTGATACACAAGTCAACTTTATTAAAAGAAAGCAAGAAGCACACACTGGCAGAGTAGAATGTGGGTGGGCATTAGAGAGGAACTCACTGGTGTGATCTTGGCATGGATATGTAAAATCATTGGTTGGTTTGTTTGCTTTGTGGTATTGGAGACTGAATTCAGGGGCGCTCTGCCACTGAGCTACATCCCCAACCCGTTTTATTTTTTATTTTTGAGACAGGGTCTCAATAAGTTGCACAGACTGAACTCAAACTTGGGATCCTCTGCCTCTTGAGTCACAGTTCTGATGCCTCTGTGTCCCAGCTAAAATCTATAGTTTTATAGACATGATCTAAGAAGGTGATTTTGGTTCTCCTTTCTGTTAGTTACATGACATGCTTACTGGGTTTTTTTTTCTTTTTTAATTTTAATTTGTTATATATGACAACAGGATGCATTACAATTCATATTACACATATAGAGCACAGATTTTCATATCTCTAGTTGTACATAAAGTAGAGTCACATCCTTCAAGTCTTCATACATGTACTTAGCGTAATGATGGCCATCACATTCCACCGTCTTTTCTACTCCTATGCACCTCCCCTTCCCCTTCCTCCCCTTTGCCCTACCTAGAATTCATTTAATCCTCCCATCTCCTCCCTCGCACAACATATTATGGATCAGCATTCTTAAGTCAGAGAAATCATTCAGCATTTGGTTTTTTGGGGTTAGCTAATTTCACTTAGCATTATATTCTCCATCCATTTGCCTGCAAATGCTGTGATTTTATTCTCTTTTATTGCTAAATAATATTCCAATATTTTCTTTATCCATTTATTTACTGAAGAGCATCGAGGTTGGTTCCACAGTTTAGCTATTGTGAATTATGCTTCTATAAACATTAATGTGGCTGCATCCCTGTAGTATGCTGTTTTTAAGTCCTCTGGATATAGACTGAGGAATGGAATAACTGGGTCAAATGGTGATTCCATTCCCAGTTTTCCAAGGATTCTCCATACTGCTTTCCAGATTGGCTGCACCAGTTTGCAGTCCTACCAGCAATAGGACTTTTTCCCCACATCCTCGTCAACACTTACTGTTGTTTGTCTTCATAATAGCTGCCATTCTGACTGGAGTGAGATGAAATCTTGGAGTGGTTTTGATTTGCATTTCTCTAATTGCTAGTGACAATGAAGATTTTTCATATATTTGTCTATTGATTGTATATCATCTTCTGAGAAGTGTCTGTTCAGATCTTTGGCCCATTTATTGATTGGGTTATTTTTTTTTTTTGATGCTTAGTTTTTTGAGTTTTTTATATATCTTAGAGATTAGTGCTCTATCTGATGTGTGAGGGTTAAAGATTTGCTCCCAAGATGTAGGCTCTCTATTCTCCTCACAGATTGTTTCTTTTTCTGAGAAGAAACTTTTTAGTTTGAGTCCATCCCATTTATTGATTCTTGATTTTAATTTGTGCTATAGGAGTCTTATTAAGGAAGTTGGGGCCTAATCCCACATGATGGAGATCTGGGCCTATTTTTTCTTCTATTAGACATAGGGTCTCTGGTTTTATTACTAAGTCCTTAGTCCATTTTGAGTTGAGTTTTATGCATGGTGAGAGATAGGGGCTTAATTTCATCTTGCTACATATGAATTTCCAGTTTTCCCAGCACCATTTGTTAAAGAGGCTATCTTTTCTCCAATGTACATTTTTGGCATCTTTGTCAAATATAAGATAACTATAATTAGGTGGGTCTCTGTGTCCTCTGTGTCCTCTATTCTGTACTATTGGTCTACCAGTCTATTTTGGTGCTGTTTTTGTTACTATTGCTCTGTAGTACAGTTTAAAGTCTGGTAATGTGATGCCACCTGCTTCACTCTTCCTGTAATGATTGCTTTAGCTCTCCTGGGTCTCTTATTTTTCCAAGTGAATTTCATGACTGATTTTTTCATTTCTATGAGGAATGTCATTGGGATTTTAATTGGAATTATATTAAATCCGTATAGTGCTTTTGGTAGTATGATCATTTTGGCAATATTAATTCTGCCTATCCAACAACAAGGTAGATCTTTCCATCTTCTAAGGTCTTCTTTAATTTCTTTCTTTAGCATTCTGTAGTTATCATTGTAGAGGTCACTCACCTCTTTTGTTAAGCTGATTCCCAAGTATTTTATTTATTTTGATGCTATTGTAAGTGGGGTAGTTTTCCTCATTTCCCTTTCAGAGGATTCGTTACTGATATACAGAAATGCCTTTGATTTATGGGTGTTGATTTTGTATCCTTGATGCAGAGAATTTTAAAGCTACCTTGGATCCTGCTTTGGATCCAGTTTGATCTGAAAGAACTCTCAGGTCCTTATGAATGACCCTGGAAACTAGGATCCCATTTTATTCTTTTCAGACCCCCATACTGGCACTTGTGCTCTGGAGAAGATCTTACTATTTTGCAACAATAGGTTCTCTTGAGAGAAGAGTTTATATTAGGGATGGGAGGGAGGGTAGATACTTTCCACAGACTTAGTTAAATCTATGGAGCCTACAGGAACCTTATGACCTATTAGCTAGTAGACAGGGACTTCAGAAAAAAATGTTATTACGTGAATTCATTTAGACAGGTTTTTACTGAACATTGGCTATGTCCGTGGTGATTTGCCCCCTGTGGGCACAGCAGACAAGAGTACCTTCCTGGAGCTTTTTTGTTCTGGTGGGTCAGGTGGACAGTAACCAGGTAGCTGTATCAGGGAGGTTCAGACACCTTTCCCTTGGATGGAAACTTGTTCAATGTTTTATAGAAGAAGTAATTAAAAGACTCAAAGCCCAGGTTCTCCACCGGTGGTTCTCAAGTGGGACTGCTTTTGCTTTCCAGGGATATTTGGCAATATATGGAATGATATTTGGTTATTACAACTAGGTACTATGAGCAACTGGTGGACATAGGGACACAGCTAAACATTTTATAATGTACAGGACAGTGCTCCAAAGTGGAGTGATTCGGCTTGTTATGTCAGTAATGCAGGATTTAAGAACTTTGGTGCCATGTGGGTCAAACGTTAACATAGTTCCTAAACATTCTTCAGTACACAAGGCAACACCTCCAGCCCTGCACACCACAAAGAATTATCTAGTCCCAAACTTCAATAGTTCTGTAGCCAAGAAATCCTGTTCTGCATGAATTCCTGATTCTTCCTACTCTAGTTGATTAGTTCCCGTGGACCAGACCTGGTGCTAAGAATTTTCATTGTCTCATCTGCTCATCCATGAAGAACAATGAGTTCTGTTGTTATTTCAAAGTGTCCCAAGTTAAAAAAATCTCTTTATGAATCCTTATGAATAGATTTATGGAACAGAAAGACCTTGCCTATTTAAAGTAGATAACATTCACACCGGGTGAGGTGATACTTGCCTGTGATCCCAGTGATTCGGGAGAGTGAAGCAGTAGGATCCTAAGTTCAAAGACAGCCTCAGAAATTTAGCAGGGCCCTAAGCAACTTAGTGAGACCCTGGCTCTAAATAAAATATTTTAAAAAAAGGACTGGGGATGTGGCTCAGTGGTTAAGTGTTCCCAGGTTTAATCCCCAGTACCAAAACAAATAAAATCCCTCAAACTCTTAAACTTGGAATACATAATTGAACATAGGTATTAAACGGTAGAAGAAATGTCTAAATTTTCAATGAATGTAGCAGTTCAGTTTCAAGGAACTTGACATGACTCATGATACATAAGTACAAAAATATAAAATAGTATCATCAAGAGCTTTTTTGCTCTATCTGAAAAAAGCATGGAATGCCAAAGTAGTGTCCTAAAATTCAGAAGTTTCTTCCATGTAGCTGTCAGCTGGAGGTTGTCTTTGCCCTATGGCTTCCCAGTGAATCAGAAAACACCTGAAAGTCTGGATCTATCTATTGCCACGTTGTCCACTTAGGCCAATACCAAACCAACAGTCACCTTGTTTAAGAATTACCAAAAGAAGCAAGGAATTCGTCTTATCTATTTCAAAGGCAAGAAACATTGGAAAGCTCTGTGGAGACGCCTCTCCTCTGCTGAATGCAGCCTGCCACCTGGCTGGTGAGCTGAAGGGGAACTGTGAAGAGGAAAGAGGGAAAGGCAGATTGGGCAGTTGGTGAATCTCTTGTGTGTGCCTTCTGCGGTGGTGAGGAAGGAGGGACGATGGTCTTTTGCAAGAAAGAGACTAGTTTGAAAAATTCTCTCGGCCCCAGGGCATGTATTTTTTTTGTTTTATTTTGTTTTAGGTAAACTCAAAAGCTTTAATAGCAGGCGGATATGGACATGTGGGAAGACACAGGGCGGAGGCAGTGGGAGGTAGGGCTGCGTGAGCCCTAAAATGCCTGTTCCTTCTAAGACATTCCAACCCCACCAATGTTGGTGTCAAAACAAGATAAAAAAAAAAAAAAGAAAGAAAACGACAGCCTTCAATGAAATGAAACACCTCTTCAGGCCCAGGACCCTCTTCATCCCACCTGTTTATAATCCCTGCGAACCGGGGCCTCAGTGTCTTCTGAAGGTGAGGCTTCTCCCATTGAGTGCTGCTGCCGCTTGCCAGGATAGTCCTAGGTACAGTCTCACTGGGGCAACTCATCAAGAACGTTGTGACAATTCTTCCTGAAGATGAGGGTAGAATGAATCATGTCAATATGTTCAGACTTGGCTGTTTAGCAGGCTAGGGTTTAGAATCTAGGCCAGTAAATAGAAATCAAAGGCAATTTTGTACTAATCAAAGTCTATCTGGATACGAACATACATTGGCTTCTAGAGTTATTTAGAGGCTGGAGATGTAGCCAAATGATAGAACACATGCTTATCAGTCAGAAGAGCCTGGGTTTGATCCCCAGCATCAATAAAATAAATTAAAATAAAAATTTAAATTTTCCCTCTTTACGAAAGCTAACACCATTAAGCCAATAATCATAATATACATTTTCTCTCCTTTCTCTATGTCGGGCACCACCTGCTTCTTCCTTCCTTCCTTCCTTCTTCTCTTTTTCTTCCTTTCACATTTAATCCTTGCAACGACCCTCTAAGGTAGGTGGTGTCACTCTCTTCATTATACAGATGAGGATGCTGAGGACAGAAAAGTTCACCTGTTCTGTCTCATCATCCCAGATGTGAGATAAAAACTTAAATATAGAATAGAATATATCAGATAATTGTATGATATTCAGCATAATATAATCAGTTATATTATAATTATAATGTGATTATTTAAATTGATATAATAATATATATGTGCTCTAGATTATGGTTTCCAACCTATGTGAATGCACCTGAGTCAACTTGGTTGAAATGATCACAGAATGACACACTTGGGACTTCATGGGATAAGCAAGTTTCCAGTCATTCAATAAGTGGCAGAGATGGGATCTGAACTCAGGAGGTGTGGCCAAGTTATCATCCATAAATCCAACTAACCATTATCAAATCTCTTCTCACAGCCTAGGAGCTCTACCAGTGGGGGGAGTTACCCCAGAGCCTTAGAACTACAGGCACCCCTTGTTTTGTTTTAGGTAAACCTGGCAAGAAGAGATTCAGAAGATGAGTTCTTTGTAGTGTCCTGAGATGTTTCTTGTGGAATTATCCTTATCACTGCTGAAGCTCCTCAGAACAATGGCAGGGGGTTCAGAGCAAAGGTCTAATTACATGATGATGACTATTCATTTCACTGGGCACGGGGTGTGCATGGGCAGGCGCCAGGAGTCCTGCTATCAGGAGCGCATGATGCACCCTGGGTGGATGAGTTAGAAGTGAAGACTGGATGTCAGGGCGAAGGCTTCCCAAACACTGGAGGACCGATGGCTTCCTTTTGACCTCCCGGGCAGCGTGTCAGATACACAAGGCACTTTCCATAAGGGGTGAAAATGCTCTGGGGTGCAGAAGTTTAGGATAATATCTGGGAATTAACAAAAGTTTTTGAGACCAATGCCATGCAAGCTGTTTTCTGTCTCACTACCCCAGGGACTTGATATCAGGTCCCTAGTGAAGTAAGGACATAAAGAAACTATTAGTAAATTCAGTAGAATAAAAGAGATAGACTAATAGGCACCCTCAGGAAGGGGAGGCAGAAGTGCTGTCCTGCTATGACTTAAAAAAGGAATTTGGGTCTGGATCCTAGAGCCTAAACATGGATGCTGAGGATCTTCCGTATCCAGGGGCCTAAACATGGATATGTGCCTGAGGAACTTCTGGTTGCTACAGCCTAAACATGGAGGAATGATTAACTTCCGGATCCAGGGGCCTAAACATGGATGCCTGAGGCACTTCCGGATCCTAGAGCCTAAACATGGATGCTGAGGAACTTCCGGACCCAAGGGCTTAAACATGGACGTGCACCTGAGGAACTTCCGGATCCTGGGGCCTAAACATGGATGTGTGCCTGAGGAACTTCCGGATTCGAGGGCCTAAACATGGATGCCTGAGGCACTTCCAGATCCGAGGGCCCAAAGATGGACATGTACCTAAGGAACTTCCAGACCTGGGGGCCTAAACATGGATGTGCGCCTGAGGAACTTCCTAATGCTACGGCCTAAACATGGAAGACTGAGGAACTTCCCGATCCGAGGGCCCAAAAATGGACGTGCATCTGAGGAACTTCTGGATCTGGGGGCCTAAACATGGATGCCTGAGGCATTCCAGATCCTGGGGCCTAAACATGGACGCCTGAGGCACTTCCGGATCCTAGAGCCTAAACATGGATGCTGAGGATCTTCTGGACCCGGGGGCTTAAACATGGACGTGTACCTGAGGAACCTCCAGATCCGTGGGCCTAAATATGGATGCCTGAGGAACTTCTGGATCCGGGGGCCTTAAACATGGACACCTGAAGAACTTACGGATCCTAGAGCCTAAATATGGATGTGCACCTGAGGCACTTCTGGATGCTACGCCTAAACATGGATGTGCGTCCAAGGAACTTCCCGATCCGGGCAACTAAACATGGACGTGCACCTTTGAAACTTCTGGATCCGGATCCTGAGGCCTAAACATGGATGTCTGAGGAACTTCCGGATCCTGGAGCCTAAACATGGACACTTGAGGCACTTCCAGATCCGAGGGCCTAAACCTGGATGTGTCCCTGGAACTTCTGGTTCCTTGTACCTATAAAGGGCAGGGTGTGACTCTCAGAAGGGATGTGGCCCATAAAGGGGAGCTGAGTATGGGGCCTGTTGGGAGGCAGACTGAGCTGTCGCACCCTGAACTTGATTGTGATGGTGGCCTCACTTCCCAGCCTTCCCCTGGGTGTCACTTCCTCCCCTTCCAAGCGGTGCCGGGGAGGAAGTGAGACCAGGCGCAGGGGCCAGGCCACTGTCTTTCTCCTCCCTTAGCCAAGCGCCCAGCCTGGCTGGGGATGGGGACGTCTTATGACACTAGCTGCCTCCTACATCCGAGCCCCAGGACCTCAGGGACCACAGGCGGGGACAGTCGTTGATTCTCCCCTGGCTGCTGACCCTCAGCCCTGGGATCTGCCCAGGGAGAGCTCTGTCTCCCAGAGGGTCAGGGAGCCCCTGTGACCTGCTGCTCCTTACCCACTGTCATCCTGGGCGAGCACAGGTCAAGACACCAGATGCTACTGAGAGTGACATCTCCTGGATGGCCGGCTGGGGACTTTGCCTCTGTCCCCAGGCCTCAGACACTGGATGATCCCCCCCAGAGACAGAAAATAACCCCACACTGCCCAAGACTTATTTTTAAGCTTTGGATTCTGAAATTTTCCTGCTGCCACCTTCTTTGTGAAGCCAGTTTTTCAACAGAGACAATACTCCAGGGGAAAAAAAAAAAAACAAAAAAAACCCATGGTGTCAATCAAACCAAGCTGACACATCTGGTCCTCCAAGAGAAATTTGGATTGGGGAGAGAACATCCATTCTCAACTGGCGAAATAGTGAAGTTCCCTTGTCCTTATTTTGTGTAAGCAAAATAAATAATCTGATGTTAACTCATCAAAAAAAAAAAAAAAAAAAAGAAAGAAAGAAAGAAAAAGAAAAAAAGAAAAAGAAAAAGGAATTTGGTCCAAGTGGGAGGCCATTTCTTCAACTTCAGCCTTTAAATAGGCTGTAGTTGCTGTCGTCTGTAATCCATTTTCTCTCTGCCTGGCGAAGGTCCGGGTTGGTCTTTGGCAGTCTGGTCTCACTTTGGCTATTTCTGGCCCCACAGATTCCCTGGCTTCCACCCTGTCTTCCACCCAGCCCTCGGCTCTGCTGTCCACTTGCAGGACCTGCCTCATCCTGAGGATGGTGGGCAGCAGCCTCAATCTTTGCCACAGTGGGCGTGTGGTGGGTATGTAGGCTCTCCCTTTCTACCTTGCTGCCTTCCGAGGTCCCAGGAACCTCAGGAACAGAGAATTACCTAGGGAGGCTCAAAGTCATTCACTCGGCCACCCACGATGCACTGTCCGATTTACTGTGTTGTGGGCGGCCTGAGAAGTGGCTGATGCTTCCTGGGTCTGACTGAGGAGGAGGAGAGAACTTTCTCTTCCCCTAGGCTTTCTTCTCCAGGCCGCAGACTTTATCCCAGAGAGCAGGCGACAGGGCAAGCATGCTGATCACTTCATCTTTTGTCTTTCTTTCTATTAAACTTCTCCCCACAAGAAAAGGTGACATTTTCCTCTTACTTCCTGGACTCCAGGGTCATCTTTAAGCAAGGAGCTGCAAACTTCTTGGCCTGCTTGTTATGGGAAGGGAGAGAAGCTTCAGAAACTCTGCAAATGAGTCCACCAGGCCTATCTTTATATAGATAATACCAGGCTCTATTGATAAAGAGCTATAGCAAACCCTCATTTTCTTTCCCAGACAGCCCCATTTTCTTGTCTTTCTAAAGAGAGCAAGTGTACCATATCTGTCACCCCGAGGCTTTAGAATGGCTCATCCTCAGAGGTGAGAGAATACAATAAAGTATGATTCAAGGGAGAAATTAAAGGACACAGCTTTAATATTTGTAAAACATTTTGGAATGCTTATCCCCTAACCATTCCCCTTCAGACCTCCTTTATGTTGAGGATTAATGCAGAATTACACTGGAAGCCTATTCCTGTTCTGGAAGTTGATTCATGTTTTGCTCAAATTAACTATGCATCTTCAGTGACAAGGTGTCAAGCTTGGTGTCCATGGGTCTTTTGGTAAAAAGTCAGTCACCATCAGCAAGTGACCAAAGGAAAGAGTATGATAATACAGGGTTGAAAAAACACTTAATTGACAGTTGAGAAGCACTAACAAGTGTCCTGCTTTGCTGCTCTTGAGCTTTGGGATTTAAATTAACTTAGGGTGATTTATTTGAGGTATTTGGACTTTGTTTCCTTATTGGATAAAACACACTCTGTAAGGAGGTCTATTCTCCATCTATGAGGCTGTACAAAAGAAAGCCCACTTACTCAGTACTCTTCCTTCATAAGGTTATGAAATACTGCCCCCTGGTGTTTTCCAGTGTTTGCTTAGTTTTAAAATAACATTTTAATTTTAAACACATCGAATGTTAAAACTTTGTTTTGATCTTTCTTTTTTTTTTTTTAAGGCTTACCCGTTTTTCTCAACTTCTAAAACAAAGCAAGTAGTTATAGGATCACAGCTACTGCTGCAACTGATTCAGTGAAAAAAAAAGTTACAATATCCTTAAGTGAAATGTAAATGCAATTGTTCCCATTTTAATGATAAAGACAGACAATAAGGGCTAGGTTGTGGCTCAGTGGCAGAGCGCTTGCCTTGCACATGTGAGACACTGGGTTTGATCCTCAGCACCACATAAAAATAAATCAACAACATAAAGATATCGTGCCCATGTATAACTAAAGGAGAAAGAAAGAAAGAAAGAAGGAAGGAAGGAAGGAAGGAAGGAAGGAAGGAAGGAAGGAAGGAAGGAATAAATGCCAATCCTCATCCATAAGGATTCTCTTGAAATCTGTTCATTCCTGGACCTGTAACATGAACTTAGACTTACTCAGCTTAGATCAAAGACTCCTGATCTTTGGTTAGAAAAGAACAAAGTCCCTTCTAAATGCCAGCCTTGTTCTGCTACAGCAGTCATCCTTTCACTTGTAATGCTGAATCTGTGCAGATGAACTACATAAGTTCATAAGCCATAAGCCACTTGGGGACACTGTTCCTTAGAGGGTTCTCTAAGGGACAGTGGAATTCTCTAAGGGACAGAGAATCATATCCCAGGAGCAAATCCCAGTGCCTAGGAGCGCTCAAGGATTTTAAAAGGATTGCCACTGCTCAGTTCCCTGAGTCATGCTATATGTGAATCTCCATCTCATCTTTCTTTTTAAATAAATTCACTGAAATAATTAAAAAATACATTTTCTAATAAAAGATAACCTACTTGTAGGAAAAAATACACAAATAAGTGTACAGCTCAGTGAATTATCAAAAAAAATAAGCCCAACCCAATAACCTACACCTGGGTCAGGAAAAAAATGTTACCAGGGCCCCAGAAGACTCCATAGATTGCCCTCCTAATCACTACTCCATTTTTCCCAACCACCGGTAACCTCTGTCTTGACTGCTAATACTATGGACTTATGCTTTGAAGGTGAGGGGTATGGTCTGCTTAATCTGGGTTAAAAATGTGAGGGGATGTCACATGGGTATATTACATATGCATAAATACATTGAACTCTGTATTTAAAATTTGTGCATTTGCTGCCTGCAAATTATACCTCATCATTTATTCCAGCTTTTTATTCATTTATTCCCAATGGTAGGGTTGGCCCCAAGTAACCTTCCCATTATGCTAACACCTTACATAATCACAGTACAAGCATCAAAACCAGGAGAATTGAATTAAAATCAGTATTACAGTGTTAACTAAAACGCAGACTTCAGTTAAGTCAGTTTTTCAACTATTGTCCTGTTATGGTTTGGATGTGAGGTGTCCCCCAAAAGCTCCCATGTGAGACAATGCAAGACGGTTCAGAGGAGAAGTGATTGGGTTGTGAAAGCCTTAACCCAATCAGTGAATTGATCCCCTGAGGGGATTAATTAAGTGATTGGGTTGTGAGAGCCTTAACCCAATCAGTGAATCATTCCCCTGAGGGGATTAATTGAGTGGTAGCTGAAGGTGGGTAGGGTATGACTGGGGGAGGTGGGCATTGGGGGACGTGGCTTTGGGATATATATTTTGTATCTGGCTGGTAGAGTCTGTCTCCGCTTCCTGATCCTCATGTCAGCCACTTCTCTCCCCCATATCTTCCACCATGATGTTCTGCCTCACCTTGAGCCCTGAGGAATGGGAGCCAGTCTCCTATGGATGGAGACCTCCGAAACCGTGAGCCCTCCTATAAACTTTTCCTCCTCTACAGTTGTTCTGGTTGTGTCTTTTAGTCACAGCAGTGAAAAAGCTGACTAAAATATGTCCTCTTTCTGTTCCGGGATCCTACTGAGGACTGCACATTCTATTTGTCTGTTATTTCTCCTTAGCCCCTTCCAGCTTATAAGAGTTCCACCCGTGAGCAGAACTTTCCACACCTTCTTTTTTAGACAGACCCACACATCCTCTCACACTCTGGAATTGCATGACGTTTAGTAGCCTCTCTGGAGGTTGGACCTGGAGTTCCACCACCTTCTCTCGGTTTTCTCTTCAAGGTCCACTTTGTCTCACTATCATCACCCACCGCCACCAAAGAGATGTGTGCCCATTCTTTCTCTCAAGGAGTAGCTGTGCCAGGTCAGGCTGACCCTGCTCATTCCCATGGCATGTTCTCCATCCTATACCTTGGAAATTCAAGAGACATCTTCGCTGTTCCCTCTAGGCTGGCTAAACGGTGGCCCCGATGTCCATTTTTACTACTGCTTACCTTTGTCAACTTTGGCAGAGTGGCAGGGTGTCGTGAGCGTGGAATGGTTTAGATGTCATTACGGTAGCCGGAAATCGCCCCACCACCTATGACCAGGTGAAGTAGACCGGTGAGAAGGGAGTGAGGAAATGCAGCTGTGAGGGCAGATTGGGAAGCCTGTGGAAAGGGAAGGACACATGTTCAACTCCTGCTGTGTCAGGCCCTTTATCCACCATCTCACTTAACCCTCACTGCAACTCCGTGTCACTCTCTGTTTTGGAAATGAATAAGCTGAGAGAGACTAAATAATTTACTTAAGGTCAGACAACTGTCAGAATTTGTGATGATCGCACAGATTGTCCATGACACATGACGTTTTGTGCCTCTGTGAACATAAATGAGAACAGCAATATAAGAACAAGAGAACGAGATAGCCAGTCTTCCCAAGAATATACTCTGTGTCACTCAATTCACGTACATTATCTTAGTCCCCATGACGGCTCCATCAATTAAGGTCTACCATTATGCCACTTACAGACAACAGAACTGGAGTTCGAGGGCTGGGATATGTTTCCCATAATTAATTCAAGTGAGATCATAAAATGGCCAAGTGCCTGAGCTTTACTCTCATTGCAGTGCTCAGGCCTGGAGAGACTGTAATGTAGGTGCCAGGAGGGCAGCAGTCGAGGGACAGTATCTGTGCATGTGGCGCTCGACCACCACTTCTCTACCACTGGGCAGAGAAACTGAGTTCCAACCTTTCCACCAAAGCTCTTATCTAATTACTTCTCCATCAGTTAGGATAGGCTAGATTTTAATGCAGGAAAAAAATCTCAGTGGTTTAAAACAAAAGTTTGTTTCCAATGTCAGCTGAAAAGCTCTGTTCTGAGTTGTCTGTCCTTGGACTGACGGATGGAGTAACATTCGTCATTACAATGGAAACACACACACACATCCAAAAACTCCTAAAACAGTGCTGTCCAATACATAGCCTCTAGCTCATGTGGCAATTTAGATCTAATTTAAAAGTCACTTAAAAAAAAAAAATCAATCCCTAGTTGCACTAGCCATGTTTCCAGTGCTCAATAGCCAACGGTGGCTCCTGCTACCATATTGCACAGGGCGACTGTCTCATCCGCAGGACACACCTGTGTTTCATCTATGGACATTGTTGATCTAGACTAGATCCCATTGTTCTGACTCACAAATAAAAGGCACATGTTTTCTTCCAAACAAAATTTGCTAGTAAAAGTTTGGGGATCGAAAGCTGAAATGTTAAAAATTAAGATAAAATTTAGATAAATACAAAAAGCATAAAAGCAGTCCATTTTTAAATTATCTTTCTGATCCTAGGAATATAACAATCCAAAGTTCCTCCACCCCCACACCTGCATTATGAATGAGTATCTGCTTATCAGGGAAAACATTCAGCCTTTGGATTTTTGGGATTTGACTTATTTCACTTAGCATGATATTATCCAACTCCATACACTTACCTGCAAATGCCATCATTTAATTCTTCTTTAAGACCAAGTAATTTTCCATTGTGTATATATATCACATTTTTTAATCTATTCATCTGTTGAAAGGCACCTAAGCTGGTTTCATAGCTTAACTATTATGGATTGAGCTGCTATAAACATTGATGTGGCTGCATTACTGCAGTATCCTAATTTTAAATCCTTTGGATATACACCAAGGAGTGGGATAACTGGGTCAAACGGTGGTTCCATTCCAAAATTTCTGAGGAATCTCCATATTGCTTTCCAGAGTGGTTGCACCAATTTGCAGCCCCACTAGCAATGTATGAGTACCTTTTCCCCCACATCCTCACCAACATTTATCTGTAACTTGTATTCTAAATAATTGCCATTATGACTGGAGTGAGATGAAATCTCAGTGTAGTTTTAATTTGCAATTCTCTAGTTGCAAGAGATGTTGAACATTTTTTCATATTTCTTCTTTTGAAACGTACCTGTTTAGTTCCTTTGCTCATTTATTGATTGGATTATTTGTTTTTGTTGTTGTATATCCTGGAAATTAATGCCTTACCTGAGGTGTGAGTGGCAAAGATTTTTTCCCATTCTGTAGGCTCTCTCTTCACGCTGTTGATCATTTCCTTTGCTGCAAAGAAGCTGTATATGTTTTAAATTATATATTTTATATAATTACATATTTATATATAAAATGAATAGGTGTGAAATGCATATATTTGGTCACATATATAATTTTTATAATGGTGTGTAACATTCTATTGTGTGTAACATTCTATTGTGGGTCTGAAATGCGTGTATTTCATTTCACTTAATATTTATTTACTGTGCTATAATTGATCATTATTAAAAACCCAATATCAACCTTTAGAAAGATGTTATGGAAAAGTCTCTCATAAATTTCTGGAGAAGGAATAAATTGTCACAACCACTTTGAAAAGGAATATGGCAGTATCTCATAAAGTTGAATATTCTTAAGCCCTAGGATCCAACGGTTCCATTCCTGTGTCAGCATCACTATTCACAGGAGAAGAAGAAAATTGACAACAATCTAAAAGCCCATTGTTCAAAGTACGAATAACTAGACACATTTCAGTACAATTGAATGCTACACACCACTGAAAGTCAATTACAGGACAACTGAACCTATCAATGTGAATGAATGTTTCTAACATTGATTTCTAAAATTTCAAGATAACTAGAACTAAATAGTCCATATATGTATGTATACATTACATTTATGTCTATATATGTGTGTAATGCATATGTACCTATTGCATATGAGTGTGCGCGCAGATGCATATCTGTAGTTATCAGTATTCTGGTTCTCAGTGTGGTGCTGGATTCATAGATGTCGTTTTATTATATGACATCATTTTAGGGAAAATTGGCCAAACATGGAGCACAATGATAGTGGTGTGTCATGAACTGAGAAGTTTAGATGAATCCAGTAAGAGCCCTTTATGCACATGGACCGCCCCACCTGCTACCTTTTTATGTACCATCTTCAATTGCCTCCGTTTGTTCTCTCTCTTGGTGGTACCCAACTTGAGCGAGGTTGGCCCTTCATTTTAAGGCCTCGAGGAAACATCACAAAATAGAGGAGAGAACTGACTTCCTGAGCAGCCGCCAAAGGTTAGAAACCACACCAGGAAGCAGAGAGGAATTAGCTTCTTACAAGGTAAAACAAAAGGAAATGGGGAAGTGGAGTGAATCAATTCCCACATCAGTTTTTGAGTTGTAGGTGGACACAGTGTCTTTACTTTGTTTATTCATTTTTATGTGGTGCTGAAGATCGAACCCAGTGGGCAAGCACTCCACCACTGAGCCACACCCACAGCCCCAGACCCCTCCCCCCCTTCCTCCTTCAGAGGCTGCTCCATGTGCAGTTGTTCCTTGTGACCCTTGTAGAGAGGTCCCCAAGCAAAGCACACTTGCTGTGTCTCTCTGCAATGTGCAGTGAATCAGTCCCAGGCAGCATGGAACACAGCCCTTGGTGTGCCTTTGCGTTTTTCCTGTTCCCACGTTCTCCTCCCTTCTCCTCTCCCTGTCCTGGCTTTTACTTTTAGGATCTTAATTCTTGTTTCAGTCTCTACTTTCCGGAGGACTTAGTCCCACACAAAAGATTTCATTTAAGACACTAATATGAATTGCTCCCGTCTCAAAATGAATTTAAATTGTGCCCTCTTAATCCAGCCCTCTTTCAGGAATACCTTAAATCACTCTCCCAATGACTCTATGAAATGGTTTTATCTGGAGATGAGGAAATGGTCCCTTGGAGATTCCATATGATTTAATACCATATGAACCCTAGGATTCTTCATTTTAGGATCAACTGGTATTCAGGCCTATTTTTACCTAGGAGTCCTTAGAGGCTTTGCTGCTTCCTAAATCCACAAATATTAATGACTTAGACATGCAATGTCTGAAATATTCATGCAAAAACAGGATTCTACACAAGGAATTCAAGATGATACACTTAATGATAAAAAATTGAGAAAGTTTCTTTGGAATGAGGAACTTATTAGCAACGTGGACAAACAGAACAAACTCTCTGACCTTTTTGTATTGATAACAGAAGCATTGGAAAATATTGATCAAAAGATAATTTTGTGTCTAAAATAAACCCATGAAAATGTAAAGGCTAATTTCAGAAAAAAGTTGCCTAAAGCAAATTACATAATTGATGTAGGTGGGTTTCCATCTATTATTGGGTTGTGAAAATATGTAGTGGGTTGAAACCAGCCTCCAAAAAAAAAAAAAGGTAGAAAAAGAGTAGAACAGTTATTATCTGTTTGCACATGAGAAAAAGGGTATGTTGAGCTGAGCTTGGTGACATATGCCTGTAATCCCAGTGACTTGGAGGCTGAGGCAGGAGGATCACAAGTTGAAAGCCAGCTTCAGCAATTCAATGAGGTCATAAGCAACTTAGCAAGACCCTGTCTCAAAAAAAAAAAAAAAAATGACTGGGGATGTGGTTCAGTAGTTAAACACCCCTGGGTTCAATCCCCACTAACAAAATAAGATGAGAGAAAAAAGAAGAAAAGCATATACTGTTTTGGGAAGTTTTTCTTTGCATGTTTTAGAATGTATGTAGGTGTATATGAGGTAATGATATAAATGTCTTTTCTGTGATTAAAAAGTTGTGGGTTCTTTTTGTTTGTTTGTTTTTGTTTTGTTTTGTTTTGGTACTAGGGGCTGAACTGGGGCACTCAACCACTGAGCTACATTCCTAGCCTTTTTATTTTTTGAGACAGGGCCTTGTTAAGTTGTGTAGGGCCTTACTAAATTGCTGACGCTGGCCTCAAACTTGCAATCTTTCTGTCTCAGCCTCCTGAACTCATGAAATTACAGGCATGTGCCATTGTACCTAGAAAAAAGTTCTTTTTAAAACACCGATGTATTATGTGACAATATTACCTGGCTTAAAAGAAAACAAAGCAGAACATGTTTTTGGAGACAGAGACATCAGGTGACTTGCCCAACCATAATTTTTATGAGTCCAAGTTAAGTTGGTGTTATGGTTTAGATATTAGTTGTCCCCAGAAACTCATGTTGAGTCAATTTGAGAAAGTTTAGGAGATGAAATGATTATGAGAGACCGACTTAATCAGTGCATCAATCCTCTGTTGGGATTAACTGGGTAGTTACTATAGGCAAGTAGTATGTGACTAGAGGAGGTGGGCCATTGGGGGTGTGCCTTTGGGGTCTATATTTTGTCCCTGGAGAGTAGAGCTGTCTCTGCTTCCTGATTCCATGTCCTGAGCTGCCTTCCTCCACTATACTCTTTTGCCATGATGTTCTGCCTTACCTTAGGCCAGGAGCCACAGAGTCAGACATGTATGGACTGAGACCTCTGAAACCATGAGCCCCCAAATAAAGTTTTCCTTCTTGGGCTGGGGCTGTGGCTCAGTGGTAGAGCGCTCACCTAGCATGTGGGAGGCACTGGGTTTGATCCTCAGCACCACATAAATAAATAAATAAATAAATAAATCATGTCCATCTAAAACCAAAGCTTGCTCACGTACTACTCTTCAGTAGGAGAGTGTTCTGGGAAAGGCTGAAAGACTCTCCACATGTTTTCTTCACTGGAATGCATTTAGTATGCTCCCAATATGCTTCTGTCCATGATAGATAGGACTCAGTTTACTGTCCCACCTGGTTCTCACATCACCATCCATCATGACAACTTTCTGATCCTCTCCACTCCTGGGGAATCTTAGAGCTATTAAGGGACCAGAAGTAACCCTTGATTCAGAGTCTGACACATCTTTGATATGGAAAAATGAGTATTCGCAGGATGATTTCCTTCCAAGTGATTCACACCTGAGATCTGACTAAATGCCCAAGCTTAAGGGAGATTCTTGGGGAGGAGAAGACAGGTTGTCATCTAGTCTAGTGAAGTGGAAAACAAACTCAGAAGGAATTTGAACTCATTTTTGGCAAGCATCCTCCTTTTTTTTTTTTTTCCAGACTTGCTGCCAAAACAGATTCAATCTGCCTTTTGCAGGTGTCTGTGTGAAATAGTGGGAGTATTTCATGGTGGGAGAAGAGTGGGCTGGACAAGACCTGGTGAAATGTCAAAACAGTCCGAGGATGCTCCAGACTCCCCTGTGCAACTAGATTCTTCTTCCCTAGTGGGTGTTTTGCAGAACACCTAAATTTTAACTTCTTACTCCTGGAGCAGAGAACATTTTTAAATGCTTTTGAACTCAGAAAAAGCACAAATTAAAAAAAAATAGCAATTGTAAAAGTAAGGAAAAATAACCTTAAAAACATTAGCAATACAAAGAAACAAAAAATAAAATCTGTATTACCTATTATCTCATCATCCAGAGAAAATCATGGTTTATACTTTCACCTATATTCTTTCAGACCTTCTTCATGCACATAACACATACTTTGTTTTGTTTTGTTGTAAGAACTATTCTTGTCTCTTAAACTTCACATACAATGGTCTTATGCTCTTTCCGGATTCAAACAGTGCACATATTGTGAGGGTCTTCTCTTCAGTTTATATACACATCCTTAGTCTTCCCTCCTCTCGAAGCTTCACAATCACCCTGGAAGCATGACAAGACTCAGAGAGCTGTTGTTGTTCTGTTATCGTCAATGACATGCCCATCTGATGAGGAAGTAATTGATAAAAGACAATGTCTGTTCATTTCCCCAAACGCGAATATTTTTATCCATCTGTATATGATTAAAATGAGCTCACAGGACAATCTTGATGACTGTATATATATATATTACAAACTGAAGTTCATTGGTGCATGTATTTAGACACTGAAAGTGCAACCAATTAGTAGAGAGGAATTAGCTTTTAATGGAATGAAACATGACTAATGACAAGGCAGTCAAGGGAACTTGACTTCTAAAGGTTATCACTAAGAGGGAAAAACTGAAACCAAAAAAAAAAAAGTTGCAAGGTAGCAAAAGCAATTGGTTTGTGTATTCATAAATAGCAAATTTCACATGAGAAATCTAACTTTGAGGTATAGCTCAAATTTCACTTTCTTAAGGGAGACTTCTGTATCATTGGGGTGTAGAGAACTTAGGAGCTATTTTGAGAGCCATTCGTGATCTTTGTAATGCTACTGCCTTCAAATCTGATGGCTGAGGTTGAGATCTGCAAGGCAGTTGAGAATAGGAGCGTAAGCAAGGACAAGAGGGGACCAAAGCAGCAAGCTGGTGTTCTAGGCAGTTCTCACCACTTCCAACCTTATAAAGTGGGTGTTTTGCAGAACACCTAGTGCCCTTCTTCACCATGCAGCAAAACCCATGCTTGGCACAGAAATCAGAGGAACTGAAGAAAGATCCAGAAAAAGGGGAACAATGTCAGACCTGGCCACTGCCTCATGTGGTAAACCACATCTTAGTCGTAAAATGCATACGCTGCAAAGCCTGCTGCTTCATTCCTGCCTTCTGAAAGTCCTCGAGACTCTTGTGGTCCCCCATACAGGGAAAGGAATTCTGCAAAGTATAGTTTAGCCTGGTCAAGCAAATCCAATACAAAGCCTGGTGGGGCAGCCCAGGCCTTCAATCCCAAAGTGTCAGATGCTTAGTAGCCATGCCTAGTTTTCCATTGTCTGTCTATCTGTCTGTCTGTCTATCTATCTATCTATCTATCTATCATCATCATCATCATCATCTCTCTGTCTATATCCATCTGTCTATTTTTATGGTGCTGGGGATTGAGCTTAGAGCCTAATGTATTCCACCCTCTAGCCCTCTATTGACTTTAATCATAAGATGTTTAAACATTAAGAGATTCCCTGCAAGACCTCCTTCATTCCAAACATATTTTTTAATCCACGGTGTGTAGAAACAACATTATAGTCAGAGAGATCATCTCAGCCCATGTAACCCCATTCTTTGCCTATAGATTCATTAGCATGAGGCGTTCATGGTGGTCAATGGTCTAGTTCAGATAACTGTTGTATGCCTTGGTAGAAATGTTCCTCCCTTTGGAAACAAGGCCTCTAGAGCAACAGTTTGAAGTTCCAGGGATAATATGCAAAAATTTTGCTAATGGTACTGAGTGTAAGGGTGAGAGGAGTTAATTTCCAGACTTTAATTCCTGGATTTAAGAATTATGGGTATGGGAGAAACAGCCTCATAAATTGGAGACTGGTTTAGAGCATGCTATGGTTTGGATGAAATTTGTCCCTTAATGGTTTCTATGTTGGAGTTTTGGTCCTAGAAATGGAGCCTAGTGAGAGGTCATTACTGGCCCCTCCCACACTCTGGCTTCCTCTCTTACAACAGGATCTTTCCCTCATACATGTGCTCCTACCATGAAGTCCACCATAATGTGATGTAGCCAGAGGACCCTCACCAGAAGTAGTGCTGTGCAGGTTGGACTTTCAGCTTTCAAAACTGTGAGTAAAATAAATCTCTTTTCTTTGTAAGTACCCAGTCACGGGTAAGTTTTTATAGCCCAGACCACAGAATAATAGAGAGCACAGAACATTTCCTCAAAGACATTTTCCAGCCTTACAAGATGTTGCCACCTAGCTGGTACCATAGCTGATCCTGTAGAAAGCCATCCCTTACTTTATCAAAGCTATTGGCTCAGGATTTTGGCCCATGTGGTAAGATACTAAAGTGATTAAATGATTCTGAACCTTAGGGAGATTAAATTCTAGCTAGGGAAGACTTATATTAATGTAGAATTGTAAGAAGTTTAAGTTCTACAGAAGAGCTAATATGAATACCTCCAAAGGGGAATTTGTTCTGGTTCTAGAGAGTCAGGAAGCTTTACCATGATGCTGGCCTGATCTAAAGAAAGCAAGAGCTACCTAGATGAAGAATAAAGAGAGAAGTACTCCACATTGGAGAATAGGAAGCTGACATAGGAGGAAGCCAGGGGGACTCCAAAACTTGAACAGAGGCAGTATGAGAGAGCAGGGTGTGGTGAGTTGGGGAGTGGGGAAGGTGGGTGTGGGGCTGTTATGTCAGATCTTTCAGGTTGTATTAAGAACATTTGACTTGATCCTAACAGCAATGAGAAGCCACTGGAGGATAATGCCAGTTGTTCCAGCAAATTGTTCCTCCATTTTTCACTGGTTTGCAATGTGCCAATACCATAATTTCTTGGTGTGTAAATATCTTGTTCCACCACTTAATAACTTTAGCACCCAGTGATGTTTCTTGCCTAAGTCAATTTTTACTACCTATGGTGCAAAATAGGGAGTCCCTCTACATCCATTATTTGGCATTCTACAGTAAGGAAAAACTTTTCTTTGCTGTCTATCTCCAGACCCATGAATTTTAAAATATTTTATCCAGTGAATTATAACCCATTACTATTATAATTTATTTTCATTCTCAAAATTATTCCAGATTTGGCCAGGGGAACCACTTCAGACCGGCTGTGTCTGTTTAACATGACCTCATCCGTCTTTGAGTAGTTCTGTACTTTCTGGAACGAGATGTTCCAGGCTGATTTTGTATTTTCTTTTCTTATCTTGGAGTCAGTTATTTCTCCAAACTGGCTCCTTTTATTGGGGCTGAGTACCTAGAAAGCAAGCTCAGGGCACCACGGGGACTTCCTGGCTTCCTGGTTCTTCCCAGCTCTTTCCCACAGGGCTTTTCCTTGTCTTCCCTCCTTTCGTATTTCTATCTCCCTGCTCCACAGTGGGAAGAAGAACTCCCCAAACATCAGTTTATTTCCTGATTTATTCACTCACAGTGCACACAAGACAGCATCAGATTTGCTGCACCCATATTTCGGTCAATAGCAAACCCATGAAATAGAATTCAAGATTTCTTAGTAGTTCTTTTGTCTTTATATGAGTAACATGGAGTCAAAGAACAGTGGTAGAGATGTGATTGGACTGTTTTCATTTTCCCTCTGTGTGGCTATATTATTCATTGGAAATATTGTAAAGATCAGGTTTTTTTCTGTTCATATTAAATTTTAGGTTTTAGATCCATCCTCGTTGATCCCATTTTGTATTTTGATTATGCAAAACACAAAATAGTTTACAATAGTGAAAATCATAATGAAAGGTTTATTTGAGAAGTCTATCCTCCTCTCCTATTATTTTTTTTTCCTAATTTATCTTGTGGATAAGGATTTTCTTAATTTCTAATTTTCGTTCCTTTTTTGCTTTGTTTTGTTAAATAATCAGAAACACTGCCTCCACGCCACATCTATTATTTTCCCTCCTCTCTTGTACAATAAAATAGCACTATTGTATTGTACATTATGGTGTACTCTTCTGTATTTTGCCTTTTTTATTTAAAAATGTGTTCTGGAAGTTATTTAAAAACCAATACTTATTTTTTTTCAAAAGACACACAGTATTCTATTGCGTAGGACAGCAAATTGGTAACCTTGGAAAGCAGAATGGAGATTCCTCAAAAGATTAGTGTTGGATCCATCATATGAACCAGATATCCCACTCCTGGTTATTTATCCAGAAGAACTAAAAGCAGCATACTATAGTGATACATGCATACCCGTGTTTACAACAGCATAATTCATAACAGCCACATTTAGGAACCAGCTTAGTGGTCTCTCAGTAGAAGGTTGGATTAAAAAATGTGGTATACATACACAATTGAGCTTTACTCACCCATAGAGAATTAAATCAGGTCATTTGCTGGCAAATGGATATCGATTCTTTATCTGCAATAAAGAAAACATTTTCTCCCAGTTTGTTTTTTGTCTTTATGATTTTGAGTTTTGTGCTATGCGAAGTTTTATTTTTTTCTTAAAATTTTTTTTTACAGTTGGATTCATGAATCTTTCATCATATCTGGATTTGTACACATATTTATAAAGTCTTCCTTCACTAGATTTCAAAGGAATTTATCTGCTTTCTCTTGGTATTTGCATGACTTAATTTTTATAATTAATTTTCTCATTCATTTTAAAATTTCCTTTTGTGAAGTGGGAGGAAGGGATAGAATTTCATCTCCTAAGGGCTTTCCTCTCTTCCTAACCCAATTTACTAAAAAGCCTATGTTGTTCCCAGTAATTGAGATGCCAACTTTATCATACATTAGAGTTCCATATCTTTTTATGCTTTCTAGTTTCCACCACTAGTTTGTCTATTTATTCATGCTTCAATCTCCCAAATCACTGTGAATATAGGCATGCACCACCATGCCCAGCTGTCTTTTCAATAGTATCTTTTATAATTTATCAGCTTTGACTTAAAGCCTTTCTTTTTTCTTTTTTTTTTTTTTTGTACTTATAAAAACATTTTTTTTTTGAGCCTCTGGGAAAATCTCGGTTGAGTATAGGCTTCTATCTTCTGTAGGGCTCTTTGATTTCCAGAAATGGAAAGTTTTCCCCAGTAATGAGGCTATTGATGGAAAGGGAGCAGAGGGTGTGGCTCTCTCTTTGGAGTCTTCCAAAAGTTTGAGGAGTTGAAAAGGCTTAGATGATGTCTTGCCTGGAAGCAGAGAATAGAGGAGGTCATCAGTCCCCCAGGTGCTTTCTGGAGGACCATTCCGTTATTTTGTGGGAGTATCCCCTGACTGGAATTGTCTTTTGTTTTTTTCTCCACTACCTCATTATAGGAAACAGTAACTCCAGATGAAACATCTTACAACTTTCCACTCTTTTGGAGTTCTTGTTCATGGGTCTTCCCGGAATGGAGCAGAGAAGTATATAAAAAAAAATTTAGGGTGAAAACCAGAAGATCATGAGCTCTAACGATATCACAACACACCCTTTTCTTGGGCAAATGTGCAAGAAAATATCACTCCAGCAAGATCCACTGTATGTGGAAGCAGGTGCTGTTACAAAATAAAGTTTTTTGGGGAAAAAAGTAGACTTGAGACTATAGGAAAATTCCACTTGCATACATCATAAAAATATGCAAAAAAGGAAAGACAGTTGCTGGCAGTCATTTAAACTATGAAGTTCAATTGTGTAAATATATAAACCACATTTATAATTTTTAAAGAGAATGTCTTTCGGAAGAACAATTCAGATTTATCACCATTTAACACTCTCTTCAACAGAATGATTTGCTTCTCCAAGATGTGGATGGGTTTAGGTCCTCAGTAAAATAACTGAAAGTCCTTACAGCATTACAAATGAATATTAATGGCACCCTGTAGTTATATCAACTGCGCTGCATGTGTTCATTTGAACGATCAGACAGATTCATTTGTTTTGATCATTGATTAAAACCTCTCTGTTGAAACTGCATTTTTGTCCTGTGGAGTAAGAAAGAGTTTCAAACTCTGTTCAACCCTCTCATCCCAGGCTGCTTCATGAATTACTTCATTATCATAAGTGTTGACAGGTCAGACTTGGCAAGTTAGCTTTCCAGGAGGTTTGGAATGAACGGAGAGTTTGTCAGCATGCCTTCCTCAGTTCAAGGGGAAGGCCCTGAGCAAGACACCTCTAGGCAAGGAATCCATCTAACCCTTTATGGATCTGGAACCTCCTCTGAATGTTTTGTGCTGTTTGAGAAATCCAGCCCATTAGTTCTCTTGCATGTTGACCCCCATACTGGTGAGGAATCTTGGATTCTGCCACATGGTCACAAGACATCCTTCTTTCTGCCTCTTTTTTCTCTTTTTTTCCTAAATGGATGATAACTAAGTGTTTTCCTGTGCCCACAGGATCATGATGAGGATCATGTGTATGGGTTATTTCACAAAGATTTGAAAGCAAAGTAGCCAACTCGTAAAAATTATTCTTAAAATTGTCTCTCCCCAAAACAAGATTTTCATAAGAAGAAAACACAAGAAATAAGAAGAAAATAGATCTGAATGCTTGAATGATCTTCCTGATAGTTAAATCAGACCATATCATTGTTCTGTTCACAACTCCCCTTCTTGCACAGAGAAAAAAATCCAAAGTCTTTGTCTACAATCCCTGGATTTAGCTACAATATTGACAGCATCTGGAGCCAGCTTCCTCTCTGACCTCACTCGGTAGCCACGGCCCACTTGCTCACTCCTCTTACTTAAGTCTCTGTGCCTCCCTGCTCTTCTCCCATCCTCAAGACTTTGCATTCATGTTTCCTTTCTTTTCCTCCTGTTAGTTCCACCGCAGGCTCCCTGTCTTCATTTGGTGTCTGCTCACCCTGACCACCCCATGCAACGCAGCAGTTTGTATCCATTTTGACCTCCTGGTCTTATTCTTCTTTCTACCTCTTACCAGTGAAGTTGTTCTAGGTATTTATTTATTATGTCTTTTCTGTCAATCTCCCTTATGAGTAAGCTCCAAGAGAGCAGGAACATCTTCACTGTGTGTCCCTGTTGCCGTGAATCTCACCAGGTAGGGCAAAGGTGGTAGATAAGTATTTCCTGGTGGGATGAATATGTAAATAAGTGTATGGGTCCTGGGTCTAGAGCCACCAGCCCTCTTAGTTAACCAGCATGTGTTATGCATATGGATTTAGATAGATGACTTACAATTGATGACGGCCACATGGGAAGAATCAAAGAGCTCTAACTGATTAATTTCATCCTACTCAGTATAGCAAACATTTAGCAAGCCCTTATTATGAGCAAGGTTCTATGTTGGAGATGCTATTAGCACATCTGCTTCTCTAAAGAAGCTTATAATTGATGTTTTCTACATAGGAAAACCCAAAAGTACAAAGACTTCCAGACACTTGGAATTCCCTCTTCTGATCTCCATAGAAATAAGTTTAGCTCTGCAAGCCTTTGTTGAAACCATACTATGAGCAGGGCACTGTGTCACTGATAACCTTTATCGACATTCTTCATAACAGCATCCCTGTTTCAGCTTTAAAAATGGAAAACCTAATATTGGGGAAAATTCAGTACAGCATTATAACATAAATTATAGGCCTTTGCAGAGCTGCATTAACTTAAGTGCTTCTAGAAGTGCAAATATTAAAGTTATTAGAATTCTGTTATGGTGATATGTACACACACTGTTCATTGATGAGCATTTTTGGTTGAAATGAGCAATACGTGTGTGTATAATTAATATTTTTATAAGTTATTCTTATTATTGTCTGATTATTTAGGACCCATTTTTTGGCAAATATTTTTATAGTTTATTTCTGGTATATCCATCTAAATCATTTAAAATAGTAATTTTTTGGGGTACCAGGGATTGAACCCAGGGACCCTCTATCAGTGAGCTACAGCCCCAGTCCTTTTGATTTTTTATTTTGAGACAAGGTCTTGCCAAGTTTCTGAGGCTGGCCTCAAAATCATGATCTTCCTGCCTTAGCCTCTTGAGTAGCTGGGCTTGTGCCACTATGCCCAGCCCTAAGAGTAAGTTTTAAAAGCACACATATATTAGACCTCATCATATAAAAGGTAATGGAATATAAATAGTTCAGAATTTGGTTTCAAGTCTTGCTCCTGTTATTAGTGTTTTAAATATTGTTTTGGTCTTGGTGGGTATATCTTGATGGTTTTATATTATCTGGAATTTTCTCTGGGGTATGAGTTTTCAGAGGAAGTTTTCTCATGGATACCCATGGAGTGTGCCATCTATGGGAGCAGGAACAAAAGCGGAAGGGAATAATTTGTAGTTTTTGGCTCAATGTAAATGCTTTTAAATTCTTCCTTTTCCTCTACCAGGCTGGCTTGTTCACTAGGATTCAGTTAGGAAACAGTGCTTCATCCTTGTCATTAGTTTCTATGGAGCTCTTTGGGGTTATCATTATTATGATTTCCTCAGAATAGTCAATTCTCGTCAGTTGATAGGAAAAAGCAATCCACATGAATTTAAGTTGATTAAAAGAATGTTAACAAGGAAGATATATTAACACAGTGATAAGGATATTAGTTCTTTTGGTGACAGGTGATATTGGCCTTGGTGACAGGTTTTGAGTTGTATCTCTTTGACTTACTACCTCCATGATAATTTCCTCCTCCTTCTCAGTTCCTGCTTCTTCAAGTGGAGAGTATAAGTGTTCCACCCCAGAGGTCTTTTGAGGTGCTTCTTAGCTGAGATGGTATCTTGACCATACACATCTCATAGTCTCCTCCTCCAAACCTTCTGAATCTATGTGATAAAAGGTACTAAGAGAGAAAATGATAGCATCACAATAAAAGGAATGGATGAGTGGTGACAGATATGTTGAAGAAAATCTAATTCTAAGGAGCAGTGGAGTCAGAGAAGCTGAGAAACCACTCAGTTTACATCACAGTCTCTTCAAAGGCCAGAATCCAAAATAGCAGCATCACAGAATGTCTTAGCTGGTTCAGGTCGCAATAATAAAATACTGTAGACTGGGTGGTTTAATCAACGAATGTTTATTTCTTGCAGTTGTAGAGCTGGGAAATCCAAGGCAAGGTTCTGGTGATTCAGTGTCTGGTGAGGGCCTGCTTCCTCTTTGCAGATGGTTGCTTTCTAGCTCTATCAGGAGGGAGAGGGAGGGAGGGGAAAGTTCTGGTCTCCTCTTCTTATAAGGGCTTTAGTCTCATCATAGGGGCTCCACCTTGTGACTCATCTAAACCTAATTCCTCCCAAAGGCACCTCTTCCCAATAATATTTTGACTTGACAAATTTGGGGAAGACACAAACATTCATAGCTCTGGGAAGAAAAGGATTGGTGCTAAAACAAGGAGGATTGAGTATAAGCTGTTTGAGAAATAAATCAACGGAAAAGTTGAAAGGTTATTATGAAGAAAACCCATACAGTTTTCACATTGGTTCAGCAAAGGTTAACATTTTTTTCAATCTCTCTCTTTACACATATTCACTGCTTTCTGAATCATATGGTAATTTTTCATACTTAATACTAAGCAGACCCACCAAGGAATAACAGAAATCTCAGAAATGTTTCTATGGAAGATGGAATCCCAAACTAAGAAAGACACAGTCTTTTGGAAAATAGTTTACACAGAGAGAAAGTCTAAGAAAAAATTACCATTAATATCTTCGGGAAAAAAAGAATAGGTGCTATTTGAAAGACTGTAAAAAGATAAAAATTATTCTTCGAAATTAAAATATTATAGCAGAAATTAGAGACTAAAATAAAATTTAAATAGCCAGGGACAAAATCCAAGAGACAAAGAGATAGGAAACAGAGAAAAAGGGGAAAATTTTATATATATATATATATATATATATATATATATATATATATATATAATTCTCAGAGGCTTACTAGGCTGACTATCCAGACAGAGGGGAGAATTTCATTAGTTCAATGCTTAAAGAGACTTTCCCAGAACCAAAGGGTATAAATTTCCAGACTGAAAGGGTGTATGGAATGCAGAGTACAGTTGATTAAACTAAACCCATATTAAAGCATTTCACTGTGAAATTTCAAAACGGGAGGCAAAAAGAAGCTTCTGCAATGTTCCAGAATGAAAAGTTTGGTGAGACAAACTCAAGGATGACCAAAAGTCACAATGGCTTCTCAATCATAGCAGCAATGCTAGAAGCAAGAAATAAAGAAGCAAAAATCTTCAAAAAATTTAAGGGAAAATAATTTCTAAGCCAGAATCCCACACCCAGTTAAGCTAGTAATGAGCTGTGAGGGCAAGCTACATCCAAGGCCTGAAAAATATATCTCCCCTGCATCATACACCTACCTTAGACTACCACTAGGGGTTGTCCCTATTGAAAATGAGAGGGTAAAACAACTCAGAATTCAGAAAAATTGAAAGCAGGGCATATAGAAAAGGAGAGAAATAGGGAGAACCTATGGAATAATGATTTTGGTGGCCAGTGGCTATGGACTCCATCAAGCCTCAATCCCATTATCTGACAGTGAAGGTGGGACTTTTGGAAGACTTTAGATTATGTGAGTAGAGCCCTCCTGAGTGGGGTTAGTGTGTAAGAGGGGTGATCTTTCTCTCCACCATATGAGGACATGAGATAATTGCCATCTGCAAACCAATATGCAGTTGTGGGATCTGGAGAGTCCTTGATATTAGTCTTTCCCAGCCTGTAGACTGTGAGAAGTAACTTTCTGATGGTTCAGCCATCCAGTCTATGGCATCTGAGACAGCTACCCAAACTGACGAAGATGGAAGCCTTTCAGATTGAAGTAGCATGGCAAAAGAGAGGCTGTTCAGAGCTGTCACTATGCCTGCTACTATGAACCTTTTTATTTCTTTCTTTCTCTTTTTGCTTTATTTTTGTTATTAAGGAAGTATATGGTTACATTGCTGTTAGCTTTCTAAGGTCAAATGTATTTATTATCATGCAATGAGATCAACTTTGTGAGAAAACAAACTTAAGAGGCCATATTTCATTGGAGAAACTCAAAACACATGTCTTTGGGTCCCTTTATGTAGCTTGCACCAGAAAATGATGTGATACCCGTTGAACCAGCTTTTTTTTTTTTATTAGTTGCTCATGACAATACAATGATCTTGACATATCATACATTTGAATCAAATGGGATACCAGAGAAATTCATGGAGGACATACTCTACCAAATCAGAGGGATATACTAAAAGAGAAGAAATGATATCCAGGAAATAAGGAATCCAATCGTGGAGAAAGGCAGAGGGAATGTTTAGTAGAAAAACAAAGGCCAGGATACAGCTGTTTTAAAAGGAACCCTGTCCAGAGAAGGAAAAATGGCTTAAAACATATCCCTGGTCAATGTGATCTTATGGATTATTGTACTGAGACATTAGTGAAAATAGTAGGAAGAAATGGCAAAAAAAAAAAAAAAATTAAGTAAATAAAAAAGCAAGATAAGGTAAATATTCCTTTCTTTAGTCAAGTTAATTTTGGGAAAACTGAAAGTAGAAAGGGAAACTAATCATAATACATAATGATGTTTTTATGTAAATGATATTTACGTAGCATATAAATGGAAATTCTGAACATGAATTTTACCAAAATTGTAATCCAGTCACATACAGAAAATAGAAGAGGGGATGGCAGCATACAAAAATTTCCTCTTCTATCATAATAGAAAAAAAACATAGATGATGTTTAAGATAGTAAAGACACATAATAGCATATGCATATTATTTAGAAGTACAGATACCTGAAAATGTCAGAAAAAATTCTTACCTTGCTGAAACTAAAAAATGGGTTACTTTTAGAGAGAAAGACAGTATTATTTACGTTTTGCAAATGTTCAGTATATCACTTGACTTTAAAAATTACATGTATGAATTATTTTCATAAAATAATAAAAAGCTAAAATAGCCCACTCGAGCTCTCCCATGTGTGAGCTCTTTTCATGATATTATTACTATGTGAATGAATCTTGCTTTTTCAGATGACACAAAATCTAGCAATATCTGCCACTGAAGTTTCAGGAGATTTGGACAGGAATTGGACCTCAGATTCTTCATTGTAAAGTGAAGGAGGTTTGGCACATATGTGATCACAGGCCTGTGCCAGCACTATTATGGTATGAATAGAACCTTTTATGCAATATGCATATGCTGACAGGGTGCTGTCACACATGAAAAACTTGGCTGCGGTCAAAGTCATGACTTTGATATGGGCCACGGAGCTGAAAAGATGAAGAATGTCTTGATTCACTGATCCAAGACCATGAAGCGAAATTATGAGAAGAGAACTCCAGGACATTAAGAATAAGACAACATAGTTTGAACCCCTGGAATGATTCTTACCTTGAAGAACTAGTGTAGTAAAATAGAGTGATATACTTCACCACACTTTGTAAAGCAAAAATTCTGATTAGGCATGAGAGGTATCACTAATGTTTGAAAAGTTGTTAGCACACTCCGGTAGGAAAATCTCTGGCCTGGGAGCTAAGACTTTTGAGTTCTAGTGTTGATTTTGCTATTAACAATCTGGGGAAACATGGACAACTTCTCTTATGTCCTTTGTCCTCACTTGGGGACTGGAAAACTAAAGGATGACTTGGATGCATTTCTCCCATTAGCGGGGGAATAAAAATAAAAACGGGCATAAGTAGGGTTGCCCACGGGACTGAGAGCAAAGCTTCAGGAAGGACAGGAGCCAGGTAGGTGTTCAGGAGCTCTGGGCAGCACTGGTATCCCAGAGATTGAGCAACCAGGATGGCACACGGACCATTCAATCAGAATGAATGCCTATAGCCAGACTTCAGCAGGGACCTAGAGGCCCTAAGCTGATCCAAAGACCTGTTGGTCAGAGAAAAATCTGGGCAGTGGCCCCAGAAAGGTGATAGTAGAGAGTATATTCAGGGTTGTGAGCCAGCAGCTATCCACCAACTGGCCTCGAAGCATTTTGATATTTTAACAACCAGGAAGCCACTTTGGAGTGCTCCTACTGGGTATAAGAGAAGCATCTGAATGTGGGGAGCTGGCATTCCTTCCATTCTCACTGTTAGGATGAGCTGAGATAAAAGTTCATCTAATACATTTTTTTTCTGCCCTTGTTTCCCACCACTTAATACTCATGTTTGAGGAAGGAGAGTATTCAGTCGGCTTCGTTTACAGTTTATGCCTATACTTGGGTGGGGAAACAGGGCACTGGCACCCCCAAATGATAGACACCCCCCTACATCCCTGCAGCTGTATCCGATGAAGTGAAGGCAGTTTCCTAAAGGAATGCAGAGCTCTTCATATCTCACTCTAGGGTGAAATACAAAATATTTAACAGCTGCTATGGCAGGTTCTTCTGTCAATTAGGAAGAACATGGATCCTTGAATTTGGGGCAGGGACCTGAAGGCTCCCCACTATGCTAAAGTTAACTGTAACCAGCTGTGCTGCTACAAGAGGAAAATACCAGAGTCACAGGAGCAGGAGGTCAACATTGAGTAATGGAACATCAGAACAGGGATTGGGGACTTGGGCCATGGCGATTGGTCATAGACGTGGTATAGTATTATCAGCTGGCTCCTATCTGTTGATTGAGTATGAAGGGAGAAGGGATGCTGGGCTCCAGGGGATCACAGCTGACTGTTATAGAGCCACTGAGGTAGAGCTGCAAATAACTCATTCAGCTGGGTACTTTGGTTTGCTACAGCATGCTTGAGGTGTGTTGGTATTATTGGTTTTCATTATGACTAGGAGATAGGGTGGCTGCAGTTTGGCCTATGGGACTAGCAATGGCAAATATTCTACAGAGTTCGGGGTAGTGCTGCTGTCCCGCCCAAAATGCCAGCAGCACTTCCTGTAAGAAACATTGAGAGGCTGGGATTTAGCCAGTGGTAGAGCACTTGCCAAGGAGACCCAGGGTTGGATACCCAGCAACAGCAACACACACAGGACACATTGAACAGAAAATCTTTCAGAAGGAACTGCCCATAGCCATATGCAATGGGCAGAAGGGGTAGAATACCAATTTGAGTAATGTAGTTTTCATAAATACATGTCATTTAATCCATTGACAATCCCCTAAGATTTAAATAACCACCTTCTTCTTATACATGAAGAGTTAGGTTTAGCAAGGCAAAATACCTTCAGCAGGTGAGAACAGGCAAAGGACAGAGCCTTTCAATTTAGGTTTAAGTTTAAAACCTTCCTGCAAGACTTCAGGGGATTAAGAGAAGAGGGGCAGTGTGTGTGTGTGTGTGTGTGTGTGTGTGTGTGTGTGTGAGAGAGAGAGAGAGAGAGAGAGAGAGAGAGAGAGAGAGAGAGAGAGACAGAGAGACAGAGAGACAGAGAGACAGAGAGACAGAGAGAGAGAGAGACTGGGGAGAAATGAAATAGAATTATAGTCATGTCACAAACTCAGGGTGAGAATCAACTGTGGGAAACTGGAATTCCTAGATGGAAAGGAGAGAGATTTTTGCAGGGTCTTCTGGTCTTGTTTCTATGATTCAGTTCTCTGTACCCTACCACACTCCGAGGGATGACTTTAAGATAAATGTTGAATAAACACTCCTGCAAGGACTAGAAATTTACACACAATTGCAACTATATGGAAAACTGACTGAAACCAACTATGCTGAGCTAACATTAACTGAAATTTATTTACTAACAAGTTAAAGAGATAAAGGAAGTATGAATTAGACTTTTTAAAATAAGATTTTATATGGTCATTAAATCAATACAAATCATGTAAGACTTTTTATTTAACAAACACGATTTTTTGTAATTATGGGATTTTGTACATGTATTTTGTTTTTTAAGACCATGAGGTAATCGTCTTTTCTTAATTTTCTGTAACTAAGCAGTCATACTCCCCTCCCATCTTTTCCTTTCAATCTGTGATAACGTGCAACTCCCTCCCCCAAGGGAATTACAAGAAGTTTGTACCCGTCATCAGCATCTTGGTAAGAACGAAAAGCAAAAGAGTAAATTTTCGTTAGTTAAGTGGGGAATACAATAAGCACTTGTATTGAGGGGGGAGGGGAAAGATCTAACCAAAGTAGTAACTGTCTCTAGGAACTGCATTTAGGCAATGCTACTTGTCAATCTCCTGAGTTGGTAGGCATCTTTCTAGTTCCCGCCCTATTCAGAACTCCGCACAGACACCAGGTGGCGCTGTCGCCCTGGCAGTCCTGCGTCCAGAGGCCTCGGTGGGCGCTGTTCTTCTGAAAGGCTGCGCTGGCCATCTGACCCCAGAGGAAGGGGTTCAGTGAAGCGCGGAAGCAGAACGGCGCCTTACTGAGGCCGCACCCTGTGGCTGAGCAGAAGCCAATTTCCACCCCAAAGTCATGCAGGGCGGCGGCGGGAGCTGGAGCCCGCCCTTTTCACTCCAACCGCCACACGAGGTGAAGTTCAGAGCCTGGGCAGGGGCGCAAACGCTAAATTCGAGGAGCGCAGAGGAGGCGGCTCTGAGCAGTTCGGGTGGTTGGAGTGTGGGAAGGACCACTTTGCAGGGTGTCAAACATCACAGCTCCTTCTGCTGGATTCTCAGCCGAGCATGAAGGAGGCAGGTTCCAGGACTTTCTAAGGGTACTCCTTGCCCTTTCTCTTCTCTCCATCACCAGCTTTCTGCGGTGACGAAATTCTGTCTTTTCAGTTTTCCAAGGCGAGAAGGTGATTTCTCACAAAAATAGGGTCTTGCTAGATCCCCAGTTTCTGCGCAGCCTCTCTTAACATTTGTGAGCGAACCACAAGTTATAGTGTAAAGCATTGGACGCGTGGGGTTTGTTAAGTTGGGTTCAAAAAATGGGAAAGATGACTTTTTAAGAGGGCCCAGAGGGCGAGAGCGTAGGCCCGATTCCCCAGGGAACAGCGAGGGGCTCTGGAACTCCTGGTGTGGATGATATTCAAGTCTCAGGGTAGAACCTCCCAAAGAATGATCCGCATGGATCAGAACCAGTGTTTGATAAATGCAGTCCCTGGTCCCAGGACAGACCTGTCACCCAGAATCTCTGCGCGTGGTCCAACCACACGAACCTGTCGACATTCGTCTTTTCATTGCCAACAAAAATGGCCAATTTAATACCCCCACATGATTCTCCTGTACGTTAAAGTTTGACAATCGTCGCTTTGGCGTTTATACCCCACTTGGACTAGTTGGCAAGGAGAGGAAAGACCTAAGGGGGCTGTTACAGGAGCCCAGTCTTTTCAGGCGAAGGAAAGAAAGGCGGGTCTTTGGGGATGGAGAAGTGGACCCAGAATGCCTGGAAACAGGAGGACACAGAGACCTTCCGTAGAGCTCAGGGGGGCTGTTTTAGGAGATTTGCCTGAGCCTCGATCCCAGTCCCTGGGAGAGAGTGGTTCGCTCCCGGTGCACTACACAGAGCTGCAGTGCGTACCTGGGGCGGTCGCCAGGTCTTAAGGGAAGAGGGTGTGTGGCGGGGGCCGGGCTCCGCTGCTTCTTTTGTGGGGGCGGGGATGCGGGAGAGGAGGAGGCGAGAAAGTGGGGGGCGCTAGGGGCTTGGGCCTGCCTCCCACCTCCTCACCTCCCGCCCCCAAGGCCACCGTCCGCTTTATAATTGGCTGCCCGTAGCCCTTCCTTTTTCTCTTATCTGATCCTGGGCACACAGCGGGAGCGAAGCGCTGCGGAGGCGGAGGCACCTCGGGGCGGCGGGGAGTGGGAGCGGGAGAGGGAGAGGGACAAGAAGAGGGAGAAAGGCTAATAGAAAAAAAATTTAAAAAGAAAAAAGAAAAAAAAAAAAAGAGAGGGAAGCGAACAAGGAACCGTGCGTTGCGGTGCGCCACTGGGAACCAACTCCAGGAGGATCTTCCTTAGTCGCCAAGAGGTTTCCAGCCTGGGCTGGAAGCTTGCCTTGCACAGGTCAGTTCGACTTTCTCTGCTCTTTTTTGGCTTGGCTTTGAAAAGACTCCTCTCGAGAAAGGAAAAGTGGAGAGAGCGAGCCACCTGCAGACGCAGTGCAATTCCCTGGACCTTGTCTGAACTCGCGCGCTCCCAGGATGGCGTGGGGATCCTTGTGGTGGGACAGGACCATGCGCCCAGATACCTCTTCGCCAGGCTCTCTAGGCAGCGAGATGAGTGGCTCTGCGAGATGAGTGTGCGGTGACAGTGGAGATACTGTTGCTCCTGGGTGCTTCTCCCTGTGCTTGCTCGCGCGCGGCTGAAGAAGCCGAATTTGGCTGCGGGAAGGTGGAGTCTCCAGTATGTAGAAGGGGTTTAGTAAAGGCGACTATATAGCGGACAAGGGGCTTAGTGATTTGTCTTGAAGAGTTGTGTGTGCATAGTGAACACACTGTTCTTATTTAGTCTGTATTTGGTGTAGTTTGGGAGATCATGGAGATCATGGGAAGCAACACTCACGCAACCATCCTCTGTACTGTCACAGATTTGGGTAGCCAAGGACCAGGTGCTGGAAGCAAAGGGGAGCAACCAGGCAGAACTTAATGATGGAGGATGGCGGCGCTGATGTGCTCCTCCATGTCTCTGCTGCAGGAAACCTGGACACAGTATGCTTTGCTTTGGTGTCTGAATCAAGGAGGTTGTGGCTTTGAGCTGAAGTGCACTTCCATGCTCTGATATTGGAGGACCCTTTTTGCCTAGCTTCTTCTTCCCTCACTTCTTTTCTTGCATTCCTCTGGATCTCTCCCAACTTTATGTCCTCTAGTATGCAGCACCTGGGTGGAGAACCCGGACTTTGGCTCACAGTGCGCACAGCACAGGCTGAGCAGGGTAACAGCTAGCTCAAGAGCAGCGGTATGTGTCCTTAGAGTAAACTTAGTCACCGGCCAGGACCTGGAGGCCTCCTGCAAATTTGAGACTACAGGCGCTGAATTCTAGGGGAAGCATGTCTGATGTGGCAAAAGCCAAGGGTTGCTCAGCTAAGATCCACGCTGGCTTTGGACCTGGCCTTAGGGAAAGGGTCCAAATGAAGCTTGTGTATAGCTCTCACAGGGGCCTGATTTTCCCTGAACATTGTTTCTGGGGGTTGCTGTCGACAGTTCCATTCCTTCTGAAAGTTTTGGACTCCCTTCTGTAAGTTTTGGAGAGTCCCCTGCTGGCTGCAGCTAAAGGGGTAGGGGTGGGGTGGAAAAGAGGGGAATATGGTGGCTCAATGGAGAGCAGACATGAAAATGAGTTTTCCTGATTCCCCTTGATAGAAGCATAGGACCCTCTCATAGACAGAGGGCCAGGAGGGCACTTTGCATTTGCAGCATGTGGTCAAGAGGCCAGTTGCCAGTTTAGTCCAGGGAAAGGCTTAAGCTGCTTGCAACAAGGAGACTTGTGTTTGATTGCTAACAAGTAGTTCAGTGCTGCACGCAGAGAGCTTGCTGGGCAGTTTAGAATGAATGAATGAATGGAATTTGGATTTTTTTTTGTTGTTGTTGTTCCAAAGAGCAAATTTGGATGAATCACCTCTGAACATGGATCCAGTGACTTGCTTGTTGTAAGATAGACTTTGGGATAGTTTTGTTAAAAAAAAAAATCTTTATTGAGAAATAATTCCCATACCTAACAATTTGCCCCATTAAATTATACAATGCAATGATGCAATGGTTTTTAGTATATTCAACTATATTAGTATATTGTGCAACTATCACCATAATTTAAGAACACTTTAGTACCCCCAAAGAAATACCTGTTCGCAGAATGATATACCTACAGTAGAACTAACACAGGATTATATACCTATATGCCTGTAACTGTGGAGTAAGCAGTGACTCTACAATTCTTCTTAATATGCCACCCTGGCTCTGTGGTTTTCATAGGAATGGATTATACCGTATGTGGTTTTCTGTGACTGATTCTTTTGACTAGCAAGACATTCTCAGGCTTCATCCATGATGCATAGCATATATTTTACTCTCTCCATATCAGTGGGCACCCGTCCTTGTGCTTGAGGAGGCTTGAGCCAGAATGGACCTGGACCTCCACTGTAGCCCTGACCTCCTGTAGGTCCCTTTGAAGGAGAGGAGCCACAATGGTGAGGCCTCTTAGTAATTCCCTGGGCAGGATTCCTTGGAACCTATCAGGGTTCCTGGAGCAGTTTTGGATGGGTCCCTGGCTTCAGGATTGATGGGAGGAGCTCTTTGGCCCTTCTCCTGTTGTTAACAGTCCAGCTGAAGATTTCAGAAAACGCTTGGGGCCTCCCCATGCTTCTCAGACTCAGCCAGGGTCAGCCTTACGAATGGGCTGAGCAAACTGATGTTATTTAAGGGGTACTCGGGAGAGCCCCCAGCCTGTGAAGAAAGACCCCTTGGGGTGTTCTCCCTTTGGATCTAAAATATTTCCCAGGGTCCCCTAGTAAAAGGTCTTGTGCTTATTTTCAGTTGCCAGTCTCTGCAGTGATGTGACTAGAGCCACATTTGCCATCAGTCTTATCCAAGTTCAGCCAAATGACTGCTGTTTTCCTGGCGGACGGAGTATATACTAAGATTCCTTTAAAGAGACAAGAGCCGCCTTGAATTGCTGCAGGATGAGGCATGACTATTTTAAAAAAACTCCAAGTTAACAAATTATCTGGGATTATGGCAGTTTGTGGAGAACAAAATTATTGGAAATGAGACATAAGATGAGTCCCCCAGGGGAACTGGCATTGGAGTGGGGGCAAGGGGAATGGAAAGAGAATTGACAAAAATAAATTTTCTTCTTGGGACATTTGCCCCCAGATAGTGCTGAATATCAGGAAAACAATCATTCTCCTTTACTTTTCCTATAAGTAAATAAAAAGTGGCAGGCATCCACTTTTTTAATTCTTCTATATACACTAAACTTTGAGTGGGAACTGCTTCTTGTTTCCATGGGGGTGACTGGTGTGTCTCTCTGTGTGTGATTGTGTGTAAGAAATTGTGCTACTCATCTTTCTGTTACTATAACAAAATGCCTGAGATAACAAACTTATATAACAGAGAAAATGTTTATAGTAGCTTGCAGTGATAGGGGTTCTAGCCCATGAGCAGCTGGCCCTCTTCTTTTGAGCCTGTAGTGAGATACAGGAGAGCAAAATTACCTATGTCACAGGTCTGAGAGTTAAGAGAGAGAGAAAGAGAGGAGGGAACCAGGTTCTCACAACCCCCTTCAAGGGCACACTCCAATGACCTTAAGACCTTCCACTATGCCCCTCCTCCTCATGTTTGTACCACCTCCCAATAATACACCCTGAGGACCAAGCCTTTAACCCGTGGGCCCTTGGGGCACATTTATGATCCAAAACATAGCAGAAATCTCAACATAGTTATTTGTTAGGTATCTGTCCTTTTCTCTTTTAGAATCACACTTGTCTTTCATGTACTTGGAGGAGTAACTATTCCTCCTTTAGTGATGAAACCACTGAGCTTCATGGAGATAAAAAAAAAAACTTTTGTGGGATTAAGATGAAGATGATTAAGAAAAGTCTATATGGAAATTTAGACCCAGATCACATTGGACACTGTCTTGAACAGCTTCCCTGACGGGGGAGTCACTTGTGATTGAAAGTGGCTTGGGAATGATGGAACCGAGGCCACCCAATCTGGGAGCTGGAGCAGAGGATGGAAGGCAGACAGATAGGAGGGAGATGTCAGCTTGCTGTGTCTGTGCTCTTACGCACGTCCCTTTACATCTCTAGTTTTTATTTTCCCATCTGGAAAACACGGATAACAATAGGCACTTTATAGGGTGGTTTAAGGTGACTTAGTACAGAGCCTGGGAGACAACAATGGGTTCTCTTTTCTCCTGCTTCTTTTTCTTCTTTTCACTTAAAATTTCTTTTCACTATTTTCTTTCCTGCCTCCACTGTTTTGTGGACATAATGAATAGAAAGGAGAGTGTATGGGAAGTTCTAAGACTCTAAGCTAAGGTGTAGAGCTTAGAGTCTCCATTTCCTCAAGGTCATATTTTTATCAGTGGCCTTGTTGCACTTTCTGCCCGAGGGCTTTTGGTGGCACTCTCCTGGTGGGTGTCTTCAACTTTGAATTTTAGGGAGCAGTGTCGGATCTCTTTCCTCCCAAGAATTGCCTTGTGAAAACTGGTCCAGAGGGAGGCTGGACTTTGCCAAATCTGTTAGAAATGTCTTAGGACACATCTGTCTAGGGGCAGTCAGGAGACCGTTAATGGAATGAAGATCTGTTCCTTTCTGTCTCTGCTTTTGCAAAGAGGAGAATACTGAATTGATCTCCAAAAATGATATTCTACTGATGATTTTTTTTTACTCTGCTTTTCCTACACCCTCTGGTCCTGCCTTCTATCATGTACTGGCATTGTGCTAAACTTTCAAATTGGTTAAGTAGAAATGAATAGAATCAGTTACAGTACAGTATTAGATGCTACAGAATGGGAGATAAAGGTTACTCCTATAGGAACCAGAAAACAAAAGCAAAAACATTTGATCCCAAATGCGGAGGATCAGGGAATTCTTCCTGAAGGAAAAGATGTCTGAGATGAGAAGCCCAGCTACCTTTTATACTGAGTATAAGAGATTTGGTTACAAATAAAAATCTCCCATTTCTTTGAAAGAGGCTCTATGTCAGTCCTTAAAAACAGAAAGGGTGGGGGAGGGTGGGTAGAAGCCAGATGATGGAACATTCCTGTGTCAGGGAAGTGTCAGTCCAATTTGCCTTACTTTTGGAATAGCTCTGGCTCCCATCACATAGAATTTAGAGCATCTAGTTTGAGACTGCTGGAGCAGATGCATTTCTGAGGCTAATGTGCAGTCAAATGTCATGCATTTGAGTAACTCATAGGACTGCTGACTTAATAGGGTCTTTCTGTCATTTAGAAAAAGTCAGCCCCTCCGGGTCCATGCCGTTGGGAGAAGAAAGCATCAGTGGGTAGCAGAGCTCTGAACTGAGGCACACACTGGCAAGGAGAGTGCTAATTTCAAGTGTCATTACCCTAAACCAAGAACAAATTGTGCAGTACCTCAGCTTTGGACTGTGTGTGCGTCAGCCCTGAGCATCCAAACATTGCTAATTAAATCATTATTCATTGGTTGCCCATTATGTATGTGAATTTGTTTTATTATGAGTTAAACTTCCTATCTAGAGGTGTGGTAGTGTCCAATATCCAGACAGTAAGAACAATTACCATGGCCATGGAGTTAACTGGAGAGTTGCAATGGGATGGAGAACAGATGCATTCATTGGAGGCCTGGTTAGTGCTACTGCTAGCTGGTGCCCACGGGAATTGCTACCTGCTCCTGATGAGATAAAATTGTGTCAGGATACAAATCAAATAGATTGCTAAGCACGCTGTTGGTTCAGCTGAGGTATTTTTTTCATGGTAAAGCTTTCCTAATGAAGGAAACAGGGAAATTCTTCTATTTATATTTTGGAGTAAGCACCTTGTCTCACTGTAACAGCAACAGTTTAGAGACTGGCTCTTTGAAGTAGTGCCCATTGTGGGGACAGAGGTCTGTATCTGGTGAGGACCCTTGTGTTCTCTGCCTCTCATCCTCTTCTTTACCATTTCTCTTTCTCTTCTCCCCTTTCTCACTACCACTTTACTATTTCCTTTCTCTTCCCTTTTGATGTTTCTCTCTTGTGCAAAAATTATCGTGAATTTGAGCTTTTTGTCTTTTTAAAAGCAAAACCAGGAGAGCCTCAATACCCAAGGTAAGAAATGAGAATGGAAAACAATCACAACATTACTGGCAATTTAAAACTTTGGTAATTAAAATAAGTATATTCCAATAAATTACAAAAACTGGACAAAATAGAAATCATTAAGATTTATCCTAGGTTATATAGAAATTATAAATAAATAGGCTCAAAACGTGAAAAAGTTGTTAAAACCTTATCTCCCTCAAAATACCAAATCCTATGATTTTTGCAATAGCATACTAACAAAAAGGTGAAAGCCCAATGATACCAATGTCTTCTTACTACAGCTATCCCATCATATGGTATGTAGAAAAAGGAAAACTTTTTGTAAAACCACAAAAATAAAACTAATATAAAAACTTGATAGCATAATAAAAAATGAAGCTATTGACTAATCTCACTTACTGGTCAATATAGTTGTTAATAGTATATTAACAAAGAAGGCCCAGTAATACATCAAAAGAATAATCCACAGTGATCAAGCTGAGATCATATTTTCAAATAAAAGTTTAGTATTAGAAATTGATTAACATAATTCATTGTAATGATAGATTAAAGGGAAAAAAATCACATTGATTCTCTCTATAGCCCACTACAAAAATTTAGCATTTTTTCAGACTGATGATAAGGTCTACACAGATGGCTATTTACTTAACATGATACATCTATATCAGTATATATATGTTTGTCTTCTATCTGCCTGTGTAACCACGTATTATTAAAACCAAAGTCATGTTAAAGAAGCATTTCTATGAAAAACAAGAACAAGACAAGATGTCCACTATTAATATTTTGGAAATAGTAGCCAAAGCAGAAAATTTAGAATGTATAGGAAAGATATCATTTGCAGAAAACGTTTAGGAAACCAACTGTTATACTTTGACAAATGTTAAGCTATTATAAATACTAAAAACCTTTACTAAAGTGATAGATTACAAAACTAATATTAAAATAAACAGTTTTATTAAGCAACAACTTGTTTAAAATCTGGTTAAAGAAAAACCTATTTATGCTGTGAACAGTGGCACAGGAGAATCACAAGTTCAAAGTCAGGCTCAGTAACTTAGTGAGGTCCTAAGCAACACAGTGAAACCCTGTTTCAAAATAAAAAATAAAAAAGGGATGGGGATGTGGCTCAGTGGTTGACTGTCCCTGGATTCAGTCCTTGGTTAAAAAAAGAAAAGAAAAACATTTATATATATAAAATCTAGAAATAAATTCAATTGCCAAATTTATAAGTTTAAATATATAAAATGCCTGTGAGAAAATGCAAACAGTTTGAATAAAGAGAAATATACCAATCTTGATAGATGAAATATTCTTTAAAAAGTTACTGTATTTAAATTGATCTGATTTAACTTAATCCCAATTTTGAGGAATTTCAGTAACAAGAATAGTCAGAATGTTTAAAAGAAGATATTAAAGATATCATAAAATTTTGATATTTACATTATTTGGTAGTCAGTCATGAATGGATAGATCAATAGAAAATAAGATCTAACAGTTCTAACCTATATATAAAAGACAGAGTTTTTCATAATTGGTATGGGAATAATTGGCTGGACACCAAGGGGGAAAAAAGCTAAAATCTTTATATTTACATCAAAATGAATTCTAGTAACTAAATATTTAAGTGTAAAAATTGAATACATAAGAATAATAAGAGAAAATATGGGAAATGCTATAGTTCTATTTATTTGGGGCTCTTATATAGAAATAGAATTGACTTTTGACTACTGATCTATGTCCTTCAGCCTTTCTAAATTTACTTACTAGATCAAATAGGTTTTAATTTTTTTCATAGACTTTTTTAGGTTTTCTATGTAAATAATCATGTTAATTGTGATAAATCACCTTTACTTCTTTCTTCTCATTCTTTTATTTTTATTTTTTCTGTCTTATTGCACTGGATAAAACCTCTAGTACAATGATCAATGAAAATGGAAATAGTTAACATCCTTGTCTATTCTTGGTCTTAGAAGGATAGAATTCATTATTTCACCATTAAATATGATAATAGCAATGAGTTTTTCATAGATCCCCTTATCATATTGAAGAAGGCCCTTTTATTCTTAGTTTACTGAATTTCTTTTTAATTTTGAGAGGGTATTGATTTTTCTCAAATCCTTTCTTTGTATTTATTAAGATGATTGTTTTTGTCTGTTAACATGATAAATGATATTGATTTTAAAATATTGAATCAACATTTACATTCCTGAAAATAAATCCCACTTGGTCATGATTATTATCATTTTTTTATATATTGTTGAGAACATTATTTGAGAACAACATTCCTTTTGTAAGAATTTTGTATCTATGGTCATGAGGGATATTTTTATTTTATATAGTGATACTTTGTTATGATAGAAAGGTTATACTAGTCTTTACCTTTTTTTTCTAAGAGTAAGTAAGATTGATATTATGTCTTCCCTAAATATTTCATAGAATTTACCAGTGAAACTGTCTGGGGCCATAACTTTCTTTGTGAGAATAATTTTAATAAAAATCCAATCTTCATAATACATATAGGACTGCTTGGATTTTCCATTTCTTCATGTATCTCTTTCAGCAAATTGAGTTTTCAACAGTTTTTTCTACTAAATTGTTGATTTAAATTGTTTATTTAATAACATACATTTAGTATGTTTCCCTTTTTAACAATCAGCTTTTAGTTTGTGAAATAGGTAGCAATATCTTTTTTTTTATTTCTTGAATTGTTGATTGTGTTTTCTATCTAGGTGTGTTTCTTGATCACACTCTAGAGGTTTATGATTTTTATTAATATTTCAAAGAAGCAAATTCTGATTTTTTTAATTTTCAATTAGTTTTATATATCTTTAATTTTTACTTTTATCTTTGTTTATATTCTCTATCAAATTAATTTCGATTTAATTTGGTCTTCTTTTGCTGGCTTCTTCAAGTGGAAAGTTAGAGCATTGATTTAAAATCTTTTTATACAAATATTTAAGCCTATTAATTTCTCTCTAATTCTTTAGTTACATTTCACAATTTTTTAAATGAATTTTGTTTTAACTTTTATTCTTTTTGAAATATTTAAAAATTTCCAATGTTCTTTCCTCTTCAACCCATGTATTATCTAGAAGCAGTTGTTATATCCCAAATATTTTGAACTTATATTTTCTTTATCAATAATTATTTTAAACTTAATTCTTTTGTCAGAAAGCATACTCTGTATTTCAGTTTCTTGACATTTATTGTGCCTCATTTTATGGTACAGAGTCTTCCCTATTTGGTTAAATTTTCTTGATACACTTAAAAAATGCACATTTTGCAGTTGTTAGAAATATTATTCAATAAATATCAATTAGTTGATGGAGTTGTTCACATTTTTACTAATATTTTGCCTATCTGTTCAATTCCTCAAAAGAGTGTTAAATCTCCAATTTCACTTATGATTTCTTTATTCCTACCAGTTTGGGCTTCATATTTTCTAGTATTAAGTGCATACATTTATCACTGAGTTGTTCTGATTAATCCTATATCATTCTAAAATGTCCAGGGTTTGAGGGGGGTGGTTTATGCAGTTTTGGCCCTTCCTGCAATGTGGCTCACTCTTTTCTGACATTTCCATTCTCACTTTTCTTTTCTCTGGTATTTATGAACTCTGCCCTTTGACACTTCGTGCTAACAAGACTGCTGTGCCTTCTGCCTGGGTATAGGGAAAAGATGTCAGTAGCCACTTCATGGGCAATGGAGAGTTTCCTCAGGAGGAGATAGACTAACAGCTAAGCTGACAGTAATAAAAGTAGATTTTCTTTGTTCCTTCCTAATTCATTTTTATCATTTTCTTCTTCTATGTTATGATGCTAACAGATCATGACATTATCAGATGGGTAATAATTAATGGTTTCCATCAGGACTTATTAAAATTTTTTTATTGGGACATTATAATTATACATAATAGTGGGATTCATTGTAACATAGTTATATGTGCACGTAATATAATGTGGGGTTGTGGTTCAGTGGTAGAGCACTTGCCCAGCACGTGTGAGGCACTGGGTTCAATCCCCAGCAATATATATATATATATATATATATATATATATATATATCCTAAATAAACAAAGTAAAGGTAAACTATCTATCTATCTATCTATCTATCTATCTATCTATCTATCTATCTATCTATCTATGTAATGCAGTTGATTTCTTTCCCTAGTACCTGCCCTTTCTCTCCTCTCTTCCCTGTCCTTCTTCCTCTACTCCTCTGGTTCCAGGGCTTATTTTTAAGAAGATCTCATTAGCTAATCCTGAAAATGTTCTTTATGATTCTATCAGTGAGGAGGGTGGTATTTTCAGTAGAGAGAAGAAATAAGGAATACCCAAAATGTATGATACTAGGTTGGGCCTATTGTTGTTGCTGTTACTGTTTTTTTTTTTTTTAAATTTTTAATGCTTCCTGACCTAGATCATTAATTGACTATAAAGTTCTACCATAAAGTGAATATTAAAATATTAAAAATCTACTTGGGGAAGGCAATTTAGAGGCCATATGACCACTGCCCCAAGTTCTAACATCTCTTATGGATAAAAACTTACCCATCCTATGTCTCCAAACTTATAATAAAAGAAAATAAATTCAGCACAGTGGCACACCCCTGTAATTCCAACAACTTGGGAGGCTGAGGCAGGAGGATTGCAAGTTCAAGGCCAGCCTCATCAATTTAGGAAGATCCTGTCTCAAAATAAAAAAGGACTAGGGATTTAGCTCAGTGGTAGAGTGCCCCTGGGTTCAATTCCCAGTAGCAGTAAACAAATACACATACAATTCTTACTGTTAAAATTAGAATTTGGATTTGGATCATACCACTTTTTCAAGTTTTGTTGTCAAATCTGCACAAAAGAAACCAGTTTTATCTTTTCAAGTATATGAAGAAATCTGTTAGGTGCCTCTGATTCTTAGTTTTCCTAGGTTGAAAGCCTGCTTAATTATTACCTTTCCTTCAAACTTTGTTTGCATGAACTTGTCAACTAACTACTAAGTCTTCTTCTAAGCCAGTGCATTGCTCATAAGTCAGGTTTCCCACATTTTCATACAGTTGATTTTTTAAAACCTCTATAGATCTCTCCTCTGGAGAGTGATAAAAATGGATAGGAATGTATTTCAAAAAATCTAAAGCAAGTCACTCATGCAAATAATTGATGTGCCTGTACTCATGTGAATCTTCAGTTTCTGCTTAAGCCTTTCTGCCAAGTAAGTTCTATAACCTTAATATGATGGAGGAATAAAAAGTCTTTTGTTCCTTCTGTCCTTCCTTCTTTAGCATCTGCCAACTAACAAATTCATTGGTTATTATTTTACTCTTTCTTTTGTGTTCTTGCAGCCTGTTGCTGACATCTCTACCAATTAGAACATTTTGAGTGCTACTCTATCAAATCATCTTAAAGATAGATATTATCTTCTACATTTTACTGATAAACAATCATAGAGTAGTTAAACCAGTTAGTTAAGGACCCCAGCAGATTATTGCCAGAACTGTCCTCCTAACTCCCACTTAGGGGTTAGAGGTGATGGCCTGCATCTTGTTGCGGGGTTCTTTCTTCTTCTTGCCAAGGGTATAAGCCACCTGAGAAATTAAAGTCTAGAATAACTAGTGAAGCACAAAAGACAAAGAGTCCGAAATATATTTTCAAAAGCAGAGCCCTGATAGGTTTAGTCCACAAGGGAGCTGGAACTAGACAAAAGACAAAATGGCTCCTGTGGTTTATTTAAGGGGGTACATCAAAGGCAGGGATAAGGTTTCAAGGGCAGAGTCTTGCTTTGTGATATCTTGCAGTCAGCAGGTTGATTGGCATCATGGCAGGTCCCCATCTCAGGTGCTGTGTGGGACATGGCAGAGCTGGATAGTAATTCACAATATCTCTGGGCAATCTTACCCAGAGGAAATGTCCACTGGTAGTTCCCAGACACCACATGTTCCTATTCAGTAGCCTTCCCTGCGCGGTGGCCCACGCACAGCCCATGGATGGCTCTCGACAACCCACTTTTCCATTCATACCATCTGTGCTAACTTTCCTTTGTATTTCATTCTTATTTCATTTAGTTTTTCAACATGTTTACTTATAGTCTTCCTTCTCAACTAAGTTGCAAGTGAGCTCCCTAAAGGGAACACATGGCATAAGGTTTTGTGTCTTCTTTAGTACCAAGTACAATGCTTTTGTTATATGAAGGACTCTCAGTAAGTAATTGTTGGAATGAAGATTCCAATACTTAAAAAACCTCTCAGGGCATAGAGTTTCTGGGTGTGCATGTGCTAGATGGCTAATAGCAAGTTTGTTTACATTTACAGTGTATTTTGGGAAGTGAGAGTCATTGAATACAATGTTGCCCAAGGTTTGTATGTGTACATGTAGATAACTCTGAGAGGTGGGGGATGAAAGAGAGGGAGCTTTACAAAAGCTTTAGAAGAAATATTTGAATGCGTTTTGATAAAAATGGCTGTGTATTAGGTCGGAGGTTTTGTAGATGTCTGGGATCACTGACTAATGGTTGTACTCAAGGTTTTTGCTCCTTATAAAACCTGGCTACACAAATAAAATTACAGATACCAAAAATACAAAATAGAGGCAGAACAAATTAGCATTAATGAGGCTAGTTTTTAAGTTACTGATATTTAAGATTATGACTGCTTTTTGTAAGTTATAAGGAGTTTTTATTACTCTGGATATAAGTAATTTAAAAGATACACAATTTGTGGATAATTTATACCAGTCTGTGGCTTATTTTTCATTTAGGATGTCTTACATTACATATTATCACCTCTCTTCAAATTTAGTTTATACCTCTGAACTCAGAGCTAGGTAGCCATTTCTAGCATGATGCTTTCAAGCAAAATAAAGGTAGATAAATAAATAAATATGAAAACCCAGGGGGGAAAAATCAAGGTAGGATTTCTTGTTTTGTACAGGCTTTTGGGCAAAGTTTCAACAAATTTGACTTTAACATTTTGGTAAACGTTAAAATATCTCACGGCATGTTAGTAGAATTTGGGATTTTTCTTGCCTCTACTTTTCAGTCCAAAAGTTTGGGGACTTGGCAGAAAAGCTTGGGAAGCTAAAATTCCACTTTTTCCAATATGCCATTGCTCATTCTAATTTAAAATAAACAACAAAAAAGAGCAGAATTTAAAGATAGGCTCCACCTACAGTTTTTTTCATGTAAATAATTCTTAGTTCCCCCAACTGTTGCCAAGGCTAATGTAGCATTGATTAATTTGTTTAGTTAGCTCTTAAAGCCAGTGAAAGCAGATTAACTTCCAATGTTATATGTTAATTATTGCTTGGAAACATCTGCACACAGATATTTCAGTGGTTGGATGAGAACAGAGAAAAGACTGTTCACCTGATTATGACTTGGAAAACAATCCTTTAAAGTAATATCATGTGATGTCTGATATGTGTGTCCTGATTCGTGTTTCTATTTTTTTTTTTTTGTGGTATCGAGGATTGAACCCTGGGGTAAACCACTGAGCCATATCCTCAGCCTCTTTTATTTATTATTTTCAGACAGGGTCTTGCCAAGTTGCTTAGGGCCCCATTAAGTTGCTGAGGCTAGCTCTGAACTTGTGATCCTCCTGCCCCAGATTCCCAAACCACTGGGATTATAGGTTTGAGCTACTGACTTGTCCTGAACTTAAATGTGCATACCTGAAACACAAATGTGACCTGTTTCTTTACCTTTCGTCTCATGCCTTGTTCTAGCTGACCCCTCTGGTTATATCACTGGAGACAGATAATTTTAGAAAGAACTTCATTTGAGTTGAGAAAGTGGGTCTACTGTTATATTTTTCCTTGGCTATATGGGATACTACCTGTGTGCCTAGCATATTTACTGATGTACTGATTTGATAGGGCTGAATCTGGCTGCTGCATTTTTTGGACCCCTGTATTCATGCCTTCTGTCTACATACGGGTTGCTCACACCCTTCTGGATAATCCACTAAGCTTGATTTACCTGCCTCTGTAGGGTGAGGGTTCTATGTATGTTCCAGGACTTTTCATGTGGTGTTTTATCAAAACTTCTACACTATTTACTCCATGTCTTCTTTGTCCTAACAAATAATTGGTTTACTAACATGTAATAAATTAAATCAGGCTAAAATTACTTATAGATATTGATTACTTAGTATGTTACCTATTATTTTCAAATTTCTTTATTATTCATTTATTACTCTCTATATACTATGATATTCTGGAATGAAATTTGAATATCAGGCTTAAGTTTTAAATCATATAGCTTTGAAGGTTCACAGAATTGCTTTGGTATATTCATTGTACTAACTCCAGGGTTAAAAAGGAAATTAAAGGTAATATGATGCTGCCAATGCATATTAAGTGGCGAATTAATGTCCTCAACTACAGAATGGCATTATATTAATTAAGGATTAAACAAAAACAGCAATGATAAAAGAACAGCAAAAACTAAAATAAGAAGTGCATAAAAGCATAAGAAAGCAACTACACGTGATAAACACAAATTTTTGGTAAACAAAACAGTACCAACAATTTAGCAAAATAGTTGTTCTAAAATATTGCAAATTGGACAATCTGTAGCTTATTTACATAGGAGGGAAGAGAGAAGTCAGAAAATACCAACTTAATACACACAATATAGCAATAAACAGAAAAAAATTTTAATTGAGAGATAATACAACTATGTGTTAATAAATATGAAAATCCAAATAAAAAGAACAATTTCATGGAAGAATATCCAAACTAGAGCTAAGAAGTAGAAAACCTATGTAAATCTATAAAGAAAGAAACAAACAAAAAATTGAAAAAGTTGTATAAGAATCAGCATCAAAAAATAAAAATAAAAAATACCCCAAACCAAACATGTCCATTTGATGTTCTTATTCCTGTAACTTACAGTTTTTCATAGATAAATCTCAAGCTACTTAAACTATTACAAAACACTGAAAATACAGAAAGCTTTAATTTATTTTCTGAAGCTAGAAATATCTGGATGCCAAAATTTTTTAAGAAAAGGAAATTGAAAGTCAGCATTGGTTATTAATATAAATTTGAAATTAGCTATATGAATTTGACTTTACGTAAAAATGATAACACATTGATACAATGAAGATAAGAGAGGGAGGAGGGCTGTCCAGGTGATTTTAGACTCCAGGAAATTTCTGATTGGTAGTTGTTAAAAGAGATTCTATGGTAATCTGGTGTGTTACTGGCTACACAAATTCAGCCCAGGACTAGGAGTTCAGGCATCAGAACACTCTGTGCAGGAGGCCCCCACAGATGGACAGAACCTTGGAATCCCTGAGACACATCCTTGTCCAAGTCTCTCCTCACAGGGACCCAGCTCTAGTCTTCAAAGCTTTGGATGTTACAGGAATTTGGTTAAAGCAAGCAGCAGCAAAGGGCAGCGTTTCCAAGAGAAGGCATAAGCCATCTCCTGGACTCTTGTGAGTTATGCAATCCTCCTGTGGAGAAGCTATTTTGGCAACCTTGAGTGCTGCTTTAGTTAAGTACAGCAGAGGCCCAATGGGAGGCAGCTCAAGTGGTCCTGATCAAATCCTTCTCCACTGATCCGGCTTGCAGGATCAACCAAGGAATTAATTCATTATGGGAAGTGTTCAGGAAGCAGTCACCTCCTCCTGTGGCACTTTAGATTTGTTGATGACCTGGCATCAGCACTGGACTCTATCTATCCTTTGGAATCAAATGAACACAAGGGAGGCTGCATTTGGAATTTGAGGAGCAATGCGCATTTTGCAACTACTGCATTGGAATGGAATCCTAAAAAATTCCCTTCTGAAACAAAGTGTTCTAAACAGGAATTTATCTCCTAAATTCCCAGCTCTGTGATGAAAAGACACTCAGCTATAAGGCCACGGACTAGATCATGAGGGAGTTAGAAGAAGCCAGGAAAACAGGAGGAGATCTTATGGTTTTACAAAGAAAAGGAAGGAATCCTCAGCCTACCCCTAACTCAGATCCAAAGTAACACTGACACTTCCTGACCTGGGGATATTCAGCTGAACCCAAGGCCATGAGTGACTATCACTATCAAGGTCAGGTCCAAGTGTCCCCAAGAATGTCCCCAAGAAGAGGCCAGATTTAACTTTAGGAGTTTCCTCTAAGGGGGCCATCTATAGCTGCTACATGACACGGTGCTAATCTTCCCCACCCATTCCATTCACAGAATTGAACAGGAATAGGACTCCTACAGGATCCAGCATACCCCTTGGTGACAGTGTTTCACTGCCCTGTACAGACAGAAAGTATGGAAGCAAGCATTGATTAAAATTTATTTCCCATGCTGGGCTCCGACCTAAAGCATAGTTGCTTTGTACCTTACTGGATTATATAACTTGTCTCCAAGAGTGGGCTGGTACAGCATCCCTCAAAAAGAATACCATCCAGGACCGGGAGAAGTAGCATGGTAGCAATTTCCAAAAAATATTTGAGATTAAATAAGCAGTATAGAATTTTTTAAAAAGAAATTCTGGTACAGGGGGAGTTTGGTAGGAAAACAATAAAGTAAAAGGAATGCATAGAAAACGTATCTGGTCCTATAGAGATAGTAGAGGTGACTATGAATTTGACCCCAAATTTCTGACTATTATAAAAAAAAAAGAATATGCTAAATTTCAAGACTGAAACTAAGAAAGATAGAACATGCTAATTTTAAGACTACTATATTATTATAATAATTTTTTAAATTTTTTAATTTGTTCTAATATTAGATTAAATTTTAAGACATATGTTTCAGGAGATGTATAGGTTTTCCTCAGACTGAAAGCTGAGCAGAATTTTCCTCATGGTTCATCTAAAACAGTTCCCTGTTTCTTATTCACCATAAAATGTATTGAGCCCTCTCTGAATATAAAGATGATTCTAAGTACATCTTTTTAATCTCCGTGGACAGGACTCAGAATTTCTCCTCCATAATGACCTGAAATAGAATTTTAGTGTATGGGTGGACCTTGAAGATTAATAGCAAATGATGTCCTTTTTGACCCTTTCCCTTCCCTCCTTCTCTCCCCTGTTTTTCTTTTCTCTTCCCTTCCCTTCCCTCCCTCTTTATCCCCTTGATTCCTTTTTCCTTTTATCTTTCTTTCTCTCTCTCTCTCTCTCTCTTTTTTTTGGTAGCTCTCTTTCACTGATAGCCTAAGGAAAAAGAAAAATCTGGAAGAGTTTCATATTCACATATTAGAAAAAAAAGACCGATGAGAAAAGATTAGAGATCATTCAACTGAATGAAGAGAACATCGATCAATGATGTCATAGAGCACCAAGTAGGCTTACAAGGGCTCCTTGATCGCTAGTAGAAAGGTCCTGTATATTTGTACTCTGTAGGCAATCTAAGGCGGTGGTCGGAGTTCTAACTAACTATAGGTGATAAATATGAGAGGGACATGTGACTGGATAGGACATTGTGATGGGTTTTACTGCTCACTTCAGGTAAAGTGATGGAATTTATCTCTTTGGGAGATCCACCATGCAATTTATGTCCTTAGAGAAGTGTCACAAAGCACATTCTGAACCGCTCTCCCGAATGCCTTCAGATCACTATCTCCATTTACAACTTCCTCTAAAAAATCTTTCATCAGTTTGCATTTTAGACTGTCATCCACAATGTTCTAGGGAATTAATTATTTCCTAACAAAGCCAATCCACATTAGCTTATTTGCCTGTCCTAGATGACCATGTATACTTACTTTCAGTTTCTAAAAACAGTCCCTGTGCTTTCTGTTTCCAGGTCAGCTGCTACACCCCATGTAAAAGGCAGAAAATAAAATGAAGATTTTTCAGTGCAAGATGCGGTACTGGCTGATCCCAGCTTTTTTGGCAATTGCATATTTCTGCACTATCGTCCAGGGTCAAGGTAATTGAAAACTTTAACAGAATCAATAGGGCCTGAGAGTATAGCTCTCTTGGTTCTGATTGTTGTTTTAACCCACTAGGATTAATAGTGCTTCATTGGTTTAATTGTGTTTCTAGGCAAGCCAATATGTTAACTCAGTTTACCAACTGTTTGTACTGTAGAAAGGTACCATAGCTTTGATGAGTATTACCACCTCACCAGTTAACTGAGTGTATTAATTTTGAGGTCATTGCTTAAGTAACTCCTTCTGAAAATACCATGCAAGTTTAATCAGCGAGAATCAAATTTTCATATTATAAGATCAGTTCTTTTAATAGAGCTATAATATGCATGTGTGTATATCCTAATTGTACTTCATCCCCCATATAAGTGTCTATAAGATATTTATACCCACTCATACTTGGTCCTTAATTTTGCTCCTTTCCTTGAAAATGGAGCACATAGTTTAAAGGCTCCTGGCAACCCATGTAAAGCATTTGTAATGATTACTAGCTTTGTTTTAATTGAACTTTGTGAGATCTACTCTTTGTATTATTACTGGGCTCCTAGTTTTTATTTTTTATTTCAATCTTATTTTATAACATAAATCTGTGGTTGAGAAACTATAGACTTGGCCCATTGCCTGTTTTTATGAAGCAAGTTTATGGGCTCACAGCCATGCATATTTGTTTACATATTCTCTGTGGCTGCTTTCTTGCTATGATGGCAGAGTTGAGTAGCCATGACAGAGACTGTATGTCCTTCAAAGTCAAATATATTTACTCTCTGGCCCTTTACAGAAAAATCGTGCTAATACCTGAAATAAGTGCATAGTATTCATGAGTGTGTAGTGATGTAACTAGACAAACATGGTAATCCTGCAGAGACTGAAGTGTTGGTGATGAAATGTCATTTATCACAGAGCAAGGAAATATAAATGTGACAAAGTGTTTTTAGGAATGTTAATGCCTAATGTTTGGAGTTGAGTGTTGTGGAAAACTCAAATGCATGAACCACCTCACCCTGCTTCCTTAAAGGGAGGCTTATCTGTCTGGAAAGGAATAGAATTAAAACTCTTTGCAAGCTCAAAAAGCTTTTACACGGTGTGTTTTTATACCCATATTTTCAACTGCTTCATTTTGCACATAGTGGGAAATTAGGTAGACAAATTCTGCTTTCCTTGTTTACATTGGTAAAAGAATGTTTTCAGCAGTGGTGATTGGAGAAGCAATGATGGGAATCATAAACAACTCACTCCAAACTCAAGGATGCAAGATACAGGTCCTGAGGAACAAAGCATGGGCACGTTGCTCAACTCTTTAGTGTTGTCGTCTCAGTCTAGCTTAGTTCTTCAATAGTCAGTCATCGAGTAACATCACTAGAACTCTTCTGGGACATTTCCAAGGGTGCGATCTACCAGGTATTCATTGTTAGCCAGTTTAAAACAACACTTATGGTGCACGTTCTGTGTGTCCAGTTCACGATCTAGAGCCAAATAGGATTTTATTTATTTTATCTTCAAGCAGCTTGCTGTCTACTAGAGAGACAGACATATAGGCAGATAAGTCACAATATAAACTTTGTGCAGTTATGGCAAAAGATGAAGGGGGAAAGATATATGGAAGCCAGGTTATAGAAGATTTTAAACAATTATGTTTTTTTTTTTTTTTTAAGAAAAACACTTTGATAACAATATTGGTGGTACTACTTCTGTTTGTAACTTATATGGGTTTGAGGGATTGGAAAAAGTAAGAGAAGTTAGACCATTAAAAGACATAAAATTGTTAATGAAATTGGTGTGGAGAATCTGAAGTATGTGATATGATAGAAAGAAGAGAATGAATCCAATAATCACTTAAGATTACAATGATTCAATATGGAGATGGGTGCAGAAATGGGAAACATCAGCTATGAGTCTGAGTCTAAAACCCCAGGATCGAGACCTGAGTGGATGGGATCTTTCATTTCAACCCTTGTGTTATTACTGCTTCTGTTTGTTTGCCTGATGATGGCTCACTATACCTCATTACAGGCAGTGAACTCTCTTTTGATGTCTTATTTCCAGTACAGAATGATTGCTTCAGTCATAATAGACATTGATTAAAGAGATTAATAAATAGAGCAGGTATTTGAAATGGAAACAATGAGTTCAATCCTAGAAAAATATATGAAGCTGAAGTTGTTTTCGGGGGCATCCAGGTGGAGATGACTGGTAGGCACTTGGTGGGGAATTTAAGAGAAGGATTTTGGGACAGGAGATTATATTTGAATTTCATTGTACCTGGGAATTAGCTGAGAAAAACCTTTAAGGTAGAGTTAGAAAGGGATAGCTCACGGGAAGAAGGAGTGTGAAGTCTGCAGAGAATTAGCAGTTAAGAGTTTAGTAGAAGAAAATGACAATTCAAAGTGTCCAAAACAAATTCAACTATCAGGAGAGTGCTGTGGCCTAGAAGTGAAGGCTGAAAATGACTTTCTTTCTTTTTTTTTTTTAAATTTTTTTTATTTTTTTAATTGTTGGTCGTTCAAAACATTACACAGTTCTTAATACAGTTTGATTCAAGCGGGTTATGAACTCCCAACTTTACCTCGTATACAGATTGCTGTATCACCTCAGTTACCCTTCCATTGATTGACATATTGCCTTTCTAGTGTCTGATGTATTCTGCTGTCTGTCCTATTCTCTACTATCCCCCCTCCCCTCCCCTCCCCTCCCCTTTTCTCTCTCTACCCCTTCTACTGTAAATCATTTCTTCCATGTGTATTATCTTGTCTTACCCCTCCTTTCCTCTTATATATCATTTTGTATAACCCTGAGGATCGCCTTCCATTTCCATGTGATTTCCCTTCTCACTCCCTTTCCCTCCCACCTCTCATCCCTGTTTAATGTAAATCTTTTTCTCAAGCTCTTCGTCCCTACCCTGTCCTTGTTTACTCCCCTTATATCAAAGGGGTCATTTGGTATTTGTTTTTTAAAGATTGACTAGCTTCACTTAGCATAATCTGCTCTAATGCCATCCATTTCCCTCCAAATTCTATGATTTTGTCATTTTTTAATGCAGAGTAATACTCCATTGTGTATAAATGCCACATTTTTAATCCATTCATCTATTGAAGGGCGTCTAGGCTGATTCCACAATCTTGCTATCGTGAATTGTGCTGCTATGAACATCGATGTAGCAGTGTCCCTGTAGCATGCTCTTATTAGGTCTTTAGGGAATAGACCGAGAAGGGGAATAGCTGGGTCAAATGGTGGTTCTATTCCCAGCTTTCCAAGAAATCTCCATACTGCTTTCCAAATTGGCTGCACCAATTTGCAGTCCCACCAGCAATGAACAAGAGTGCTCTTTTCCCCGCATCCTCTCCAGCACTTATTGTTGTTTGACTTCCTAATGGCTGCCAATCTTACTGGAGTGAGATGGTATCTTAGGGTAGTTTTGATTTGCATTTCTCTGACTGCTAGAGATGGTGAGCATTTTTTCATGTACTTATTGATTGATTGTATGTCCTCCTCTGAGAAGTGTCTGTTCAGGTCCTTGGCCCATTTATTGATTGGGTTATTTGTTATCTTATTGTCTAATTTTTTGAGTTCTTTGTATATTCTGGTTATTAGGGCTCTATCTGAAGTGTGTGGATTAAAGATTTGTTCCCAGGATGTAGGCTCCCTGTTTATCTCTCTTATTGTTTCTTTTGCTGAGAAAAAACTTTTTAGTTTGAGTGAGTCCCATTTGTTGATTCTAGTTGTTAACTCTTGCGCTATGGGTGTCCTATTGAGGAATTTGGGGCCCGATCCCACAGTATGTAGATCATAACCAACTTTTTCTTCTATCAGATGCCGTGTCTCTGATTTAATATCAAGCTCCTTGATCCATTTTGAGTTAACTTTTGTGCATGGCGAGAGATAGGGATTCAGATTCATTTTGATGCAAATGGATTTCCAGTTTTCCCAGCACCATTTGTTGAAGATGCTATCCTTCCTCCATTGCATGCTTTTAGCCCCTTTATCAAATATAAGATAGTTGTAGTTTTGTGGATTGGTTACTGTGTCCTCTATTCTGTACCATTGGTCCACCCGCCTGTTTTGGTACCAGTACCATGCTGTTTTTGTTACTATTGCTCTGTAGTATAGTTTGAAGTCTGGTATCGCTATACTGCCTGATTCACACTTCCTGCTTAGCATTGTTTTTGCTATTCTGGGTCTTTTATTATTTCATATGAATTTCATGATTCTTTTATCTATTTCTACAAGAAATGCTGTTGGGATTTTGATTGGCATTGCATTGAACTTATAGAGAACTTTTGGTAATATTGCCATTTTGATGATGTTAGTTCTGCCTATCCATGAGCAGGGTATATTTTTCCATCTTCTAAGGTCTTCTTCTATATCTTTCTTTAGGGTTCTGTAATTTTCATTATATAAATCTTTCACCTCTTTTGTTAGGTTGATTCCCAAGTATTTTATTTTTTGGGGGGATATTGTGAATGGAGTAGTTGTCCTCATTTCGGTTTCAGAGGATTTGTCGCTGATATACAGGAATGCCTTTGATTTACGCGTGTTGATCTTATATCCTGCCACTTTGCTGAATTCATTTATTAGCTCTAATAGCTTCTTTGTAGACCCTTTTGGGTCTGCTAGGTATAGAATCATATCATCTGCAAATAGTGATAAGTTAAGTTCTTCTTTTCCTATTTTAATGCCTTTAATTTCTTTTGTCTGTCTAATTGCTCTGGCCAGTGTTTCGAGGACTATGTTGAACAGAAGTGGTGAGAGAGGGCATCCCTGTCTTGTACCAGATCTTAGAGGGAATGCCTTCAATTTTTCTCCATTCAGAATGATGCTGGCCTGTGGCTTATCATAGATTGCTTTTACAATGTTGAGGTATGTTCCAGTTATCCCTAATTTTTCTAGAGTTTTGAACATAAAGGGATGCTGTACTTTGTCGAATGCTTTTTCTGCATCTATCGAGATGATCATATGGTTCTTATTTTTAAGTCTATTGATGTGGTGAATAACATTTATTGATTTCCGTATATTGAACCAGCCTTGCATCCCAGGGATGAATCCTACTTGATCATGGTGTATAATTTTTTTGATATGTATTTGAATCCGATTCGCCAGAATTTTATTGAGGATTTTTGCATCAAGGTTCATTAGAGATATTGGTCTGTAGTTTTCTTTCTTTGAAGTGTCTTTGTCTGGTTTCGGAATCAGGGTGATGTTGGCCTCGTAGAATGAATTTGGAAGTTCTCCCTCTTTTTCTATTTCCTGAAATAGCTTGAAAAGTATTGGTGTTAGTTCCTCTTTAAAGGTTTTGTAAAACTCTGCTGTATACCCATCCGGTCCTGGGCTTTTCTTAGTTGGTAATCTTTTGATGGTTTCTTCTATTTCCTCTATTGTTATTGGTCTGTTTAGGTTGTCTATATCCTCCTGACTTAATCTGGGCAGATCATAAGACTTCAAGAAGGAAGATGGCGGCTATATGCTGGAGGAAATCCCAGAAAGAAAAACTTTACATTCTATTGGCTTTAGTGTTTAGGAAAATACATGAGATCGTTGAGAAAACTCATCTTATTTCTACCATGACTCCTTTTAGTTACATGATTAATTTTGAGCAAGGGATAAAGAATATGAATTGCTTTAGTAGATTTGTTTTCTCATTCTGAAGCAAATATAGTAGTGAGCTCCTGTGAGTTAGCTATGTTGATGCTAAATTTCATTCACGTAGGCATGTTAAAAGTCATGTTTATGAACAAAATCGAAAAAAGGTCATGTGGTAGGCAGAATAATGTGCCCACAAAACTGTTCACTTCCTGATTTCCAGAAACTATGAACATGTTATAGCATATGTCAAAGGGGAAATAACATGTTGGATTGAATGAAGTTGATAATCTTCTGACTTTAAAATTATAGAGATTATCCTAGATTATCTGGGTGGCTCTAATATAATCACAAAGTGCTTTAAATATGGAACATGGGGGCAGAGGATCCAGCGTCTAGAGTACCATGCTAGAAAGACTTAAAATATGGCTGTCTTTGAAGGTGGAAGAGGGCCATAAGCCAAGGAATGTGTGTGACCTCTAGTTGGAAAAGGCTAGAAAATGGATTTTCCTTATTCCTTTCTTTGGTCTATACCCAAAGGACTTAAAAACAGCATACTACAGGGACACAGCCACATCAATGTTTATAGCAGCACAATTCACGATAGCTAATCTGTGGAGCCAACCTAGATGCCCTTCAATAGATGAGAGGATAAAAAAATGTGGCATAAATACACAATGGAATATTATTTAGCAATAAAAGAGAATAAAATCATGGCATTTGTAGGTAAATGGATGGAGTTAGAGAAGATAATGCTAAGTGAAGTTAGCCAATCCCAAATAACCAAATGCCAAATGTTTTCTTTGATATAAGGAGGCTAATTCAGAGTGGGGTAGGGAGAGGGAGCATGGGAGGAATAGATGAACTCTAGATAGGGCAGAGGGGTGGGAGGGGAGGGGAGGGGCATAGGGTTATAAATGATGGTGGAATGTGAGATCATTATCATCCAAAGTACATGTATGAAGACACGAATTGATGTGAGTATACTGTGGATAACAATCAGAGATATGAAAAATTGTGCTTTATATGTGTAATAAGAATTGTAATGCATTCTGCTGTCATATATAAATAAAAAAAGAAAAAGGAATATAGCCTACTGGTACCTTTATTTTAGTGCAGGATACCCATTTCAGATTTCTGATCCTTAAACCTATTAGATAGTAAGTATCTATTGTTTTAAGGCACTAAGAATGTAAAATTTGTTACAGCAGCAGTAGGGAACTAATACAGTTAACATTAAAAAGGCATACAGGCTGGGATGGGGTGGGGCTGTTGTTATGGCTCAGTGGTAGAGTACTTGTCTAGCACATATGAGGTATTGGGTTCAAACCTTAGCAACCACATAAAAATGAAATAAAGATATTGTGTCCACCTATAAATAAAAAATAAACATTTTTTTAAAAATTACAGGAAATTAATTCCCTCTTAAATTGTTGATCAACAGAATGTACCTTATCACTTGGTCTCTTCATGTAATAATTCATAAAAATCTTTCCCCTTCCCAAAACTGTAAACCCACATTGGCTTGAGGAGTTGCATTTACCTGGATTATTCTGGCATCTTCTTTACAAGACAAGTTGTAAATGAACTGGTATGCAAGAAAAGTAAGGTGTTGACTGTAGGGAAAAGAGGTGTATAGCAATGACAGAATGGTTGTATCAACACTTTCTCTGAATTTCACAGTAAATATGCTTTGGTTTCAGCAATGTTTGTTTTGGATGGTTAAAAAAAGGAACCACAGAAGGTAAAGTGACTGTCACTTAAAAACCTCAAAGCATATGAAATTGGAGACTTTTTATGGAGACTAGATGTCACTTTATAAAGGCCTCTGTGTCCACACATTTCACATGTATTTTTCAGTCAAATATATTTGAACATTGAGAGTATTTTTCTTACTTTTTTTTCTGCATTTTTGTAATGGATCATGAAATTAAAATATATTAAATTCCAACATGATTAAAAGAATGTCTCTCAAAATTTAATTAGTCCTATTTATAAAATATTTGGGCAATGTATGTAACAGAAAAAATAAGTGACATAAAAACTAAGGGTTTGGGCTGGGATTGTGGCTGAGTGGCAGAGCACTTGCCAAGCATGTGTGATACACTGGTTTGAGTCTCAGCACTGAGTATCAATAAGTAAAATAAAGGTCCACTGACAACTAAAAAATATTTTTAAAAACTAAGGGTTTTGGTTTTTGTTTTAGATCCCTTAGAAAAAATAACCGAATAACTCTCTGCTATTTAAAGTTTTTTTAAAAAATATAATAAGTAGTCTTTTCAATTTAGGACCCTTAACTGTGCTTATAGAGGAAAATACTCTCAGTGTGACCTCTACTATAACATCTCTATCAAAAAGAGATTTTTGGTTGCACATAAAAGGAATTTTCTGTGGCCAACTTAAACAAAAAATGTATACACTAGTAGGTCATGCAGTAGCTCAAATAATTAAAATAAAATTTAAGTAATCAAACTTGACAAAGATAAGAACATGGGAACCCGTGGCGATAGAGTTTGCAGGATTGATGACAATTTTGCACACAGCATGTCCTGGCAATGACATCACCAGAGCCATTTATCCTTCTTTCATTACTGGACTCAAGTTTCGGATTCTGGGAGAGTCAGCTTGACCTGGTGTGAGTCATTTTCCCACTTACCCAGGGGAGCATGGGGAGTGGCAGTGCAGCCAAGGTTCTCTGAAGTAGAAAGACGGTTTTCCTTGGAAGAAAAGCAGGGTGCTGTTTGGTAAGGAAGAGGGGAGACGTTAATGGGTACTGTGAAGACCACAGCTATGTGTTGCAACAGTGTTGTGTGTGCAACAGCATGTTCTAAGAAATCAGTGAGAATATTTCACTAGAAATATTGTATAGCAATGAGGGTCTCCTTCCACCAACCAATGTGAGAGAAAAAAAAAAAAAAAGACTAGCGTTACCCTAGATTAGGTAGAGAGAAGTGATGGGAGGGGAGGGGAGGGGATGGGGAGATAGGAAGGTTAGTAGAATGAAACAGACATTATTATTACTGTGTGTATATATGTGACTGCATGATTCTGCAACCTGAATACTCAGAAAAATGAGAAATTATATCCCATCTGATTCAAATGTATGATATGTCAAGATCATTGTACTGTCATGTGTAACTAAGTAAAACAAACAAAAAAAAGAGATAAATCTTTACATAGATTACTACTTGTCAAAACAGTGAGATTTCAAAATGAATTGAAAAGAAAGAAAGAAAAGGAGGAAACAGCAGAAAATTGCCCTTTAATTAGCAGTCAGATTGTGAAATAGAATTTCATAAATCCTCATGACAGGGAGGCTTCAACAGAATGACAGAAAGTGCCTCTCCTGCCTTTGGGCTCCAAAGGGAAAGACTGCAGTGAAATGCTTTGGCTTTGAAGAAAGCGTTCCTTCTGAAACAAATCACTATCCGATTATTATGGTTTGGACGTGAGGTGTCCCCCAAAAGCTCACGTGTGCGACAATGCAAGAAGGTTCAGAGGAGAAATGATTGGGTTGTAAGAGCCAATTAAATCACCCAATCAGTGATTTAATCCTCGACAGGAATTAACTGGGTGCTAACTGAAGTGGTAGGGAGTGGCTGGGGGAGGCGGGAATTAGGGCATGGCTTTGGGGTATATATTTGTATCTGAAAAGTAGAGTCTTTCTCTCTGCTTCCCGATCACCACTATGTGAGCTGCTTCCATTTTCCACACATTCCACCATGATGTTCAGCCTCATCTCGAGCCCCGAGAAATGGAGGCAGCCTTCTATGGACTAAGACCTCTGAAACTGTGAGCCCTCAAAGAAACTTTTTTTCCTCTGTAGATGTTCTGGTGAGATCCTTTAGTTACAGCAGTGAAAAGCTGACGAAAACACCCATACAGCAAACAAACCAACCAACTCTATATTTTTGGCAACAGGACTCACCCTGCACCAGAAAAGATAATGATTTGGATCCTCCACCTTCCCTTTTGGGGTGAAGTTCATGGACTCACAAGTGTTCCATTGGGCCTACCCTGGTGCAGGAAGTCTTGCTTCCCCATGCGAAGGATGAGTTTGTCAGCTACCTCTAGGTTCCTGGTGTGTGCCAGAAATATAACTATACATTTAACTTTTGTTCTTTTTTTTTTTGAAAAATAAGGACATAAACTGACACAAGTTAGCTTATGAGTCAAGTTCAGGCAAGCATTTGTACTTACTGGAAGTTAAGTACAGTGTATATGCAATAGAAAGCCCTTCCTTTGTGCTTGCTAAAAGAAAAAAAAATCATGGGTCTGGTATTAACTATATACAAATTTTTGTTCCATGAGATAAGAGCAATTATTTCTCCATGAAACTAACAGTGTTTCTGTCAATTTTGCTGCCCTTGGTTTTGGCTCAGGTCCCAGGACCTTCCAAAAGGGGAAAAGGGCTAACTTTGAAATCCACAACTGTGACCTCATGCCTCTTTCTTTTTTAACTAGCATTTCTTTTTTCAATGTTTTTTCCCCAAAGGCAAAAACTTAAAGGGATTGTGAACTTTGTGTCTAATCATGATTTTCTTGTAGCAATTATGAGAGTTATCTAAATCCTATAGACATTAATGTGATGTGTTGATAAAAGGTCACAGTGGTATTGCTTTTTGCTAGCAGTCACAATGCAGCTGTAGTCATATGAATCATTTGTAAATTAAGAAGAACGTTGACTATTGTTGGATTTGGTTGTTGCATTTTCTCCAGACTTTGTGTCCTTCAACAATCCCATACAAGCCAATGCTAATCTGGTTTCTAGAGCACCGTCTGCATTGTCTGAGCACTGTGTATGATGTCCTCTGTACTTTTTTGCTGGGGGTTTAGAAGGTTAGCAATTGATGTTGAGGGCTATTAATGCAGAGAAAATAATAAAGTAGCCTACATGGGAAAGGCTCTATAGATTTAGAATTTCTCTGCTCTCTGTGAGATCTCAATGTACCTGGTAGTGGTAGAGGGCTGCTGGTAGAATCAGTTGACTCTTTTGGAACCATCTAGATTGAGGCCCCCATCTTATGTACTTTTCCACTTGATGGTTCTCAGGCAAGCTGGTTTTCTTTCATCTGCACAGTCAATGCAGAACTTGGCCAATGATATCTACCAGCCCCGTGAGTTGATTTGACTCAGAAACTTGGATCTAGTATTTAATTTTTTTAATTCTTATTTTTAGTTTTCTCCCATAAGTAACAAGAACCTATCGTGCATAGGTTTCTTCCCAAGTTGAAGACTGAGCAATATAGTAAAAGTTTCTCTATTCATCCTAATGCTAGGTTTAGCCACCTTCCACTTCCATTTGAAAATAGTTGTCCTTATGATAAATTTGTACTTTCTGATCAATAGAGGGAGGGAGAAGCAGTGAGTAGGGAGAGGGAAGGGGAAGGAGAGGTACTGGGGTCTGAATTAGAACAAGATATATTCCATACTTATATAATTATGTCAAAATGTATTCTACTCTCATATAAAACTAAAAAGAATCAATAAAAAATTCCTGCTTTCCCATTAACCAATGAAAGGTAAATTCTTTCTTCCATTCATTATCAAACTCAGAATGGGAAGCTGATGTGTTTGTCCCACATGACTAGCACTCTCTACTTATGGGTAGTAAGAAACAACGAGAAAGTGAACACTGTTCTTATGATTGTGTCTTTCAGTGCTTTCTGACTTCAGATGAGGGAATAGTTTGTAGAGTAGTTAATTCTTCATGCATCCAGCTCAGTGAAGGGTGACTTCTTAGTGTAGATCTTCATCCAATCAAATAGTGTGTGCGTTTCATCTGGGGTCAATAATTTTCCCTCACTAGTATGTAACCTTGAGCAAGTCTCTTAGGTGCTCCTTGGTTCCTTTATCCGTAGAATTGGGATAGCAATACATTTTTGTGAGGACTTAAATGAACTCAACAGATGTTTGAGGATTTTTGAGCTCAAAGTTAGAGGAAACAAGGGAAAAGGGGAGGAGATATTTATTGACCACCTATTATAGTACATTATATCCATTAGCTTATTCAAAATTATCATCTTGCCTTTGCAGAAAGTATTGCTGTCACCTTTTCTAACACTGAGAAAACCGATTCTTTGGAAAAACATAATCACTTGTTCCATGTTATTTAGGCAATAAGTGATGGAACTGGGAATCATATTGACATACAAGCCCCATATGATGCCACATGCTATTTTATAGGACACTTGTTTCCTTCTCCTATACTCTGTTTCCTGAGATAAAAAGGCTGGGTATAAGAGTGGGTAATGAGTGCTAACTTTCCTGTTATTTATTAACTTTTCTTTCTTTCTTTTTTTTTAAATAAAAAAAAAACTAGATATTTTTAGGTATTACGTAATAAAAACCTTCTTAACTAAAGTCCTTCTTTTGAAATTCTGGAACATTTATGGAGGGTGCTGAAAACGTGTTTTAAAATTTGAATGACTTACTCAAAAAGCAGCTACACATTTTGATGATCTGTCGAAAAATGATTATTAAATATTCTGGGTGGAATCATGACCCATGTACTATGTATCTGACAGGTTTAAGTCAGTTAATCTTGAAGAGTTGATCCAAGTTTACAAAACAATTATCTTTTATTTGATCCTTTGTAAGCCTGTGTAATTTCTTTCTCAGGTGTTTTAAGTGACTATCTTATTACCATAATATGTTCTAATATCCTTCTCAAATATTATATCATTAAAAATATTGGATCACCACAGTGAGAAACCAAAAGTCATGCGTACAGTGGTCCCAGTGGAGAAGATTATAAATGCTCACAAGTTCCAAGTAGGAAATTCATCTTTACAATATAATAGAGGGATTTTACAAAATTGGCTTCAGTTTTTAAACTACAGTAGAGAATGAAATTCTAACACTTAGTTCTTTGTGATAAGGAGTCATATTTGACAAATAGGTGTCTGTTAAGTAAAAAACAAATGCCCCCCCCATTTGCATTATTTTACAAACTGAACATTAATGGGGTTTTAGAGAGAGCATAGTTTGAGGCTGATGAAGCATGTGTATTTTGAATGTTACTTTGATTTTTCAGTTTAAAAAATGAAGTGTGGACATTTCCATGTTTAAACCATTTTATTCTTCCTTTACAGTGGCTCCACCCACACGGTTAAGGTATAATGTCTTATCTCAGGACAGTATACAGATTTCATGGAAGGCTCCAAGAGGGAAATTTGGTGGATACAAACTTCTTGTGACTCCAGCTTCAGGTAAAAACAACCAATAAGAGCATTAGCATCTTCTTTTGTATAGGTAGTTAGAAGTGATGCTTTAGGGATCATTTGAAAGCTCTTTGTTTTATTGAATCTTTTGAGCTTGAAATCTCACCTTGCAATCAAAGAAATTATGTTCTCCAAAGTACAAAAAGTGATCTTGATCTCTCTGTAATTAATTCTCTTCAGGTCAAATTTCCAGAGCATGGAAGAATCTCTGTTCAAGTCCAATGATGCTTCAAATGTATAATACACCTGGGTGTCATGACTATTTAAATACATTATAATCAATTAACTTGATAGAATGTTATAATTCAGAAATTATACCTTATTACTGTAAAGGCTAAGTAGAGATTGTAAAAATAAGTGAAATATTAAAGCAGGAAAAATATAAGTTGAACAAATTTATCAATCATGAGTATAAAGTAATATGTAAAAAATTTAATTAAATTTTAGTTGAATTTTTCTTTGTCATATTTATGCTTCTATTATATAAGTATGATAAACTGAAGGGGATTGCATGGTTGTCGTGGAAATGAAGAAGGAATCAACAACTGGACTTTTTAGTTCAAACCCTGGTTTGGTAATTTTTAAGTAGTGTGATTCTGGAGAGGTATTTAATATCTTAGTGCCTCTGTTTCTTCTATGCAATGTGCCAGGCAATGTTAGTGACTTCCTTGTGGAGGTTTCATGAAGGTAGATTTGGGGACCTGTAACATTGGCATGAGAGCTTTTTATGAAATGCTAAAGATTAGGTCTCAACTCCAAACTCCTGAATTGGCATCTGAATTTTAAGAATCCCTAGGCAATTCCTATTTGTATTAAATCTGAGAAACAAGACAGACAGCTGAATCACCTGGATTCTTGCTTGGTCACTAAAAAGGGCATTTTTAAAAATTAAGAAATACTATGCATAGGCTCATTAGAGTGACTTTCAGTTGAATGACAGCAGATGCCAATTTTTCCTGTGGTGGCCTACAGAAGTGACTCACTTGGAGAAAGAAGCTCTTGATTCTCAAGATTGGGTCAGACACTACATTTTGGAGTGCGTCCCAATTATGAATTTTTTGGACTTTTAAAAATAGTTGGTTTAGGGGCTGGGACTGTGGCTCAGCGGTAGTGCACTTGCCTGGCATGTGTAATTTGATTCTCAGAACCGCAAATAAATAAATAAAATAAAGGTCTATTAACAAATATATATATATATATATATATATATATATATATAGTTGGTTTAAAAAAATAAGACAGCATGGAAGTTTAAAGTTTAAGAGATTCTTGAATACCATTATGATTCCATCTAAATGTCAGCATACAAGTTACTAATTTGTGGTACTTTGGAGAATTCCCTGTGTCATATTTTGGAATGTAATGAGGAATCATACAGTCTTAGAAGTGATTTGGATGGCTGCTGAGCCAAACCTCAACCTGATCCTTCAATCCCCTGTGAAACTGTGCATCCAAAAATGTATGTGCCCAGCTCTTACTTAAATGTCCACAGTGATATAAAAATAAAAATATGGATAAAATGAAAATAAAAACTGGGGTGAAAGCAAATTATTTCCTGGTGAGTGTTGAGTTTACTTTGCATAATGTCCTTATTACATTCCCCCAAGTCAATTGAACAGCTTGACACTCTGGTATCTACTTGACTAGACATAGTAAATAAAACTGCAATAAATAAATCTAGACACATACTGTTTATAGATGTTTTAGTACTTTGAGACATAGTCCAAGTATTGTTTATGCCAGTCTTTCACCATGATATTCTGCAAGGATGCTAATAGCCCTTATGCAATCAAATGGTTTAATAGTCAAATAGATTTGGGAAATGCTAGTTTAGACAGAGTTTTAAACTTTTTAATGGAAGGATTCTCAAAGCCTTTAATAAAATAATACATTATGTAACTCTCAACAGAGACTCTAATACACAGGGTTTTACACGGAACTTTTTGTTTTTAGCAAAGCACCCATTATGAGAATTTACTTTCGGTGAATTTTATAGTGGGTAAATTTTAAATGATAGAAATTTGTGAAACCAGATTTAACATCTTGGATGCAAATGCATTTAAAGAAAGGGGCTTTGGCAAGAGAAAGACCCAACTTTCTGTTCTAGTAGCAGGCAGCATGAAAAGTAACATCAAAAACACCTTTCAAACTTAATGACATTCATTTTATTAGAATATAATTAAAATATATTATAATCTGTGTTACCTTTGATTAATTTGGCAAATTTCAAACCCTTCTTGCTGTTACTGCTAGAGGGACAGAGTTTTAAATTAATTTCCCTTTTCTCACTGCAGTAATCCGTACCAGAAACTTTTAAGTAGGCAGGCAATGCATGGTTTCTTCAGCATCCTGAGCCCATGGTGGCTAGATTTAAGATAATTCAATTGTTCATGTTTCCAGGATGCTTTGAATTACTTAGAGAGGCCATAGGAAAAATTCCAGTGTGGATAATTATGTTCAGCCTGCTCATAGCTCCCTTTTCACTTTTAAGCGGAACTCTTTTCCTTGAAGAGTATATCTGATATTGAGGGCCTGCTGTCTTCTGCCTTTGTATCGTGGCTTTGCCTAGAGAATACAAGTCATAGTATGTTGTGATGGAAGATTTTCATTAATGTGCTTTTATCTAATTTAGTCAGTTGTCCAAGTTTTCTAGTAAAAAAGAACAGCTGAAAATGAGAAAGTTGTATTTAAAGGAAGTGCTATATCCACATTCTATTTATTACATGCATTTTATATGCCTTTACCTTTCAACATGCTCAAAACATTATTCTGTACACTGTAAAAGTAAATAGTGAAAATGAATTTTAAAAGTGTCTTAGCCTTTTAAAATCTTGTTTTATTATTTCATAATGCACATAGTTAACCTTATGTAGAACTGTTTATCTTTCTGTTTTATTATAGGAGGAAAAACCAATCAATTGAATCTCCAGAACACTGCAACTAAAGCAATTATTCAAGGTCTTATGCCAGAGCAGAATTACACAGTTCAACTTATTGCATACCATAAAGACAAAGAAAGCAAGCCAGCTCAAGGCCAATTCAGAAGTATGTATTTATAGGTCTTAAAGAACCACTGTGGGGCTCTGTTCCAACATTGGATTTGAATCTGTGGTATATATTCTAAATGCTTACAAATGTAGATTTTTTTCTAGATTTGCAGAGATCTTAAAAGAACTTCACTCCAACCTTCTATGCATTCCTCCTATCTCTACCCTTCCATTTCCTTATTGTGGTGGATTCCTCCAATTCTTCAAGTTTTACTTTCCAAATGCTCTCCCTGACATTGTTTCCTGAGTTTTACTTAGACATCTCTCCTATGTACCTTCTCTGGTTGTACTAGCTTCCCCTCTGGTTCAAATGACATCGTATCCCAATGGCCTTTTTATTTCTCTGTGTCCCTGACAAACAAGCTTATAAGGTTTGAGAAGTCAGAGGTTCGATTCCTTCTATTTTTCATTATATTCTAACTGCGTATCGAATGCATGGCCTAATAGGTGCTCAATAAATACTTAAAAACTATATGATGATGCCTGCATCTCCTCTGTAGAATCATTCAGCAAATGTAGAGTGTGCAGGGGATATTGTACCAGGGGAGAAAGCCCTGAAGTTGCCCAATTCAGGTCTGCATAGTTCTATTAGAAAGCTTTTCCTAATATAGAGTTTAAAATTAGTCCACACAGGCCCTGGTTCTATAACTATCAGGATGCATTCATTCATTTATTCACTCCCTTTTTAATTAAAAGTATGTACTACATGTCTACCACGTAGCAGGCCATATTCTCCGTACTAGACACATGTTAAATCCTTTTCTCTATGGGCTGGGTATTCTAGTTACCAGAGAGGCCCTCTTCCCAGAGGTGATCTTTCAAATGTGAAGGACAAAATTCTTGTATTGTGAGTAAGAACTGAAGAAATCTATCCTGGTTAACTTTCTGTTACTTCATTGCCAAAGAGCAATTTAAAACATAATAACCCCAAATCAACCAAATGGTACAATAAACCCCTAAGTTTTCATCATCCAGCTTTAGCAATTAGCCACTCATCATGGTCAGTCTTCTTCCTATATAGGGCCACACTCTCCTTATTGTTTTGATGCAAATAATAGACATTATTTAAAATAGAGTTTCCTTATATTAAACAGCAGCTTTTCCAATTCTGCTGTAATATTAATCCACGCATTCAGGAGGCCACAGAATCTGAAGCTCTGTATATCAATGCTCTGTCTGGATTTCCTACACCATGTTTCCTGTTTTCTTCCTTCCCTGAGTAATGTTCTGTGTGAACATTTGGTGACTTTAAAAAAAAACTAGAATGAAATCAAACAAAACTTTGTTAACCTACTACCTCTTGAAACATGTGAACAAAGACATTTGGTGTATTCACCTATCAGTGGGATGTACAGATGTTATAAATATTATATTCTTTTGAGACTCTCATTGTCCACAAGCTCTGGAAAAGTTTTTTTAATATTATTTTTAGTATAAATCAGCCTCTTCTTTTATTCAGTTTTTAGCATCTTATATCTCTACATAAGTGAATGAAATAATTTAAAGTCGGTGAGAAGCAGTAAAAGGTGAAATGGTTTGTTTAGCTGGAGTCCGAAGGTTTTGCAACTGTATATTTCAAATATCCCACCAACAGAGCAGTAGAAGAAACAAAGGCCCTTAAAAAAACTTTCTCAGTAGCTACTTATTCAAAGTACTTAAAAAGAAATTCATTTGTTTACAGCTTGATTAGCTCTGAGGAATAATTGTAGCAAAGGTCTAACTGGTTAGCAAGAAAAATTATATGCAGACTTTTTCTTAGCTATGTTATTGTTACTGGCAAGAAAGAGGGATTAGTTTGACTTAAATAACAGTTTCTAAGAAAGAAATTCAGTTAACTTTTTTTTGGCGAGCCTTCCTTTTTAATGTTGCATGTCAGTAATATTCTTCTTCCCTGTAAGATGGAGTTAAAGCCTGGTTTCTGTGACTTGAAAAATTTCAAAGTTAGATCCAGGAAAATTGTGGTCAAGACAAAGCTTTGTGGGTATAGGTTTGCAGCTAGTGCAGGGATTTGGATTCTTTATGAGCCATCTTCTTTTGGATATATAGGAAACCTATACAACCTTTGGATTTTAAAGACAGAAGGGTATGTCCAAACGCAGGATATTAGGCATCCAAATCTGCCACACATGACAATCACTTCCAGTCTTGGTTTCCTCATCTGCAAATGGGGATGTCAGCATGTATGTAATGTTGTATGGATTAACTTCAGCACATAGTAAGACATAGTAGTTACTGTTGTAAACCATTTTGCTCACGACAGTTTTCTAGTTATGTCCTTATGCAACTAGGTGTGATATATCTGTTGTACCTTCTAGGTGACCCATTGACCCAATTTTCAAAGTGATTTATTTTTCTTTTTTATCCATAATTGGGGTTATGGTATGTCATGGCAAACTTTCTTTTCAGTGACCATTTTTCCTTTTTGGAATGATCTTTTGCTGATCTCTGCCTGCAAAATTCTGCCCATGTGACTTAAATGTCACCTTTCCAGTGAAATTTCTCCAAACTCCATCTTTGGAATTATTATTCTTTGCCAGATATATTTCTACCTCCAGTTGTACTCAGTACAATTTTTCTTATATTAAATTTGCCAACATATATTTTTTTTGAGAAAATATAAGTAATTTGGGGCCAAAGTCCATGTGTGGGTGGAGTTGAAGATGTAGATTTGGAAATTATCCATGGGGAAGATGAGAACTTAAATTGTGTGATAACAAAATTACAGGCGGAGTTTACAGAGATGCAAGGCAGCTTTTGCAGATGATCTTTTTTTTTTTTTTTTTTTTCCTGGAATGAAATAGAAAAAGATCCAAAGAATGAGAATATAAAGGAGGGGTTAGCCAGGATAATGCCTTTGTAAAAGCTGAGAAAAAGATTTTTTTAAAAAGCCATTTTAATCAGTTTTTTCACTGCTATGACCAAAGGATCTGACAAGAACAATCTCAAAGGAAGAAAAGTTTATTTGAGGGTTCAAAGTTTCAGAAGTCTCAATCCACAGATGGCCCATTCCCTTCCTTGGGACTTTAGGTGAGGCAGAACGTCATGGTGGAAGTATGTGGGTGGAGAAAAGCAGCAGGGGACATCTGCTCAACAAGGACAAAATATAAACCTCAAGGGCACACCCCCAGGTACCCCCCTCCTTCAGCCATATCTTACCTGCCCACAGTTACTGCCTTTTAATCCTATGAGTGAATTAACACATTGTTTAGGTAAATACTCTCATAATCCGATCATTTTACCTCTAAGCTTTCTTGCATTGTCTTGTACGTGAGCTTTTGGGGGACAACTTATATCTAAACCATAATAAAAATGGTGCTCCAAAGGGCCCATGCTTATAAAGAAGCTAGAGAATGAGCTCTAAAGTGAATGTAAAACATTAGGTCAGCAGGACTAGCATGATCAAAGTATCTTACTACTTTTTTTTCTTTTAAAATCTTGTAATTTAATTTCTGGGTACCAGAAAGCCAAGGAAGGTTTTCACAGACAGAAACAATAGAGTTGGAGTGAGAATTTCTTGGTGGATGACAGGTCTCAGACTCTTTCGGCAGAGGGATAGAAGCCAGTGAAACAAAGAGGCTATGAGAAGGACAGGAGCCTTGGAACCACATCCTGGAGAAGACAGCAAGGAAGGGTGGGAGAGAGCCGTTGCTTTCCCCGTGTAGCCTACACAGTCCTAAATGTGCTGATTCTGTGAGGTGAATGTACAAGTAAATGAAGTGTGTTGCTGTTGGCTTGCTCCTGCATAGTCACAGGGCATTTTGTTTGTGCAGAACTTGCCATTTGGTGGTGGTCTTGAATGACTCCAACTGTTTAAGCTTCCAAGCAACAGCAGGAAAACTGTTGTGGATTTTAAGCAGAGAATACAAATAGAAAGTTAAGCTAATGGTGTTAAGTTGGTAGTGTATCAAAGGGCCAAAGATCATTTTTGGTGTCTGTTTCATATTAATGTGACAAAGAAACACTACCCTTTGTTAATAGAGAAATATTTTTTTTTAAGTTTGAAAGAAAACTGTTATGAGGTTCTCCTGTTGCAGATGGAGTCATTTCAAAGGAAACTATTCATGGCTAATATCTTTCTAGAAAGGGGGTCAAGCTCATAGGCCAAGTCCAGGGACATGAAGATATGGCATGTATCCTAGGCCAGCACCCATTGTTTTTATAAGATGTGTTTTGGCTTCCTGGCTTTTTATACCCTTGTGTACCAGATGGGAGTAATATGCTAATTTTGCAGCAGGTATGAAGGAAGAAATTTATTTGATACCTCTGCCCCTAGTCAGTACTCAACGCAAATTCCTTAAGTGCTTTCTGCACCTTCTCCTGAAAAGGTTGAAAAAACTCAGCAGTTCTAATATTTGGGGATGTGCTTGTGCCATGGAACTGATTTCTATTAATATTCTAAGGGTTTTCAGGGGTTTTAGTAAAAACTTATTGAATATTTTTTTTCTTTTGGACCTTAACGTATAGCTGTATTTCTACTTTTCTTCCAGTTAAAGATTTGGAAAAAAGAAAGGATCCAACAAAGCCCAGAGCCAAGGTTGTGGATAAAGGAAATGGGACGAAACCCACTGTACCAGGTCAGACTTTCTTTTTTTTTTTTGATTGGCTCACTTTGGGAGTTGGTTGTTTCAATGACGCAGGCTGTACATGCATGCGTGGTTGTTGGTGGCAGCAGAAGAGTATATAATCCACTATAAAAATCACCTTTGGGGCCTTTCCACCCTCTTCCTTCCCCAACCTAATGACAGTCAACACTTGGGCGCATGACCCCCTGGTCACCTCTCTTCACATTCATACATGTGCAGCCTTCCCATTCTGGTCTCTGTTCTGTGCCTTGCTGTTTCCCCATCCATCTGTAGAGGAGTCAGGAGGGGCAGTGGTAAGTTTCTCAGGCTCTCCCATTACAAGCCTACTGTTGCATTCAGGAGGCAAATGGGAGAGCTTGAGTGATCTTACGCTCGTTACCCAAATGGTTGTGTCTCTAGTTCCTCATCTGCAAAATAGGAACAGGACACCTCAGAGAATTGTTTGGGATAAATCATGACGATATGCATAAAATAGTCAGAATGTTGCCCACCCTGGAATATGTTAGGTGTTATTATTAGTCTACCTCATTTTTAAAAAATGGCCAGATAATCTTTGTGGGATAGACTATGAAATGTACTGCTCATTCCCCTATGATTGGGCATTTAAATGTTTTCTAATTCTATCATAAACATACTGCAATGAGCGTATTTCTAACTGTGGCACTGCAGGGCTAAAGGATTTGCAAATTTTGTACTGCCAAATTTAGAGTGTGCTAAATTGTCTTAATTTTTTCTATAATTTGTATTTTTACCAACACCGTATGACAGTGCTTATTTCTATATATTTCTAACATTTGAAATACACAATATTTTGAATTTTTCTCAATAATACTTAATTACTTTAATTTTCATTTCTCTGATTACTAATGAAATTGAGCATTATTTTTTTATCTTAGTAATCATTAATATTTTTTTTTCCTGTTCATTTTTGTTTTGTGTTATCATTATTTGGGGGCAGGGGTAACAAGGGATTGAACTCAGGGGGACTTGTCCACTGAGTCACATCCCTAGCCCTATTTTGTATTTTATTTAGAGACAGAATCTCACTGAATTGCTTAGCGCCTGGGCTTTGCTGGTAAGCTGAGGCTGGCTTTGAACTTGCCATCCTCCTGCCTCAGCCTCCTTACTTGCTGGGATTACAGGCATGCACCACTTTGCATGGCTTATGTAATTGTTTTTATTAATTTTTTATTAGTGCATTTTATTATACATAGTATTGGGTTCATTTTGACATAATTATACATGCATAGAATATGATTTGCTCCCTTTCAGTTCCTAGTATTTCACTTTCCCTCTCCTCCTCCCTCTCCCTATTCCCTTTCCTCTACTCTACTGGTATTTCTTCTACTTATTTATAGTTTGTTTTTTTTTTTAAAAAACAGTGCATTATAGACATACATAAAGGTGAAATTCACTGTGGTCTATTCATGTATGTACATAGGAGAGTTTGGTCAATTTAATTCTACCATGCCTCTCTATCTTCTTTCCTCTTCAATCCCCTTCCTCCGCTCCACTGACTCCCTCCTGTTTTCATGGGATTCCTTTCACTAACACACACACACACACACACACACACACACACACACACACACACACCCCTCTTTCCCCTTATTTTGGAGATAGCTTTTGAATATAAGAGAAAATATTCAACCTTTCACTTTCTGGGTCTGGCTTATTTCACTTAACATGATGCCCTCCAGTTCTATCCATTTACCAGCAAATGCCATGATTTCATTCTTCTTTAAGGCTGTGTAATGCTCTTTTGTGTACATATACCACCACATTAATCTTTTGAAGGGCACTTAGGTTGGTTCCATAATTTGTCTAATTGTGAATTGTGCTGCTATAAACATTGATGTGACCGTATCACTATGTATGCTGATTTTAGATCTTTTGGATATATAACAAGGAGTGGGATAACATTCCTAGTTTTTTTGAGGAATCTCCATACTGCTTTCCAGAGTGGTTGTATTAATTTGCAGTCCTAACAGCAGTGTTTGAGTGTACCTTTCCTCCCACATCCTTGCCAGCATTTATTATTATTTGTATTCATATTTGTGTTGTCTTTTCAAAATGAATATTTGGTGGCAAAAGTATTTGTGATGAGGTACCTTTTAAAATATTTTCTATCTAATACCTGAAGTTCTATATCTAGTATTATTATTTTTTGTCCCTTGTCAATATCTGGAATTGTTTTCTTATTGGTTCTTTTAAATATTATGCATTGCTAATTATCTGTAATGAAATGGAATGTACTTTATTTGGTCTGTAATATTTTTTACCAGAAAAAATTTATTACGATCACTTAAAAAATGAGTATTTGGAAGATTTCTAAGTATTTTGTATATAAAACCCTTTTCTGTTATATTGCTATTTATCTGCAAATATCTTCTCCTGGACTGCCATTGGCTTACAACTTTTGCATCTCTCTTTTCTCTCTCTCTCTCTCTTTCTTTCTTTCTTTCTTTCTTTCTTTTTTTTTTTTTTTGGTGCTAGGGATTGAACCCAGGGTTGCTTTACCATTGAGGTACATTCTCAGTTCTTCTTCTTCTTTTTTTTTTTTTTGGAGTCAAGGTCTCAATAAGTTGCTGATTGTCTTGATAAATTACTGAGGCTGACCTTGAACTTGTGAGGTTCCTGTCTCAGCCTTCTGCATAGCTGGGATTACAGGCATGTGCCACCATGCCTGGCTTGCTTTATTCTTTAATATATTTTCCTTTCCTAACATCATGAACTGGATACTTATCTCATTAATTTTTGGTCTTTCTTCTTTTCTATTATATGTACTTTAAGGCTATAAATGTATAA